>NW_004524750.1:534395-551048 GCF_000260255.1 Octodon degus
AAGTTTGGATTTATCCAACTGTGCCTGGCTTGGGTCTGGCTGCTATGCTCAGCTCCTTCCTTCTACTGCCTTTGAGGGTGAACCTGTTGTGCTCCTCTGGCAAGATTTTCTGCTCCTGGACTAGCTGTGCAGTTCTATCCTCTATACTCTCTGCAGGGATTTCAGCTGCAGGGTTTCACCCCAGGCCTGTATCCCAGGCCTGAGCTGAACCTGGCAGGGACAAGGTGGAGTAGGGGGTGTGGCAGCTCTCCCACACACTCACCAGTCCTGGGCTAGGACTCTGTGCTGGTAGATGTTGTAGGCAGTGGAAACTAAGCAAAGACAAGCCTTGGAAAAACTGGGCCTAGAAATAAAAACGGGTTAGTTACCAGCCTGGCAGGAAGGGGGAATCTCCTGCCAGTGGTGCTGGGAGCAGAGACACTTTCCTTAGACTTGAGGTGGAAGAAATGAAGATGGGTGGAGTGTTAACTATGTTGCCTAGAAAAAAAAATAAAGCTCTCACAGCCATTGCAGTACACTCAGCTCCACAGGGACAGTGCCAGGGCAAGTGAGAGCCAGACAGGCACTAGGCAACTCTGTACCTTACTGAGGAAAACAAGTAAACATGACCAAAGGAGACCCTAAGAAGCCAAGAGGCAAGATGTCATCATATGCATTCTTTGTGCAAACTGGCCAAGAGGAGCGCAAGAAGCACCCAGGTGCTTCTGCTAACTTCACAGAGTGTTCTAAGAGGTGCTCAGAGAGGTGGAAGACCACATCTGATAAAGAAAAAGGAAAATTTGAAGACATGGCAAAAGCAGGCAAGGCTTGTTATGAAAGAGAAATGAAACCTTATATTCCTCCTAAAGAAGAAATAAAAAAGTTCAAGGATCCCAATGCACCCAAGAGGCCTCCTTCGGCCTCCTTGTTCTGTTCTGAGTATCGCCCAAAAATTAAAGGAGAACATCCTGGCCTCTCCACTGGTGATGTTGCAAAGAAACTTGGAGAAATGTGGAATAATACTGCAGCAGACGACAGGCAGCCATACGAAAAGGAGGACATTAGGCGGAAGGACAAGTATGAAAAGGACATTGCTGCCTACCAGGCTAAAGGAAAACCTGATGCAGCAAATAGGGAGTTGTCAAGGCTGAAAAAAGGAAGAAAAAGAAGGAAGAGGAGGAGGATGAGGAAGATGAGGAAGAAGATGAAGAGGATGAGGAGGATGAAGAAGAGGATGATGTTAAGTTGGTTCTAGCACAGTTTTTTTTTTCTTGTCTGTAAAGCATTTAACCCCCTGTACACAACTCACTCCTTTTGAGGAAAAAAAAAATTGAAATGTGAAAAAAAAAAGAAAAGAAAAAATACAAACAACTTATCTTTGAGTGTTTTCATTTGGTCTTATTTATACAGAAGATTAATATCATGACCTTAATTTTTCTAAAAACCCTATTACTTTTTATATTTCCACTTACTGAGAATATTGAAATCTATATAAATTTGTTTTCAGTTGAGAACATTTGGAAGAACATCAGTCTTTTTGGTACAATATAGATTGATGTGAATATCCATTTTTCTCATTCGTTTTGTTAAAACGGTATACTAAAAATTGAATTTGAGTAACTTCATCTTGTCAGGTTCTGAAGACTAGAAATTATCTTCATGGAAAAATAACCTAAAAAGTTGCACAGGTTGATTGTCTTATTGGTAACTAGCTTTGATAACACCTCAGTAATTGATATTTATTTCCTAAGCAGTGCTAATAAAAACTGTGAAATTGCTCTGTAAAATTTTAACTGTACCATTGCCACATTTATATTTTTATTACATTATGGTGGAATAAAAGATTGTCACTCTTAACAAGATAAAAAAATTCTAAAGAAGGAGGAAGAGGAAGAGAAGAAAAAGAGGAGGAGGAGAAAAATAGCCCTGGGTAAGCAGAAGTAACTCCTTCACCGTTCACTCTCGGCTGGTGGGAAAGTACCCTGGCACTGTAGAAAACTGCATGGCAATATGAACACACACTGACTGGCCCAGCTCTGAGACTACATCCGACAGCAGTGCACACATACACTCACCTAAACACAGGAACAAAACGTCTTACAACAGCACACTTCCATTTATTTAGCAGTACTGGAGATGGAGCTCAGGAGCATTGAGCTGTATTCTCAGCCCTTTCAATTTTCTTATCTCAAGACGGCATTGGGGCCGGGGAGATGGCTCAGTAGAATAAGCACTTGCCTGGCAAGCGCAAGGGCCTGAGTTCAATCCCCAGTTCCGAAAAAAAAAAAAAAAAAAGACGGCATTTCACCAAGGTGTCCAGGCTGGCCTTGAATCTGCAGCCCGCCTTCCTCAGCCTCCTAGTAGCTGACATAATAGATGGGCATCCCTCTGCCAACAAGCAGCAAAATTTAATACCAGACCTTGGGAGCTTCCTCAATGCCATCAGTTATAGAAAAAAGGTTTTAAAATATTCACAGAATTAAATGTTGAGTGCTGTGAGAAATAAAGAACTATGCCTGTATAAAATAGTAATATGAATCGATTTCACAGATATGATGTTATGTATAAGAAAACAAAAGTACACGCTACATAATTTACATGCTACACAATTCCATTAATTTATAGCAGTAGAAGTCAGAATAATGGTTATACCATGAACATATTGTACATGCCTGTAATCCCAGCAGCCTGGGAAACTGAGGCAGTAGGATCACAAGTTCAAGCCCAGCTTGAGCAATTTAAGGAGACCATCTCAAAATAAAAACAACAGTGGTACAAATGTCCTGTGTTCAACCCCCATTGCCCACCCCCACAAAAAACCTCAGTGAACGAGCTGAGATTTTCCTACTTGTACGTTAATAAACTCAGTTCCCTAGTTAATGGATGTTGGCTTCGTGACAAAGGATCTTATAACTGAAAATGCAGTATCAGTATTTGTGTCAGTCTCCTGAACACGAATTTCACATGGCATCATGCAGAAAGCCAGGTGACGCCTGTGTACAGAGAGAACGGCAGGGAGGTCATCAGGTCAGGAACTTGAGTCTTACAGGGGGCAGTAAGCACCCCCACCTTGTTTTTGAAGGGAAACATTATCTTTATTATATTGAGTAGTAAGTGAATCCATCCCTTGTTCCCATTACACACATAATCTATTTTACAAGTCTGTAAATAAACCTGCTTTCTGCTGTGGAGGGAGATTACTGTCTTCTCAGAGCGCTCACACACATTATGAAAGATATTGTGAACACAGGCACTCACTGCCTTTACAATCTCAAGACAGTCAAAGAAGCACACGTGGGAAGCACATGGAGGATGTCTCCCAGTGTTTGCTTGTGGGCTGGTGAGTATCTACCAACCAGAAGGATACAGAAGGGCGTGGTAGATTCGAAACTGTGATATTTCATGTCTTGATCTGAGTATTGGGTACATGAGTGTACTCAATTAGTGAAATTCCACTGAACTGCACACTTGAGAAGCCTTTGTCTACATGTATGTTACACTTTAGTAGGTACAAGAAGCTTAAGTCAAACAAAATCAAAATAAATCATTTTTCTAAAATCTTTATGCTAGATTTAAGCTTGAAATTATGCTTCAGATCTATTTCTCCAAGGCCAAGAATCTACACATAAGCATTCTAATGGGATCTTTTGCTACAACATATTCAAATGGCTAAAATCTATTTCCTAAGAATAAAAATGTTCAATTTTCTAGAAATAAATTATCAACTGTTAGTATTTATAGTGGTCTACTCATTTCACTGTAAATAGTTCACTATAATAGCTTGTGGCAGGTAACTTCCAAAGCTCAGTTCTTACAGCCAAATTCTAAAGTCCATGATTTGGCTTTGTAGTTCAGAAAGATTTTACCCTGCAGTCTGGTCCCATCACATACTTGCTTTTTAAATGTTCTTTATATCAAAGTTTCATCTTTTCAGACCTCTCTCTTTGAAGGATAAATATTTCACTTGTTAATTAAGAGTTAAAAACAATTCTAAACCACAGCTTTGGAACATGTCATAGAAGACAACAGTATTAATAGCAACAAATTCTATATAATTGTTTGAAATCATTTGGTTTGCTTATTTGAGCAAAATCTGTCTACATACAGCAAGGTATCTGGGGTATACTAAAGGTAATTCAGTATTGAAAATGCAGTAGACAAATGTAATCCGTTTCACCAAATTTGATGAGGGTAGGGAAAGTGGTAGGTAAGATTTTTATATTTAGCATCAAACTAGTGAGTAAAATAATAGAAAGTACACTGGGCTGCAAAGCAGGTGACCTGGATCCTAGGGGCCTCTGTCGTAAAGTAGGCATTCACTTGAGCAGACCACTTAATCCCAGAGACAGTTTTCCTCATCTTTTTAATGAAAGGCTTGAAACATGATGTCTTCTAAATCTAAAGACCAGCCTACCCTTAAATTCAGGCTTTCCACAAGGCTCGGAGGCCTTCTCAGGCTCTCTCTGTTCTGTTCCTAAGTGACCTCACTCACAGGTGAGGCGAGGCTATTACCTGAGGTAAGGACTTAAAATGGCATCTGACTCTTACTGTAGCCAGACTCTGGTATGTCCTCAGGCACAATGTGCTCAGAATTGCTCCCGTTTTCTCTCCACTTACACCTTAATTCCTCTAATCTACATTACTGGAAACCTTCATATTGTTCTCCCTGAATCTTGCATCTCTTCCCATCATCCATACTATTGACAAAGTGACCAGGTACCTTTTGTTCATATTTCCTCCTAAAAGCGAAAATGCCTGCAGTTAGAGCCAAGCTCCTGCCTGACATTCGGGCCAATTCACTGTGAACTCCTTTCAAATTCTACCCAGAGCCATCTGTTATAAGCAACTTTCCTCAAAACCCCCTGTCTCTTACAGCATATACTGCACTGACTCCATACAAATTTATATTGAAGTTTACTCTTTATATGTGCTAGTAGTTTATATTTTTGTCACTCAATTTTAAGTTCTTCATGGTTCTTTTTAAAATTTCATTTTGAGACAGGGTTTCTCTCTAGCCTCAAACCTATGACCCTCTTGCTCCAGGCCCCCAAGTAGCTGGAATTACAGGTGCCACCACGCCTGGCAATATCACAGTTTACGTATCTTCTTTAAGACACAATTCCTGTTCTCAGACATCACAGAGTCTAGCATAAGAGATAAGCAATTAGTCTACAGTGTGAGAAATGCCAAAATAAGTGTAATGATAGGATGCAGTGAGTCCGCATGAAATAAACATTTCCTACCCCCAAAGCTTAGAGGTGCCTGGGAAATCTTCACTTCAGAGGTGGCTTTCAGTCTGTGGCCATACCACCTGAACGCGCCTGATCTCATCTGATCTCGGGAGCTAAGCAGGGTCAGGCCTGGTTAGTGCTTGGATGGGAGGTGGCTTTTGCATTCCACTCTAGACACTAAGATAAACAGTAAACTTCAGAGCAGGGAGGCATCTTTTTATCTGTACATCCCTGGGACATAGTATTGTGCCTAGCATAAAATAGATACTCCAAAATTACTTAATGGGTGTACAATAAAAGACACCCTAGTCCATTTTAACTATGAAAGTATAGGATAGGAATACTAGGCTTTTGAATTTTTAGCTATCATACGATCAATAAATATTAGTTGGCTAATGAAAACCTAATTAAACAGTTCCTAGCATAGTTCTTGGCTTAGGATATAGATAAATGTTAATGGGCATGGTCTCACAAATGATTGCAAAGCAAGAAGACGCAGAGCAGAGACTTTGATCATATTCTTACAAGTTGATAGTTCTAAATTTTTTATCTCTTATTTATTTATGTATTTGGTACAGGGTCTCGCTGTGCAGCTGAGATTCGTAGTGATCCTCCTGTTTCAGCCTCTCCAGCACTGGGATTATAGGCCTGCACCACCATGCCTGGTTTTGATACTGGGGATCAAACCCAGGTCCTTGCACTTGCCAAGCAGGCACTTAGATCCCAGAGCTATCTCCCCAGCCCACAAATTGTTAGTTGTTACTCTCAGAAAGAAGAGAGATTGATGGATGATTTGTTCTGCAATTACTGACCTAAATTGTTTGGAGCTGTCACTTTTACTCTTTAATCTCTAAATTAATGTAAATTAAAAGAATCACCATCATCAAGAAATCAAATTATAACCAACGCTGAAGAAGCTGCAGGGAAAAAGAGACCATTCTACATTGCTAGTGTGAGTATAAACTGATACAACCACTATGGAAGGCAGTATGGAGAGTCCTCACAGAAACAAAACTAAAAATCACACTTCCCAGCTATTCCCCTTCTAGGTATCCTCTCAAAAGACTTTAAAATATTACATTACAATGATGTATGTGTACCCACATTTACAGCAGCACATTCATAACAGCTCAGTCCCAGAACAGCCTATATACCCAGCACCTGATGAATGGATAAAGAAAATTTGGTATTTACACACAATGGGGTGCTACTCCTCCATAAGGAAAAGTAAACTTGAGTCATTTGTAGGAAAATGGGGTGTAGTCGGGGTTCTGGGGTGCTGTGCTTGTCTCAGCAACCCTTTTCAGGGTCTTGTCCTGAACAAAGAATTGGATAAGAAATGAGGTAGCGAGATTTCACATTCGTTAAAGGTAAGCAAAGAAGGAAAAGGAAATGTGCTCTGCAGAATAAGTATTGGCCAATTAAAGTATAAAAGAAATGCGCTCTGCAGGGTGCAAGGGAGCCACTCAGAAAGAGGATGTGGAGGCTACAAGGCCAATGGCCACAGTCTTTTGTACCCTTCACTCCTTAGGCTAATAGCAGGCCAAGGTCCTGCTTGATCTGGACCTCAGTAGCAAAACCCAAAACACCTGCTTGATTTCTTAGTGCTGAAGACATCCCTTTCAGGTTGGTCCGAGGTGCAGGACCTGGGGCTGTATTTCTGAGCATGTACCCTGGTTTTCCATATTCAACAGGTCACACCCACTTTCCCAGCAGGCTGGCCACACCCTAATCTCCTACTTCAGACACCCCTTCAGATCCTAATTATAAGTGAAATAAATCAGACACACAAGCTTAAATATTGCATGGTTGCTCTTATATGAAAACCAAAATTAGACATAAAGAGCACATAAAAGATAGATAACAGAAAGTATGGAGATAGATGTTTCTCAAGTGGGAAGGAGGTAAAAGATGGAGGGGGTGAGAAAAGGAAGAAAAAGGAGATAAAAACAGGAAATAAGGTGTGCTCTATGCATGTACCAACTTCCACAAGAAATGTAAACATTATGTGCTGCAAACATATACTGATAAAATGTTTTTAAAATAAAAACAACCAGCTTTCCAGTCTTTCACAACAGGGTAAAATAATAACAGCTATCATTTATGGAGACCTTCTATCATGCTAAACACTTTGTGTGTTCTTTGCTCAGTTTTCACACAGTTCTGCAAGATATTCTTGACCTCATTTTCTCAGATAAGAAACGACCCTCAGCTGAGGGTTACTTGTGTCCAGGCACTCAACTAGGCAGTGCTAAAGCCTAAATTCAAGTTGATCTGACTCCAGTGTCTGATAATTATCGTATGAGAGAAACGTTATCTGTAGTTTTGCAGTAGAAAATTATTAACAAAAATAATAACTGGATTAGATTTTTTTGCCAGTTGTATAATTTTCTTAGCACATAATACATTTATCAATTTTGGTATGCATTAATGATAATTATGACAAACGGTGAATGCAAAATCTGAAGTATAATACTAATAATATATAACTATTTATGTTTTTTATTTAAATATCACAACATATTATACTCTACTTTCATCTGCAATCTGGATACCATCCACAAGTGAATTCAAGATGCAATAGCACTTAGGCATGTAGATAGTTAAAAACACCTTAACAAGGGAACTATCAAAGCTTAAACATATTTTGAGGTATGCAGTGGCTCACCTGAGCCTTCTGCTCTAATTCCAGATGTTCTCCAAATGCATTTGGAGGAGCAAATAGCAAAGAGGTCTTTTGGGGGAGAAGGGCTTATGTCACTGTCTGGAAATCTCCTTCAATAAAGTTGGTGCTTCCGCAAGGGCAGACTAGGGGAAGAATGTATACTCAAGCAGCACATGTGTAGTTCCAGAAGCACAATGGAAAGAAAAGGATAAGTTTCAAATCTGTGGGCTACATAGTGAGCTCAAAGCCAGCCTAAACAACAGAGCAAGACCAGGCCTCAAAACAACAATAACAACAACAAAATATTTTTACTCAGTCCAAACTGTCTGAAGATCCAGTTTTACTGCATTTCTCTTTCTTTTCTCTTCTCTTTCTCTTTCTTTCTTTCTTTCTTTCTTTCTTTCTTTCTTTCTTTCTTTCTTTCTTTCTTATTTTTTTCTTTGGTACAGGGTCTCACTATGCAGCTCAAACTCCTAGTGATGCTCCTGCTTTCAGCCTCCCCAGAGATGGGATTACAGGCGTGCACCACCACGCCTGGTCTCAGTGGCCAGCTCAGCATGCCCAGGGGTGGTGTCAGCATCACATGTGGTGCTGGGGATTGAACCCCAGTTCCTGGGTTTGCCTAAGCAAGCACTTAGTCTGCTAAGCTATCTCACTAGCCCTCATTGTTTTCTTTCTTGAATAAACTTTGCCATTGGTTTTTGCTCGTTATATTTATTTTTTTGCTCCAGGTGAGAAGAACCTGGAATCCAACTCCAGAAGAAGAGGTGAACCATCTAAAACCTAGTGACATTTAGTTAGTGAGCCACTTTTAGAAATAATCCACCCAACTTTCATGAAGATGGCCAAGTAGTGAATAGCAGAGAAACAACCTCTCTGAGATTTGGTGTCCAGACACTGGAATATATCAACATGAGAAAGAGAAGGAAGGACATAGGTCCCCAGGACCCCACAAAGATCAAAGCAAGAATTGAAGCCCATGGGGAGAGCAAAGAGAGAGGCTTCAACACAGAAGAAGGAGGTGGCACATGGTGCTTTCCCCCTGAGCCCAGATTCACTGAATTGTGGGGGCGGGCAGCTAGAATCTGCAGGTACATGGCGACTTCTGGCAACCCCAGGGGGTTCCATAGGGAAATATGTCACTGGAACAGAGCAGTGAATGCAGTGGAATTCTGTGGCTAGCAAGTTCTTCAGGTTCAGACATCCACCAGGAGAGGGTATTTGACTCGCAGCCATCTTAGAAAGGCTCAGAGCTCAAAGCAGCTTCAGAGTGGCTCCATCTAGTGGCTCCCAATGTCAGGATGAGTTGGAACCAAATTCAAGTGGCAGGAGGTCAAGAATCTGAGTTGAAGCTGGCAGGAAGTCTAGTTTAATCCAGGAGGAAGCATACAGAGTGCTACAGGTTGAACAAATTGGGTTCCAGCCTCACAGCTAGAAACAAGCCTGAACTTTAGTGGAACTAAAGGTGCAGGCTTACTGAGATCATCCATAATAAACTTCCATAAATCTCTGGCTGTAGGGATTAACCAGCATGGATCTGGGCTCTGTCTGACCACCCTGTCTACTAGTTACTGTAGTTATTGTTACTACAAGTTAATGTCACTACAAGTTAATGTCTACTCTGAAGTGAACACTTTCTTCTTTTGTTTTGTTTTGTTCTTTTTTCTTGACTGTTCTTGTTTTTATATGAGTGTGAGTATTGTTTACACGTTTGTTGTTGTTGTTACTCTATTCAGTTCTTCTTTTTATTCCTTCCTTCTGTCTTTCTCTCCTACCTTCCCAGTTTCCCAAGTTTGTGTAATCTTCCTTTGATCTCAAGCCTAGTTTCTAACCTCATTGTGTTCTTCTAGTTCTCTATATTTTCCCCATCCCCTTCTAAATTTTCTCCCCCAAAGGTAAAATTGCTATGCTGAGGGCATATTTACTGTGTACAATTTTCTGGTTTGTTTTAGACTTTGTTATATAACCACAGATATAGTTAATAGGGATAAAGGTAGTAAATTAACAGTTTGTCACTTTGTCATTCTCTAAGCTGTGTCTGAAGCTATTGTTATTCCTGTTTGTATTACTTTATCCAAGGTTACATAAATGTTCTAATTAATTGTTCTTTCTGGTATGCTAAGACTGAGATTACCTAAGAGTCATAAATAGTAAGACAGACCAGTTTCAAAGAACCAGGAATCAGGCAAAATAGGCAGCATCTTCTCATCACTAATAAATTTAAGAAGACCTTGCAACAGATTCAAAACCAAAAAGCCAGCTACACCTAAAAGACATCTCTAAGAAGTAGTAATTCCTAAGGGCTCTCAATACTAGAAATAAAAGTACCTGCCCTAAGCAACTTATAAATAACAATCCAAGAATTAAACTAAAATAATAAAAACCATAAAGACATTTAAGTAAGATGTAACCCTAGACTTCCAACTCACTAAAGGTGAACCTAGGAAGCAATGAAATGGTTCAACTCCAGAGCCACCCACCTGGCCTTTCTGAAGTGGTAACAATGAAAGTAACAAAGCAGATGAACAAGGCTCTAGAAAATATCAAATCAGAAATGACTTCACAGATAGCTATAGAGATGGTGATCCTGATGAAACACATGACTAATGACCCTACAGCAGATACAGATAAAAAATAGAAGACCTTAAAAAATGATGTAAAACATGAATGCCCAACGTAGGAAAGAAACAGAATACATGCAACAGATTCAAACATATCCAGGAGATTAAAAATTCCATTAAGATATATGCAGCAGAATGAACCAATGTGGCACCAGAATATTAGATATGGAAGACAGAATTGTGATTAATAATCATGAACAGAAAGATTTCTTAAAAATAGCAAAGGACCACAAAAAAATCAATTCAGCAGCTATTACATGATGCAAACATAAAATTGATTTGTGCCAATGAAAAAGCAGGAGATAGCACAACTGACATAAAAACCCTGCCCACCTAAGTAAGGCATAAAACTCCACTCATGGAAAAAGAATTTGATATATAGTAGTGAGGCATATAGAACTCCAATTAGACATGATCAAAAAAATCTACATCAAGACATATAATAGCCAAGATTCTAGAAATTCAATATAAGAACAGAATATTAAAAGCTACTAGAGAAAATATATCAGCTATAAAAGAAAGCTTATCAAAATTACAGCAGACTTCTCAACATAAACCCTCAAGTCAAGGAGAGCTTGGAGTAAAGTATTTCCAGCTCTGAAAGAAAACAACATCTAACAAAGATTGATGTACCCCACAAAGCATCTTTCAAGATTGATGGGGAGCCTGGTGGGATAGCTCAGTGGTCTAACTGCCTGCCTGGCAAGCGTAAGGACCTGGGTTCGACCCCTGGTACCACATGTTGTGCAGGTCCTGGAACTACAGGCATGCTGTGCCAGCCACTGAAACAGGGTGTGGTGGCACACACCTGTAATCCCAGCACTAAGGAGATTGAGATGGAGCATCACTATTAGTCCGAGCTGTGTAGTAAGATCCTATACTGAATAATTAATTAATTAATTACTCTTTAAAAATTAATTTAAAAATATGAAAAAGAATACCTGAAGAAATTCATGAGCACCAAACCAGTACTCCAAAATGTTATGAACACTCTAGAAAGAGATAACAAGGACCATAACTCCATGAATCCCAACAAAATGAATCCATCAGGCAAGGCAAGTAAGTAGTTAACCAACTTAACTTGGGAAAAGGGAACCAGCAATAGTAAAATCAATAAATAAATATCAAAGATAAGGATAAACAATACATATCAGTTGTAAGTATGCATGTTAATGTTCTCAATTCACCAATGAAAAGAAATGGATTGATAGAAAGGATCAAGAAGCAAGCTCCAACTATATACTGCATACAAGAAACACATTTAATTCAAAAAGAAATTCATAGACTGAAAATCAAAGGATAGAAAATAATACCCTGCGACAGCAACCCAGAAAAAAGCAAGGGCAGCTATTCTATTTGCAGACTAAGTGGATCTCAAGCCAATACTGATGAAGAAAGATGAAAAAGGTCAGTATCTCCTGGTAAGGGCAAAGTACAAGAGGAAGCGATAACAATTATTAATATACACATGCGCCAAATACCAGCTCACCCAACTGTATAAAACAAATATTGCCAGACATGAAAAATCAAATAAGCACTAGTGAAAGACCTCAATGCTCCACTGTCACAGAAAAAAAAACAGATCAACTAGACCAATTAAAAAACAAAAAAGGACCAATGAGATAGCTCAGTGGACTAAGTAAGTGCCTACTTAGGTAAGTACAAGGACTGGGGTTCAATCCTCAGCACCATTTTCAGAATTGGGGATTGAACTCAGACCCTTGCACTTGCCAGGTGAGAGCTTATTCTACTGAGCTGTCTCCCCAGCCCCCTGATTAGATAGTCTCTACAATAGTGCCAATACAACACATTGGAACTTATGAGATGCAATTTATAATGCAAATTTCCTATGAGGGAAGTTTATAGTGGCAAATTCCCACATCAGAAAAGCAGAGCAAGCTCAAATAAACAAGTTAATATTGAACCTCAAGCTTCTAGAAAAAGCACAAAGTCAAAGCTCATATGAAGGAAGAAATTATAATGATCAAACTAAAGCACCTGCTTAGGTAGGCATAGTGACTGGGGTTCTATCCCTGATGGGCTATGCCAGCCCCACCCCTGGGGTGTGCTGAGACAGTGACTGAGACTGGGCGTGGTGGTGTACACCTGTAATCCCAGTGCTTGGGATGCTGAAAATAGGAGGATCATTACAAATCTGATCTGTGTAGTGAAACCCCATAGACCCTGTACTAATTACATTAAATAATAATAATAATAATAATAAATAACAAATAAAGATCAGAGTAGAAATTATTGCAACAGAAACTAATAAAACAATGCAAAGAATCAATGAATCAAAGAATTTATTCTTTTGAAAGTAAATAAAATTGATAAACCTTTATCCAACCTTATCAAAAAAAGAAGTCTTAAATCTACACAATCAGAAATAAAAAGTGTGAAATCATAATAGCTCTTACAAAAATTGAGATCATCAATATCTACTTCAAAACCTGTATTCTAACAAGATGGGAAATACAGAAGACATTTTCAGATTCCTAGACTCATATGAATTCCCAAAGCTGAATCAAAGATATAAAAATTCTAAAGAAACCAATATTAATCAATGACAGTGAAGATGCAATTAAAAACTTTTAGGGGACCATCCAAATAGCTCAGCAGATTAAAGCACCTGCAAGCAGGCACAGGGGCCAGGGGTTCAATCCCCGTGACTGCTGTGCTGGCCCCGCCCCAGGGGTGTAGTGAGAGAGAGATTGAGACTGGGCGTGGTGGTGCATGCCTGTAATCCCAGCTCTTGGGAGGCTGTAAACATGCAGATCACTATGAGTCGGATCTAGTAGTGCGACACTGAACACCCTATAGACCCTTCCCTAAAATACAAAAAATAAAACTTTTAATAAAGTCCAAATGCCCATTTATGGATTGTGTCATTAAGTTTGAAGGTTCTGATTTTTTTTCAAATCTTTAAAAATCTAGATATTAGTCCTTTGAAGGACAACTGTCATAGTAAATATCAAAAAGAATCAACAACTGGGATGTTGTCTTATGAAAATACTTTTGTATAGCAAAGAAACCACCAACAGAGTGAAGAGACAACACATAGTGCGAAAAGAAAAATTTGCCAGCTGTTCCTCAAAGGACTAATATCTAAAATATATAAAGAACTGGAAAAAACAAGCAAATCATCTAAATTTAATGACTCAAACAAAAAATGGACATCTGAAATGAATAGACACTTCTCAGATAAAGAAGTAGAAATGGCAGATAAATGTATGAAAAAAATGTTCACACACTAGACCAGGAGATAGATCAGTAGCATAAGCACCTGACTGGCAAGTGGAAGGTCCAGAGTTTGATCCCAGGTACCACACACACACACACACACACACACACACACACACACACACACACAAATGTTCACCAATGATTGAGAGATTCAAATTAAACCAATGTTGAGATCCCATCTTATTCCAGAAAGAATAACTATTGTCAAGAAATCTACAATGACGAATGCAGGCAAGTAAAGAAGAAGTGGAGGGGGTATATAATGGAATACTGCATTGTCATAAAGAAGGATAAACGTGAGACATCTCTAGTTAAACAGAGGTACCTTTCGACCTTACCTTATGTGAAATAAACAGGACACACATTTGTAAACACCACCTTATTTCTCTGGTGTGAGAAACCCAAAATGTAAATAAGGACCAAGGGGAAGAAAATCATCAAATGAGAAGGAGAATAAGGGAGGGATAGGAGAAAGGAACAGATAAGAAAAAACAGAAGGAAAAAATGGAAACAAAGTTTTTGTAAGTAAGGAGGGGAAGAAGGGTCAAAAGAAAGAGAGGAAAATAGGAAAAAAAAACCAAGCAAGACACATTACATACAGGTCCAAATCCCCTACAATGAATTTATCATTATGTTTATCTAAAATGCGCCAATTAAAAAAGAAAAGGATAAAGTGAGAAAATCTCAAACAGCACAAGGGGAAGCAAAAGGAGTCACAGAGAAAATATTAACGTTAGTGTCATCCCCCCGAAAGAACAATGGCATGAGCCTAACAGCCTTCCAGCCTCTCTCCTAATGTAACTATGGGACTTCTCAGGGTAACTGCAAGCTCTGTGTGCTTGGAATGTACTAATCACCACAGGAGGGAGGCGGGCTAGCCCTATGTTTCTTTGCTTTTATAGCTTTGATTCTGTCATGGTTGGGAGGCTATAAATACACAACCCTAGGGCTTTGCTATTATTTAGAAATATGGTTAGATTCAATAAAGTAGAAACAGATGGAACCCTTCCTAACTAAATAAAACATACCTTGTTTCCAAGCCGAACATAAGGCTTATTGGGCCGGTATTGGAGATGTATCCACTCAATTGAGAAATAAAGGGTGTTCACTTGTTACCACTATTACTTAAGGTACTGGGCATTAGATAATACAATAAACAAAAGGCTTAAACTTTTTTATAAGTATAAACTTAGATAGTGAAGTAAAACTATTATAACAGGCAACTGATTTGGAAAATATAAAATATGCAACTGAAAAATTACTATAAACAATAAAAAAAACTAGGAAGTAGCAGGATATAGAATAACTGTGTAGATGTCGATAACTTTTTTTCTTTTCTTTTCTTTCTTTCTTTCTTTTTTTTCCAGAACTGGGGATTGAATTCAGGACTTATTCTACTGAGCCATCTCCCTGGCCCCCAATACATTTCTGAGGTACAAATACAGTTTAAAAATAACACTGAAGACTCCATAGTAATGGCAATAGTAAAAGATGACATCTCTACAAAATACTTTTGAAATATGGCACATTTATGAAGAAAACTAAGCACTCCCAAAAGACATGAAGACTTATATAAAGGGAAAATCATGCCAGTTTATTAGAGAGGAAGACTCACTCACATGAAGCTAATATATGTTTATTATAATTACAAGACCAAAAATTGGGAAGAAAAAAGGGGGACGATTAAGCAAAGTATGCTACATATTAAAAGAATAAAACAAGAACTTCAAGGAAATCTTTACAGACTAAAAATGGGGGAGGGCACAATTTCTAACACTTCTTATAAAATACTACAAAGCTACAGTAATTAAAAGTACTGTCCTAGCAAGGTGTGGTGGTGCATGCTTGTAATCCCAGCACTTGAGAGGCTGAAGCAGGAGGATTACCTCAAATTCAAGGTCAGCATGGGATATATAATGAGTTCAAGGACAACCTGAACTACACAGTGAGACCACATCTCAAACAAAACAAGACAGTATTGTCATAACACAAAAATAGACACATTTGCTAGTGAAACAGAATAGGGGCTCTAGAAATAGAATCCATCATGCAGAATTTGGTGCAAATAAACACAGTGTCTCAAATCAATGAAAAAATGAAGAACAGCTCAAAAAATTGTCTTGAGAAAACTGAAAAGACAATAAAAAGTGTGATTTATGCCTTGTGCTGTTCACCAGGTAAGTTTCATGGGAGCCAAGTTTTAAATTACAAATGAAATAGTGAATGTGTTAGAAGGAAACAGGGGAGCCTCTCTATCAACCAAGAACAGAGAAGCCTTCCTATTATTTAAAATTTGGAGACAAAGGAATAGAATGATAATACAACTATATGAATAAAATTTTAAATTTGCATTTACAAAAAAATTCCATAAAGCTTCAGAAGAAAAATGGCAAGTTAGAAAAAATATAGCCTCATGTTACAAAGGGCTAATCTCTCTAAAACATAAATCCATGCTAAGCAAACACAAGGTTAAGAAAAGATGTATACAAATGAATGCTGATCCAGGGATTTGCTAAAGAAGAGTATTAACTTCAGACCTAAAACACCACGTACATGTTCATCTCATCATAATCTTATTTTCCATTTCAGTGGAGAAACCAACAACATAATGACACGGGGAAAATGAGGAAGACGAGCCTTCCGTGTCTTGTAGGACGTCGAGGTGGACGAGAGTACTTGGGGGTCCTAAATTCTGAAAGGATAGTTTATTTGCTAAGCCTCATTGCTTTCCTCCTGTCTGGGCCTGTGTGGAAAGTGGGGCAAGCGCTGCAGCTGCAGCTGGGCAAGCCTTCTCTGCAGTGGGTGCACTGGCTTGAGCAAAGTCGCGCAGCTGTTAGGAACACAGCGAGCTGCCACTGCTCTCCCTGGGCGTGCAGTACCGGCATGCATGAGTGCACGGCTCACGGCTCCCACA
>NW_004524750.1:551642-553919 GCF_000260255.1 Octodon degus
CACGGCCCACGGCTCCCACATGCTATTACTTCATCTGAAATCTTTTCATACTCCTAAGTTGAACAATAACTTGGCACCATTCTTGAACTAGAACACAGTGTCATCATACAAATCAATCTGACTGCACCACTTTTCCTAACATAGATGACTGTCTTCCTCCTGGAAGAAAACCAAACACAAACCCCACAAAGCTTTTTTCCTTTTCCTTTTTTTTCTTTCAATTCCTTTAGCTGTCTGATTTCGAATGGAAACAAAACAGTTCCACAAGTCTCGAGAAGCCTGAGGGGGCCTGAGGGGGCCTGAGGGGGCCTGAGGGGGCCCAGGGTACACAGTGCAAGAGAGTTTTAGGAAACCACTTCAAGTTAACCTGACTTCTCGAGCACGCGAGTACATCCTTCAGCATATTTTGTTAGTGGGAGGTTTTCAGTATCATACCTAAACCAGCGGGGAACTCTAGAACAGTCTGAGAACATAAGCTGTTGTAAGATTACTATTTCTGTAGAGATTTGGACAAAGGTCGGGTGGTGTATCATTTCCCAAGATATACTTGGACTAGAGGTTAACTCAACTGACCGAAATTGGATGACTTAATGGCATTTGAGCCATGGCGTTCATAAACACTTGGGGAGAGAGCAGGGTGATCTGCCGCAATGCGCCCTGCTCCGCCGCTGAGAAGGAGCACCTCATCCGCACTTGTGCCCCCGCTAGTCAAAGGAAAAAGGAACAATCCACAAAAATAAGGTCTTCTGAATTAAAATCAAAGACTTTAACAAGAAAAACGAGGTGGTACAAACTCTCTTTGCCTGAATAAAGACAGATTCATCCCTCTCAGCCTAAATGCCTTTTTTCTAAAACTGCTAAAGTACAATTGAAGAGTCACACATGAAAAGTTAAAGGGACCTAATTTTTCAGCTGAAGTCACTAAAGCCAGAGCAAAATAGTCACGGTCAGACTGTTAGGTAACCGGGATGTTAGTATCCTTTAAGATATGTGAAGCAAAAACCTCAACTAAAGGTGAATCTCCATAAATTTTTGTCACAAGTAACTTAAATTTAGGGATTACGTTAAATATACTTCTTGTAGGATTCTTTAAGTAAAGAAAGGAATAAATACACATGTAAGCACATTGCATTTAAAAACATCTATTAGTTTCTTCTCTACCCCACCATGAGAACAGCACGGCTGCTTTTTGGTGAGCCGAGACTGAGCCTCTCTGTTCAGGTTGTCCAACACAGCACCTGCTGAGGTCACCACGGGTGGCCAAGCCAGAACCGGTTCAGATTTTAGTTCAGCCGTGATAACACTGTACCCTTTATAAGATGGTCACTCAGACAGCCCCTGGAGCTCCTTAGTCACAGTCAGCTCAGTGTCTAACCGGGATGCACAGCACAGCCTCCAGGGCTCCTCTAGCTCACGTCAGACGCTAACAACCTATTTCAGGGCAGAGAACGGGCGAAGCGGGGGGCTATAGATGCTCCCTCCTTAACCCTCCTAGGCAGCATTTCTTTACATGATTAGATTTATTCTAGACCAGGAAATACATGGAGGGGGCTCCAGTTGGTGACTTCATCCGTTCTATTTCTGCTTTTAAACAGGGTAAGTTTGTTTGAAGCTGGCTGAGGACATTCAAGACAGAGGACGTTCTTGTTCTCTTTGTAGGCAGCAAAATGTCACAGTATGACATCGTTTCTTTCAAGCAGGATCCCTGTGAGACATTCTTTTAAAAAGCAGAACAGCCCCTGAGCATCAGGAAGCCATGTGGCCTCAGACAATCTGGCACAACACTGCACGCGGCACCGCTAAGGTAACACTCTTATACTAGCAGAGGGCAGGCTGCTAGTCAGCGGCTGCGGCCTGGACTAGAGATTCACTCTGAGTGGGCATGGCTGTGCAGGCATTAGCGGTACATTTAGGTTCGATTAGGGGAAAATCATAAAAGGCATTTAGAAGATCAGAGTTAAGCTTCTTTTATTCATATAAAAATTTGCAATAATATGTGTTCCTAAATGTCTACACCAAAAAAAAAAAAAAAAAAAAAAAAAACTTATGCAAACCACAGAACAGGCCAGAACTCAGGTGTTCACTAGTTTTAAAATTGTACTTGGAAACATGCATAATATTTTTGTGAGATAATAAATTTTACATGCAATTGCTATAATTTAAAATTATGAAAAACAGTGAAAGATTTTTGAGCTTTATTCATTAATTCAATGGAAAATAATGCATCATATTTCAGATATACTATTCATAAGGATAATTTACACATTTGAACTAATA
>NW_004524750.1:554247-583047 GCF_000260255.1 Octodon degus
AATAACCTATGGATCAAAGAAATAATGAAATTTGAATAGATTTTTAAAGTAAAAATTTGTGAAAATTCATGAAATGCATTAAAGTATACTAAGAGGAAAGCTTATGCACCCAAATGTATATATTAGAAAAGAAAAAAGTAAAGGGCAATGAGTAGATACAGAAAATGTGAGATGGATGAATAGACAGACAGACAGACAGACAGACAGACAGACAGACAGATTGTTCAGTCATAAAAAGAATGAACTTGAGTGCAAGGGCCTGAGTTCAATCCCCGGTTCCGCAAAAAAAAAGAATGAACTCAGGGTGTTTTTGCAGCTAACCACATGGAGCTGGAGGATACTATGTTAAGTAAAATAAGTCAGACACAGAAAGACAAGCACTATATTTTCTTTCTCATATGCAGGAGCTAGAAAATGCTGACTTGAATATAAAAGAGCGATTACTTGAAGGACGGAGGGAGGGTCTACGAGGAGGATGGGGGGGGTCACAGGCAACAAAACACAGCAGAAGGAATAGGCTCTAGTGCTCGGAAGCACAGAGGGACGGCTGTCGCCCAGAGTAACCTAGAAGGAGCTAGAACGCTCTACACATAAAAAATAATGAGAAATAGTCATTACACTGAGTTGATCAAACATGCTGTATACACGTGTTAAAGTATCAGAGTCAAACTAACATTTACAATCAGGGGCTGGACCATAGCTCAGCAGCACAGTGCCTGATTGGCAATCACAAGGTCCTAAGTTCAATTCCCAGTACCAAAAAAAATTTATAACCAATACATGTCAATAAAAATGCAATGAGTTATATATCCATGACAAAAAGTTATAAAGAAAACAATTTAAATACAAGGAACAAGTGAAACATAAAAAACAAATATATGATAGAGAAGAGTAAGCAAAGATAAACTTCAGTCCTTAGAAATGACAAGTTTGTAAAATCCCAAGAATAATGAGGAAGAAATACACAGACGAAGCTTGAATAATTAATATCAAGAATAAAGAGGAGATATCCATATACAGAATTTAAAGATACAAGAAGATAAGAAAATACTATAAACTTTGTCAACAAATTGCATTTGAAAACAAGCAAGCTGTGTGCTTAATATTATATGCAGTACTGTATGTGTCGTGCATCTATTGAAGACCCAAGAAAATATAAAGCTCCCTAAAAACCGGCAGCACATGAAAGAAAACGTGGACAGGCCCATATCTATTTGAAAACTGAATCAATATTTAAAACCTCCCACTAGAAAATTCTAGGTGCAGCTGTTTTCAGTTGTGGATTCGAATGAAATACTTAAGGGAAAAATTAACATCTATCTCTCAAAATTCTTCCAAAGAATAGTGAAGACCTGAAGAGAGATCGCCCCTCAGTTTATGACACCAGTAAAAACTTGATACCAAAGCATGACCAGGGCACTACTACTCGACATAACAGTTAGACCCTGGTGTCATTTATAAACACAGAAACAAAATCTTTAGTGAACACAAAAATATGTACAGAAAAGAGCTAATACATAATGATTAAACTCGGCTTATAACAGAAAAAGAAAGTTGATAACATTTGGAACGTCCATCAGAAGCACAACAAATCTCAAATGACAGAGACTAGGGCTGGGGGCGGGTGTGAGGAGGGGGAGAGCTGGACTGGATGGGACTACTAGAGGGCCGAGGGGGTGTCTGGAGCGCGGCTCGATGTGTCCACTGGCAACTGCCATGATGCTTTCAGATGTGCGGGCAGACTGCACCGAAACGCTGCATGCCTGCGTCAGCAGCTCACCATACCGATTAACGTCTTTAATTGTAGAGGCCAAAGGTAACTTGTATTAACCTCATGATGTCTCAATACATTATGTATATATATATTTTTTTGATGGACTCCATATGTCAAAAACTAATAAATGGAGCTGGTGAGATACCTCAGTGGTCTAAGCACCTGTTTGGCAAATGCAAGGACCTGGGTTCCATCCCCAGTCCTGCATGCTGTGCTGGCCACCAAGACCAGGTGTGGTGGTGCATGCTAGTAATCCCAGCTCTGGGGAGGCTGAGACAGGAGGATCACTATGAGTCCAAGCTGTGTAGACTCTATACCAAATAAATAAATAAATCTTTAAAAAAACCCTAATAAACTAAATAATTAAAATATGTACAATTTATTGTTGACATTCTACTTAGAGGTTTTGAGAATCACTGTAATTTGTTGTAATAACAATATAAAGAACCCACATGATCATTTCGGTAGGTGTAGAAATGTTTTGGATAAACATCAACTTCCAGGGCCAGGAATATACCTCAGTGGCACAAGCATCTGCTTAGTAAGTGCAAGATCCTGAGTTCAATTCCTGGTACCAAAAAGAAAAAAAAAATTGACTTCCATTCAGGATTTTAAAATAATTACAATATTTACACATGTGGGTCTGATTTATTTCACTTAAGAATATAGCCTCTAGTTACATCCATTTACCTATAAAGGCCTCAAGTTTGTCTTTTTTACATCTGAGTAATACTCCATTGTATAAAAATGTATCTTTTTTATCCATTCCTCAGGCAATGGGCATTTGGGTTGTTTCCAAGATTTAGCTATGATAAATTATGCTGCATGGGTGCACATGTATCACTATGATACGATGCCTTCAGTTCTTTTAGAAAAATACCCAGAAGGAGAATAGTTGGGTTGAATGAGATTTTCAGTCCTAGGTTTTTGAGGAGTCTCCACACTGATTTCCATAATGGTTGCACCAGTCTACATTCCCACCAGCAGTGGAGAAGGGTTCCTTTTTACCCACAGCCTCTCCAGCATTTGTTATCAGTTGGTTTTTTTATGAGAGCCATTCTTTCTGGTGTGAGATGGTATCTCAATGTTGTTTTATAGTAAAACAGAAAGAAAGTGAACATAAGGAACAAACAGTGAAGATGAGGGAAAGGAGAAAAGATAGGGGAAAAAAAGAAAGGGGAAATCAGGCAAGTATATATACAGGATAGCTGACATGATTGTACTAATTAATTCCATCAGTTTTTAAAATAGCAGTTGATGTTTAAAATTTTCACTTTGACTAACTCTATATACTAGTATCTGTAAATTGAGCAACTACATTAAAGACAGCAATGTGCAATACAAAACCACAGTCGAATTCCTTTCATCTTATTCTCATAAATGTATGCCATTTCTAATCTCTTATCAATTATGATACTCTCTTTAAAATACATTTTAAAAATAACAAGTAAAAAGGACAAGAAAAAATTAAGGAACATTGAACACATTAATGTTTAAGTATTTGTCCAATCTTTTTAAAAATAAATTTAAATATTTTATTTATTTATTCATTTATTTGGTACAGGGTCTCATGACATAGTTTGGACTCATAGTGATCCTCCTGTCTCAGCCTTCCCAGTGTTGGGATTACAGCCATGTGCCATCACACATGGTTTTGGTGACCAGCACGGCACACCTGGGGTTCTGGGCCTGGCATGGCATGCAGTACCGGGGATTGAACCTGGGTCCTTGTGCTTGCCAGGCAGGCACTTAGACCACCAAGCTATCTCCCCAACCTATATTTATCCAATCTTGCATATCTATACCTGTTAATCTGAGCAACAGATTGGATGATAAAAATTCATAATATAACAACCATTGTTAATTTGCTTTTCTTGTTTTGAAAATCTGTACCATATTGTTACTCTGTTTCTGTCTTTGTTTTTTTCCCTATTTCTTTTTGCTCCTTTTTTTGTTTTTACTCTTTAAAATAAAACCAAATTAAAAAATAATTTTTGGCTGTACATGGTGGCACACAGTTGTAATGCTAACACTGGTGAGGCTGAGGCAGGAGGATTGCTGAGTTTGAGGCCAGCCAGGGGTACGAAGTGAGTTCATGGTCAGCCTAAACTGCACAGTGAGACCCTGTCTCAAAAGGACCAAAAAAGAAAAAAAGTCTTAGACAATTGTGAAGGTCATCCTAAAGTGATAAAGACACATACAGAGATACGGAGAGAAGCAGCTGCAACCCAACATGACATGAGAACGTCACTGCTGCAAGCGAAATGTTGCAAGCTTCCCCTCTGGGGCTGGGAATAACACTGGCCTTCCTCCCTAGCCTCCAAATCACCCTGCTCTGCTGCGATCTGGTGAGATGGCTAGAACGGCAGGAACAGATCTAAACTAAGCCATGTAAAGCCATTCTTTTTTTTTCTTGGAATACAGAATTTTATTTAAAAACTGTTTAAAGTAGGGCTGGGGAGATAACTCAGTGGTCTAAGCGCCTGCCTGCAAGCATAAGGACCTGGGTTCAATCTCCAGTACCACATGTCATCCCAGCCCCATTCCGTGCTGGCCCCAGAATTCTGGGCATGGTGGTGCATGCCTGTAATCCCAGTGCCAGGGAGGCAGAGACAGCAGAGTCACTATGAGTCCAAGATGTGTAGCGAGATCCTGTACCAAATAAATTAATTAATAATTTTTTGAAAATTAAAAAAACTGTTTAAGGTGGAAAAAACCCTCAAGAAAGACCAGGTAGAAAATGGTTTCCCAATAAAATGGAATTTTAGGGCAACAAAAGTCTAAGGGAAGGCCGTTCCTCTCATTTAGTAATCGATTCACACCCAGCCGCCTGGTCACAGTGAGGGTGTCAGTGGGAGCGTAGGGCCGTAACTGGCCGAGTCAAGGTCCAGCCAGGACTCCTGGGTCTAGGAGAATAGAAGCTCTCCGTTCCCAAGGAGAATACGGTAAAGACGTCCTTTCAGAAACTGCTGCATTCATGTGCAGTACTAGAGCGGAGCTGCGGAGGGTGACAACAGAAAGTCACCTAGAGGTAGAGCCTAGTGAAGCCTTCTTCAGCTGTGACAGAAAGTCACCTAGAGGTAGAGCCTAGTGAAGCCTTCTTCAGCTGTGTGTATGAGAGAAAGATACAGACGAAACCAAAAGCCTCCCTTTATTTTTGGAACCAGATCAAGTCTGTTTTCTGCATCTCAAAGCTTTCATGTTAATACATTATGGCAATAAAGTACCATAATTAGTATAAAATAACAGATTAGAATAGGATATACAAGTCAAAAGAATATGCAGTCTAAAGAAAACATAGTTCAAAGCTACAGTAGAAAGCAAAAACCTGAAATTTCCTGAAATGATTGCTGTTATTGAATGAAATAATATTCACAAGGCTAAATGCAGCGCCAGCTAGCAGCGCCAGCTGCAGGGGCAGCAGCCAACGGAGCCGCAGGCCGCGGCGCGCACAGCAGCAGCCCTCTCGGGTCATTTAAAATGACACTACTCTCTTGAGGGACAGTCTTCAAGTTTCGATGTCAGTGCATGGTAACAGCTAACTTTTACTGGAAACCTACACTTGCAACTTTACCCACATCTGTCTCTGCGTGAGAATGCTCTATGGCGGGCGTGCTTCCCGAGCCGCGCGGGAGCGCACACGCACGCTTAGCCGAGCTGGACAGGGCAGCGCCTGCTCTCGCCGCAGGTCGCACCCCGAGCCCAGGCTCGTTCTCGGTTCTGGCTGCCACCCTACTGCGTGAGGAGATCCACAGACGCATACAAACCAGGTTGACCTCGGAAGCTGATGCACCACAAAGACACTACATTGCTTCAGTGCTTTCTGTATCTTAGTATTTAGGCCCGTTTCATCATCAGTCTGCCAAATTCACACATTGAGGAAGAGTAATTGTTTGATAGAAACAACCCTGCATAACGTCAATCACTGGAAAACAGCTCCTAGATGCTTAAAGCAAAGTTTGGGGGACTTTTAATGGTATTTACAACCAGGTCTAGTTTAAAAAGAACAGATAATTGTATCGTCTTTGGGGACGTTATGCGATACAATATATAGCAGTTAGATAAATAGCACATGAAAGAAAATAAACCTTTTGTTTTTTCCTTCACAGAATAGAGGATGGAGCTAGCAAATGAAAACTAAATGACTCTCCTAAAGTACTGTTCTCTCAATATTCATTTTTAAAAGATACACGTAAGGTTTTGTGTTGATGGAACTGAGCACCTGCTGTATGTGGTATAGACAGCAGGGTCCATGGGGGGACCCAGACTCCTGGGGTCTGGGATGGCTGGCCTTGAACTCGGAAGCCTGCAGCAGCCTTCGAGTGGCTGGACCGAATACCCCATCACTCATCCTCTCCTGAGACTGAGTAGAGGATGCAGACTCAGCTCCTCCCAGGTGCAAGTCTGTGTCCCAGCTGAATGGAGGGGTTGGGCCCGCTCACTGTCGGGGCCTGAAGTGCCCAGAGAGAGGGAGTGTAGGAGAGAGCTGCACAGACTGCCTGCAGTAGCAGGAGTCAATGACCTCTGAGGACGGGGCTGTGCTCTTCACCTGGCAGGAATGGGCTTTGCTGAACCTTCCCAGAAGGATCCTGGGAGAGCTGCGATGAGGGAGACCTTCTGGAACCTGGCCATATAGGACAAAAATGGCAATACCAGGCCATTGAAGAAAAGTATAAAACTCCCAACAGAAGTCTAAGATGTCAAGTACTACAGGGATTCTTTAAATATAAAGAAAGTGGACAACATAGAGAAACATTCAACAAGACTCCAAATCGTAGTGTAAACAAGAAAACTTCTAGGGTAAAATGATGTAAAAGCCACACGTTTAAAGAAGTGGCCAGTAATTTCACATTGTGTCCAAGAGACAATATAATTAACTAGGGACACAGGCCATCTGAGTATCAGGGATGTACAGAGAGGCCCCATGAATGTAAAAAATGTGATAAATCTTTTAAGTGGCCCTGTGACCTTCAAAATCATGAAAGGACTCACAGTGGAGAGAAGCCTTATGCTTGTATGCAGTGTAGGAAAACATTTGCTTGTTCCACCTACTATCAAAGACATGTACAAATTCACACTGGAAAAAAACCTTATATATGCCAGCAAAGTGGGAAATCCTTCCAGTGTTCCAGTTTCCTTGAAATACATGAAAGAATCCACACTGGAGAGAAACCTTTTGTATGTAAGCACTGTGCAAAAGCCTTCACTCGTGCCGGTACTCTTCGAATACATGAAAGAAAACACAGTGGAGAGAAACCTTATGCATGTGAGCTATGTGGGAAAGCTTTCCAAGAATACAACAAAATGCTAAGACATGGAAAAATTCACAATGGGGACAGACACTGTGTATGTGAGGAATGTGGGAAAGTCTTCAGGAGCTATGGTTACTTGCAAAATCATGTAAGGACTCATGCTTGCCAGAAACCCTAAATATAGGATGTGGAAGGCTTCTTTATCCCACAATACAATAGCACAACTGTGAACGCCTAGAGGAGGGGCTCCTGTCAGGGTACATTGAGGAAAGCTTCTAGCCACTGAGTTCCAGTCACAGAGTTGAAAGAACACAGTATGGAGGAAAACATCATTAGTAGAATAGATGTGCATAAATCTTTAGTTGGTCAATACATAAGAATGTAGAATGGATTGGAACCCTGTGAATGAGAAAATTACAAGAAAGATGTTGGTTGTAACAGTTTAATTGTCCTAGAAAAGTTTTTTTGTCTTAAAAGCCAAAAAAGAAGAAAAAAAGATACACATAAAAGCTCTCCAAATAATATACGTAACACAAGAGCTAGAAGACAAGATAAACAAGTGATATGAGTAAATAAATAACAATTTCATTTCTTCCTAATCTTGCAAATGGCTTAGTGATCTCTACAATCCATATCATACAATCTTATTTTTAAAACTATAGTAATAACAGCTTAAATTGAACCATATAATGCATGTGAAAATGCTATTAAATTTTGTAATTATAGTATGAAAAATCATCTGCATATTTCACAGTCTTTGGGCGTCTAATGTCACTGATGACATAAAGCCATGTCCTATAGAATCAGGAGCTGCCATGGTGGAGAAATAACAGTGAAATTAGCCTCTTGCCCGCAACTCCAACCCAGTTGGGCCAATCTGTAATAGCCTGCCTGGCTCAGTGCCCTTGCTTCTCTTTCCCCCTGAGAAGAATCTATTCAATTAACTCTGACTCACAGCTGTGCATCCAGCTGGAGCAACTCCAGCTCTCAACAGGGGAGATAACATAAGAAAGCTCTGGTCAAGCTCTTCCTGCCTCTGCACTGCATTACTGTGGCTCCAGTACTGTTCTGATTTTACTCCAGTCTACCGTGACTGGTTGTCTTGTACCTCAGTTTCCACTGGCTGGTTCTTGTTTAATGGTGAAGTCTCACTCTCCCCATTATGGTCCCAATACTTCATGGAAGTCTTCTAAAGTACTCAATACCCAGCATCTCCTGGAGTGGCTTTTTCCTTTTTCTCAAGGATTATTCTGGTATTTGGGCCACTTCCTAAAACATTTAGAACCTAGGCTCATTTTATGTTACGTTCATAAATTCTGAATCTACTGTTCAACTCATAGGGGGGAAGTTTAGCTGAACAAAAGCTCTGGATTCAACCTCCAGTAACTAACACACACACACACACGCACGCACACACACACACACACACACACACACACGCATGACCTTACGTTTCTTGTATACCTTGACTTCATCTCCAAAATGAGGATAAGGATAGAGCATGCTTCAGATTAGAAAATACAGAAATAATTCCAAACACACTCAGCCACCTTATCTTTACCAAAGGGGGCAAAGACATTTACTGGAAGAAAGCCTGTTTAACAAATGGTGCTGGAAAAACTGGTTTTCCACATGCCAAAGGCTAAAACTAGACCCATGTCTATCACCATGCACTAAAGTAAAATAAAATGGGTTAAAGACCTAAATATTAAGACAGAAACACTAAACCTTCTGGAAAAGAGAATAGGTAGAACCTTCTAATACATACCACAAGCAGAGACTTCATGAACAAAACCCCAGCTGCTTGGGAAATACTATTAAAAATCAGTAACTGGGCCGGGGGAATAGCTCAGTGGTCTAAGCACCTGCCTGACAAGTGTAAGGGCCTGGTTTGATCCCCAGCACCACATGCTGTGCTGGCCCGGCACTGAGCTGGCCACTGAAACTGGGCACGGCGATGCATGCCTGTAATCCCAGAGAAGGCTGAGACAGGAGGATCGCTACAGGTCCAAGCTGCGTAGTGAGACCCTGTACCAAATAAACATCAATAACTGGGATCTCATCTTATTAAAAAAAATTGCATAGAAAAATAAACCACTGGAGCTGCGAGATATTTTGGTAGTTTAAGCACTTGCCTGGCAAGTGCAAGGACTCAGGTTTGATCCCAGCTACCCCATGCCATGCCGGCCCCAGCGCACCAGGCCAGCCACGCTGTGTAGCAAGACTCTGTATCAAGTAAATACATAAATAAAAGGTAAAGATAGAAAAAAGAAAACAAGAAATCACCAACAAAGACCGATCAAATAGCTCAGCAAATTAAAACACCTGCAAGCAGGAACAGGGGCCGGGGGTTCGATCCCCAAGCCTGCTGAGCCGGCCCTGCCCCTGGGGCTCACTGAGACTGCAATTGGCACTGGGCGCGGTGGCACAAGCCTGTAATCCCAGCTTTTGGGGGGCTGTAAACAGGAGAATCACTACGAGTCTGATCCAGTAGTGAAGCAGTGAATACCCTATAGACCCTTCCCTAAAATACAAACAAATAAAAAGACTACCCACAAAATAGGAAAAAATCTTAGCCAGTTGTCCCTCAGAGGAGTAATATCTAGAATATATAAAAAATTGAAAAAGATCAGACCCCCAAAATTTAAAGACCCAGACAAAAAGGGGCCTCTGAAATGAACAGACACCTCACAGATAAAGAACTACAAACAGAAAGCGAAATATGAAAAAATGTCCAACATCACTGATCATTTGAGAGATGCTGAATGATAAAACAGCACTGAGATGCCACCTCACTCCAGACAGATATCTGCCAACAACAAATGCTGGAGAGGCTGTGAGGGAAAAGGGAACCCTTCACTGCTGGTGGAGTGTAGATTGGTACAACCACTGCAGAAATCAGTATGGAGATTCCTCAGAAATCTAGGACTGGAGGTCCCATTTGACCCAGCTGTTTCCCTTCTTGTTATCTTCCTGGAAGAATTAAGAGATATCATACAACAGCAATATATGGGCACCCGTGTTTATAGCAGCACAGTTGTAATAGCTAAATCTTGGAGACAACCCAAATGTTTATCAGCCAATGAATGGATAAAAAAGATGTGGGGAGATATGTATCTCAGCCAAAAAGGATAAAGGATAAACTTTACTCATTTATAGCTAAATGGATGGACCTTGAGACAATACTCAAGTGAAATACATCAGACACACATGTAAATATTACATTGTTTCTCAGGCAAGAGACAGAAAATGTAAATAAAAATCAAAATATATAACAGACATTCTGAAATAGTAAGAAATTGTTCAGAAGGAAGAAGGAACAGGGTGGGCAAAGGAAGGGAAGAGAAATATATGAGGAAATACGATAAAATGAAAACAAAGCTTTGTAAATAAGAAGGGGGAGGAGGGTTAAGGGAGCGAGGGGAATGGGGCAAAAGGGGGACTAAGATGCATCACACACAGATGGAGATTCCCTATAACGAACACGATCATTATGTATATCTAAATTGTACCAATAAACAATATTTAAAAAGACAGAATCTGCTTCAAACATGAACATATAATGACGATGTGTCTAATAGATAAGATCACTAAATAAATGTTATCTGTTGCTGTCATCACGGTTCCTGTATAGCTATCTGTAGAATTACAGGCTGCATAGCTAGCCTTAGGCTTGTACTCACAGCTGAAGCTCATCTGATCCTATGTGGGAATTCCATTCCCATCTGTTTTTATACTCAGATGTGAGTATGTCGAAGTATAGATATCCATACTTAGATCTGATACCAATACTTAGATATCATCCTTCTTAATGAGTTTATAATAAATAGAATCACTTTCCTGAACAAAGAAAGTAATAAGGGGTTGAAATTTATTTCTTGCAGCTATCTGCTTTTCCTTTCCAACAGAAAGGGGCTGTCACTTGGCCAGCTACACCTGTTCACACTTCTCTGTATTTCTGAGATCCTACTTTCATAGCCACCCCGTCATCATAGCTTACCCTGAAGAACAGCTGGGGTTTAGCACTCAAGCGGATGATTTGAAAGTTACCAAAATCAAGCCAAATGGGGTGGCAGCTTTGAGACCATGCCTACTCCATGCCTACGAGATTCCACTTAGATTCTCAACCCTGGAACTTTTAAGCTGTGACTCAAGAGGTAGAATTTGACTAAAGACACGCACAGAATTCTGCATCTTCATAAACATGCATAAGCTTCTTAAATACAATAAACATACTAACACAATTCTGTTCTTACTCTATACAACAGTTGTACCACTACTCATATGTATAATAACACCCTGAATTAATAAAGCCTTAAGATGACATCATTTATTTCTGATATTTAGGGTTTTATCTTGGTCTGTCACATGTGTTACACCTTTAGAAGCAAAAAGGCCAGAATTATTATGCTTTTGTTTTTTAGACAGGGTCTTGCTATGTAGCCCAGGCTGGCCCTGAACTCCTGGAGATCCCCTTGCCTCAATTTCCCAAGTGCTAGGATCACAGATATGTGCCCCTACACCCAGTGGTAATGTGCATATTTTATAAGCAGCATGAAAGACAAAATTATTTATTCCAAACTCATATAAAGAGGGTCTAAACAAAAGTCTGGTTCCTAAACACCTAATACTTAATTAAACTGCCTTTGGAAGCTTAAACATTTGTCTCCTACTATTTGAAAAAGATTTCAAAACACACAGAGTTATTTTGGCTGGATTTTAAAAGTAGGTATATCCTGACCCTGACGATCCAATTTGGAACTATGAACTAGTCAGTTTTCAAATTCACCTGCCATTCAACACTTACGGACAGATCTTCAGAATATGTGCGTTTTCAATAAAGCATCAAGCTTTAACCCAATTCAGTAGGTTCAGGCTTTTTCATATATCAACCAAATGTGTTGACAGAACTTTAAGTCACTTTAGAAGAAAACGTACCACATTTCTCAAGGCATTAGAATAGGTGTGCAAGGCTAGACCTATGAGGCTGAGACAAAAGGACCAAAAGTTTGAATCCAGCCTGGGAAGTTGAATCACCTAGCAAGACCCTGTCTCAAAAATTCAAAAGGGCTGGGGTGTAGCTCAATGCTCTGAGTTCAATCCCCATGACCCCCTTCATCCCACACATACAAAAGGCCTGGGTACTTTGGAGTGCTGTTATGATTTTCAGCATCATTCATCCAACCCTGATTCAGCAGTAATTCTGATACTGCGCTCTCCTAGTTATGGGTAAGGGTTGATTACCGTAAGAGAGTGGTGGGTAAGGACCTGAAGGAAGTAGTCACTGACAAACCTAAACCTGCAGCAGGACCTCAAATGGCAACAAGACTGTGTTTGGTTCCCAGGGCTGACCTCTGTCACCTCTTGCAGTATCTACTTCTCCCTTTGGTTTCACTTAGGTTGATTACTCAAACTTATCTTGTGACCCACAGCCTGTTATTTTCAGGAGTAGATCACAAAAAGTGCATCACAACCGTTTGAAACGAGCACTTCTTCCTTATCAGGAATGCCTCTACTCTTTGCCTGACACCAACACATTACTGCAAGTTCTGTTCTGTAAACTCTTTGTTCTTCTGGACTCTGCCCTTCTGGGCCTGCCTACACACAGTCATAACAATGAATTTTCTGTCAGAGGAAATCGCAGCCTCACAAAGGCATATACAAATTCCTGATCTTCAGCATCTTTGAGGTCGGTCCAGACTTATCCAGAACAAGCCATTTTTTCTAACGCAGGCACTTCAGCGTGTATTTCTTTGTCTTGCATATGAATAAGAGGCTGCTATGATGTCCCAGTACACCCAGTACATCAGGGAAATTCATGGTAACACAGCGAGCACATGAGCCACACTGGTGCCATCCCTGCTTTTGGTAGCAGAGACAAGAAATGAAGGCCAGCGTGTTTCTACAAGACTTCGCTTTCTCACAAATTTGCCCATGTTTTCTCTAAACATTTAGCCTCAAGTAGGCACCAGAGTAGCAACTTGAAGGCAAAGCACTAGCTAGATACAGGGGGACTTAACACTGGACTGCCTGCTGCCCCCTCAATTTTCTGCTGTGAGTTATTAATCTACCTTAGCTTCTTACACTGTCTGGCAGCTTTTGCAATGTCTCGCTTCATTCTTTCTCTGCTACTGTATACTTAGAAAGTGAAAACTAATTCTATTATTTGTCTAAGAAAGAAGTAAGTGGAAAAGAAATCTTTAAAGCATACCAGAGCCAAAATGATTACCACTAATTGGGAGAAACCTTTGTCAGTACATTCTCTGAGTAGTACAGTAAGACAATATCCTATATTATTCAGTTATTCCCTTTAAAAACCTGTCATAGATAAAGACTGTTAGCAATTTAATTTTTTTGAAGCTCTGAGTAGTAAACTCAGAGCCTTTGCACTGAGCTACACTGCCAGTTCTTTTCTTAAATTTGTCACTTTGAGACAGGATCTCATTAAGTCACCAAATTGATCAGAGTAGGTACAAACTCAAGATCCTCCTGCCTCAGTCTACTAGAGTTCTGGAATTACAGGATTACTACCACGCCCAGCTGAAATTCAATTTTTGAATGCAAAAAAGTGGAAGCTAGAAATGCTACCCAGCGAGTTAGCATCGCACTAGAATCGAGCAAAAGAGCAGAACCTCAGCGTGACAACATCCCTGAAACACAAAAAGATCATAAAAATGTCTCAAACGTGACCAAACTGTTAAAATTATTATGCTGGGTCTGTCACTCCTTATCTATTAAAACAAAAGTGTTACAGAATTTTGTTTGTAACTAGCATTTAAAAATATTTATTTTCTGTAACTTAAATGGTTAAAAATATAGGTATTTTAAAATCACCCCATTAATAATGGGAAACTGTACAAATCTAGCTCCTTTCCTACTGCAACCACACCCAACCAGTCTTTTGCATCACAGGCCCCTCCTGCCACAGATGTGTGTGTGGTGCCCACTGCCACACTGAGAAGCTCTTGAAAACAAGTTCTGCATCTTGTCACTGTGTGTTTTGCCAGTGAAAACACATGTCTAGCATGCTGCAGACATTTCCTGAAATGACTGAATCTGGAATTCACCAAGGCGAGTAAAAGAGCCCTGTCACGGTTGTCCCCAGGTTGTCTCTTCCTCACCATCTGTGGTGGATGCCAACTGGTGTTCAACTAGTAACACCCAACTGAATTGAACCAAGTGGTGCTGGGTGTGGGAGGCCCACCTGAGGGCTGGTGCCAGCAGCATAAGGGGCAGATCTAGAGAAGAAGGAGGGAGGCTTTTGGGAGCTGGTAAAAGCTGGTGGGGAAGCCAGTGGGAATTGTTGGAAGCTGGTGGCTTTCTTGAGATATTCTGCTAGAAGACTGTGCTGTGCTGGTTTTCCTGATGAACTTGGCTGTTCTCATCACAGGAGGAGCTTGGGACCTCGTTGTCCCTGAAGATGATTGTGCCTCATTGTGGAGCTGTGATGCTCACTTTGAGCATCACTTACTGGCTGCAGAGGGGAAGACAGTGCACTGCTCCGTTTCCTGGAGAAACTGGTCACATTGGCTTTCCTGGAAGAGCTCGGCTGTTCTCATCATCGGAGGAGCCCTGAGTCTCACGGCTGCTGAGGATGTCTGGGGTACTTTTCAGGGAGCTCTGGGGCTTGCCTTGAGCACAGCTTCTGGGCTCCAGTGCAGACCCCTCGGCCTGCTGGCACAGATCCTCATCCTTCTGGCATAGGCTTTCTAGCTTCCACCACTGCCCTTGGATCTTCCCAGCACAGATCTTTGAAGCAGACCTGCATGAGACACCGTTGTGGGCTCTAGGCCTCCAGCGGGACCGTGGAAGGCATTGTTATGGGCTCTAGGTCTTCAGCTAGACTCATGCAGGACATTATTGTTGGATCTAGGACCTTAGCTGAGTTATTTGGTCTTTCGTGTGTGGGCAGGTTTCCTGTACTCTCTTTTTGTATATGATTCTTTGGATAACTATTACAAATAATCTTATAAAAATGTGCCCGGTATTATATTGTTCCCTTTGCAAAGCCCCAAACTAGGATGACACCATCCTTCAATCATTTATGATTTGATGACTGCCCATATCCAAACATAAGGTAGAGAAGGATAGAAGAGCAATCATCCTCCTCGTCCATCCAGCCTACATTTTTTTTGCCCCATAATTGCTAACCTTTTTAGATACTATATTATACTGTAGATACAAAGTACTTACAAATACGTTTTTATCTCACCCTTACAGCAAACTTTTAAAGAGGAAAGGTAGACATAATCCTCATTTAACAGATTAGGAATGAGAGGTGTAAGGGTTGACTGATTGTGTCAATTTCAGTAAGAGAAGCTCAAATAAATTGGCTTAGTGATACTCAACCTGGGGCAGCTTGTCACCTGGATGGAAATGAAGGAGGACAATCTGCTTCTGTTTCTTCAGAAGAGCTCCAGTCTTTGCCCTCACTTCAGACATCACTTCCTGGGTTCCAGCACACACTCCTGGCTTCCGGCACTCAGCCCTCCAGTGTAGACTCTTCAGCCTCCCACTGCAGCCCCACTGGTCAGGCTGACACAACACACTGCAGTGAGCTCCAGATCTCTGACTGAACCCTTTGGTGTCCAGGGTGCAGACAGACGCCGTGGGTGTGGCCACTGTAAACAGTCTTGCAATTTCTTATACATTTGTGCACCTGGTGTTATATCTGTTTCTGTAGTAAATACTGACTGATGCAAGAGGCTCAGGAAGGTTTAAAAGATCTGGTCAAGTTTCACACAAAAGTAAAATGTTTTGAGCGCAATCTCAATGCTAAGACAAGATTAACAGGGCAGAGGGTTAACTGCAGTGCTTTAGCATGGACTCCTGAAATACTTCACATGCAAACATATCTCACATTCAGGATCTGCCCCATTTCCCCCCTTTCTTTTATTATTGCTTATATGTTGGAGTATATCCCAATGCAGTGCTTTGTTTAATAAACAAAATGTTTGTTAAGTTGAAGGACAGTGTTACTCTCACCATGGAGTACTAGAAAGCAGTGAGTTCCTCCTAAACTGTCAAGGTAGTATTTTTGATAAGAAACTAATGCCTTCCCAATCACTAGAAAATTGCTTCCTAAATTAAAGATGACCCACTTAAAACCAGATTAAAAGTGAGAGAGAATGGAAGTTTTTAGGTCAATTGGTATTCAGCTTCCTCACATTAAAAATAATTCTGAAAAGACTTAAAAATTCTAGTGGTAAGTCATGTAAAACTAAGCTGGACTTACGCAGAAGCAGAGACAGCTCTTCAGCCATTTCTAACACAGTGCTGTAGCACCACGTGCTTCATATAATTTAAATTTACATCAGTCTCCAAATTCTGGACCCATAAAGAGATCAAGTTTTCAAACTCCCAAAATTTACTCTGAATAGCTAATAGGAAAAGTGATATGGAAAAAAAACAAAAAAAAAAATCTTACATCCAGATTTACTGTATAATTTTTGTGAGTCACATTTTTGGAAAGATGTAAGAAGCAAGTAAATTCTCAAAATAGGCTTTTATCCTAGTTATATAAATCCAAGTATTTTATTTCTAACCTTAGAAAAAGAGTAGCTCTTTCTTATATTAGATGCTTTAGTTCTCAGTATTTAAGGTTAGTTGAACAAAATTGTCAATGTTGAGAATTCAATGAAATTCAATTTAAAAAATTCAAACTGAGCTAAATGAGGGCTATCAGATTGCTGGTTTAATTCCAATTTATGCTGTTCTCCAAGAGAATCTCACTATTCTTTTAATAAGAAAAATTAAAAGAATATATTAATATTAATATTAATATATAATAGAGATATCGATATTACTCCCTAAGTTTGTGCCCGAGCTCTATTACAGCTGCAAAGGAAGGAGAAGTGTACTCTGGAAAATAGGCGTAGAACTTGCGGAGGGAAGAGTGCCACAGTAAAGGAACAAAGTCACGAGGGAAGGAAGGGCGTAAGATACGGTGTTTGGCAAGGGGAGCCTTAGCACAACCTATAAAATGCATGGAAAAGTGTGTCCAGTGCAGCGAGGAAGGTGGAGCTCTACACCTGTCCTGACATGGCAGATCTGGGTCTCAAAGACACATGAAGGAGACTACAGAGTTACGGGCTGGGAGTCAGAAGGACCTAGCTTCAGATGGACCAGGGTCTAACTGACTTGAACCTAATACTTAGATTTCTGAAAGCTGAAGAGATCCTTGTGATATCTGGGCTATGTATACATTAGGCTCTTGAGTTACAACCAGCCTCATATATGGACAAGTGGGGTGATGACTGGAATTTTAGGTTTAACTCATGACCAAAGTCTTCAGTTATGACCCAAATGCTAGCTGCTTGTATGACTGCAAACAAAGACTCAACATTGCCAGAAAAGCATATATAGGGGTGTCAGTCTAAGCCCAGAAATGTTTGTGAGCATGATTTCAGTGCTTTATATAATTACTATGATTACTACTATCAATATGCCCCCCCCAAAAGCTAGAAAAGCAGCTAAGGAAGGAAGGGAAGGTAAAGAAAGCAATCACACTCAAAAATGAGGAGGACATTGTAGAAAATATGAGTGATGTTCATATAACTGATTTCACTAGTATGTACAGCAAGTCTTAATCCACCATCGTGACAATCTTACAAAGAAAAGATTTGGAAACAGAAGCTAGCATGGCTAAAAGTGTTACTCAAATCAGTAAGACTTTCAATACTGTTAGACAAGGTAGAAAGGCTATTATGACTGTGAATAAACAAAAGGCAAACAGGATGGCAGATTATACCTGAGTCTATAATTGATGAAGAAGCCAGGGCTCTAAATGCAGATCTCTTAATGGACAACCTTGATAGCGGTGAAGCATTTCATGCCAGTAAGGGGTGCTTTCACAACTTTAAAGTGAGAACTGGGGTTCACAGCACAATCAGGCATGGTGAGAAGCTAGTGCTCATAGAAGGGCTGCTGAAAATCACATTCAACACTTGTAAATGATGACATACAGAAATGGCTTTCACTCTCATCAAATTTTCAACTGTCATGAAACTGGCCTTTTCTGGAAGCAAATGCCCAGAAGAACAGACATTACCCAGGAAGAGAAGAAAATGCCAGGCCACAATCCTGTGAAGGACAGGCTAAACTTATTGCAATATGCCAATGCAAGTGGTGACCTCAAGATAAAGCCTCTCTTGGCTTAGCACTTCGAGATTCCCAGAGTCCAGAAAACATAAAGTCATAAAGAATATGCTAGAGGTCATATGGAGATCTAAGGCAAGAGCCTAGGTAACAAGGTTGTTGCTCAGAGCACCAAGACAGTGGAGTGGTGAGCTGCAGAGAAAGAGCCTCTATGAGAGTGGCCACCCAGATGCTGGAATATAGCAATATAGCAAGAGAGAGGAAAGTAGGTCCCCTGGCCCAGGGAGGACATGAAGGTGAACTGAAGTCCACAAACAGTGTGAAGAGGGAAACTTCAGTGAAGAAGGAGGTAGCTAGTACTGCCTCCACATGAATCAGGACTCACTGAATGAGAGGAGTGATTCAATCCTGCAGACACATGGTGACTTGTGGAGACCCCAGAGGTCGCCATAAAGAGATGTAGCAGTAGAGGGACACAATGGACATGAAGGACTGAACCAGCTGGCCATAAGTACTGAGGGCACAGTAGTCATGCATGAGAGTGAGAGTGGCTGGGAGCCATCTTGGAGAAGGACCGACTGAGCTCAGAATTCAGACCAGGTGTCAGCTCCATCTAGCAGCTCCCAGCTGGGCTTAGGCCTGCAGAAGGTGCACTGATGGCTAAGCCCAAATGAGCTTGGTCTTAGCCAGAAGACGCAGGCTCACTGAGATCATCCACTACCGTGCCAAAAGCTACTGCTGGTGTCTGGGATAGATCATCATGGATCAGGACACTGTTTACACCTGTTTTCTTCCAGTAACAGCAGAAACAAATCTGGCAGTGGATCTCTCTCTCTCTCTCTCTCTCTCTCTCTCTCTCTCTCTCTCTCTCTCTCATTTGTTTTTTATTGTTGTAGTGCTGGTTTTGTTTTTGCTTTTCTCCCCTTCATTATTTGATCTTTTTTATATGACTGTGAATATAGTTTCTAGCCTCTTTGTGGTTATGGTTCTGCTCTGTTCTTTTTATTTCTTCCTTCTCTGTTTCCCTCCAGTCTTCTGCACCAGTTTCCCAAAGTTAGCATGATCCCCCTTTGTCATCCATCCTTATTTCTAATACCTTCTTTTTTCACTTCCCTGTTTTCTCCTTAACCCATTTTAAATTTTAACCCCTGAGGCAAAAATTGACATATTAAGGGCTCATAAGGGTGCAAATAATATCTGTTTTGCTTTAGTTTTTGTTAAATAACTACAAATCTAGTTCATATGGTTAAAGGTAACAAATTAATGGATATCCCATTGTGTCATTTTCTAGGTTGCATTTGACTCTTGTCATTGCTGATGGTACCACTATAGCCAAAGTGGCATAATTATTCTAAGCAGCTGTTCTTCCTGGTATTCCAAGACAGAGACTAAAGGTCACAGAAATACTGTGGCATAGCCAAAGAACTAGGGGCTGGGCCACACATGCAGCAACCTCTTATCCCCCATGAACTGAAGAGGTAAGATCTTGCAACAGACTCAAAACCCTAAAACCAGGTACACTTGGAAGAAAACTCAGAGAAGTAGTCATTTCTTAAGGATTCTAAATACTAGCAATAAAGCAACCCACCATAAGCAATTGACAAGCATCACTTCAGGAATTAAAGGAAAGAAAGAAAGAAAATGAGAAGACACTTAAGCAAGATGAAACTCCAGGTATCTAATTCGCCAAAGGCAAACCCAAGGGGCAGCACAGTGGGACAACCTGAGAGCTGCCCACCTGGCCTCTCTGACAGTAGAAATCAAATAGCACCCCTCATAACCAATGGGTCCCAGATAAAACTGAAAAAGAAATTACACAGTTTCTACCATTAAATTATAATTGTAGATAATATGGCATACCAGAACTTACAGAACACAATGAAAACATCCCGAGAGGTAAATGTATAGCAGTAAATACTCATATCAGAAAAACAGAGGAAGCACAAAAAAACACCTTAATAGTAAACCTCAAACTTCTACAAAAAGAAAGCAGGCTAAGAAAAAACTCATGTGAGGAAGGCAATTATAAAGACCAGAACAGAAATCAAGGCACTTGATACTAAAATAGTACAAAGAATCATTAAATTAAACAGTTGGTTCTTTGAAAGATTAAATAAAATTGACAAAATCTTACCCAACCTTATCAAAAAGGAAAAAAAAGGCTCAAATCCATGCAATTAGGAGAGAAAAGGGTAAAATCACAAGGAACCATGCAGATATCCAGAAGATTATCTATACTTTGAAAAATTCTGTTGTAATAAGATGGAAAATGCATAAAAATAGACAGATTCCTAGATACATATAAATTAACAAAGCTGAATCAAGAAGATATAAAAACCCCAAATAAACCAATATCAATCAATGAAATTAAAGATGTAAGTAAAAACTTACCAACAATGAAGAGCCCCAGACCTGATGGATTCACTGTTGAATTCTACAAGAAATTTAGAGAAGACCTAACACCACCACTTCACAAATTCTTTAATGAAACTGAAAGGGAAGCAGTACTCCCAGATTTATTCCTGGAATCAAGCATTGCCCTGATACTAAATCCAGAGAAAGACACGACCAAAAAGGAATTCTACAGGAAATTTCCATAGTAAACATAGATGCAAAATCCTCAGTAAGATACTGTCAAACAGAATTCAGCTAATCATGAAGATTATACACCATGACCACATGGAATTCATCTCAGGAATACAGGGATTGTTCAACATATGTAAATCAATAAAGTTAATACAACATAATAAAAAAGCCAACAACAAAAATCACATGATCATCTCAATAGATGCAGAAAAAGCTTTTGACAAAGTCCAGCACCCAGTCATGATAAAAAAAACCCACATAAAATCAGAATAGATGGTCATTACTTCAACCTAATAAAAGCTATCTATGACAAACCAACAGCCAACATCATACTAAATGGATAAAAACTAAAATAAATAAATAGATAGATAGATAAAAACTGAAAGCTTTCACCTAAAATCAGGAATAAGAAGCATGTCCACGGTCTCCACTCTTTCAACAATTTTAGGAACATTAGTCTGAGCAATTAGACATGAGAGAGAAATAAATGGTATAATGACTGGAAAGGAAGAAGTTAAATTATCATTATTTGCCGATGACATGATATTCTACACAGAAGATCCCAAAAGCTCTACTAAAAATCTGCTAGGTTTAATAAGCAAATTCAGCAGTGTAGCTAGATACAAAATTAACACTGAAAAGTCAATAGCCTTCCTGTACATGAATAATAAACTCACTGAAAGAGAAATTACAAAAACAACACCTTTCACAATAGCATCCCCAAAAAATGAAATACTTAGGAATCAATCTAATGAAGGTTGTAAAAGACCTCTAAATTGAAAACTACAGGGGGCTTGCTGGTTAGGTCATTTGTTTGAACGCTTGCCTGGGCAAACCAGTCATGGTTGTGGGACCACAGTTCGATCCCCAGCTCCACAAGCCACACCACACCCACCATTAAGACAACCTAAGCCAGGCCCAAAAAAAAAAAATCCTTCTGAACTTTGAGACTGGCATGGTGGCACGTGCCTGTAATCCCAGCACTTGGGAGGCTGTAAACAGGAGACTCACTATGAGTCCTATCTAGTAGTGAGACCCTGAACACCCTGTAGACCCTTCCCTAAAAAATACAAAAAAAAAAAAAAAAGAAAAAGAAAGAAAGAAATCTACAGTACTCTGAAAAAGGAAAGTAAAGTGGATATCAGAAAATGGAAATCCATCCCTTGCTCTTGGGTAGAAAGAACTCATATAGCAAAAATAGCCACACTTCTAAAACTCTTGTACATTTAATGTAATTCCAATCAAAATTTCTGTAGTACATCTCACAAAATTAGAGAAAACAATTCTAAATCCACTTGGAACCAGGAGAGACCTAGAATACCAAAGGCAAGTCTGTACAACAAAGGCAAGGCAGGGAGCATCACAGTCCCTGACTTGGCTGTGAGGTTCTGGCAATAAAAACAACATAGTACTGGCAAGAAAACATATCTGAGATGAATGGAACAGATTAGAAGATGCAGAAACAACTCCAGACATATTCAGTCACCTTATCTTTGACAAAGGTGCCAAAAACATTCACTGGAAAAAAAGTCTCTTTAATAAACAGTGCTGAAAAACTGGTTCTGCACACACAGAAGATTAAAACTGGACCCATATCTTTCACCATGCACTAAACTAAATTCAAAATCCATCAAAGATATACATATTAGAACAGAAATATTAAACCTACTGGAAGATAGAATAGGTAAAACTTGCAGACATTGATGTAGGCAAAGACTTTATGAATAAAAGCCCATTTACACAGGAACTATCACAAAGAATCAACAACTGGGATCTCATCTTATTAAAAGGTTTTTGCACAGCAAAAGAAACCACCAACAGAGTGAAGAGACAACCTCCAATATGGGAAAGAAATGTTTGCCAGCTGTTCTTCAGACAAATGATTACTATCAAGAGCGTATAAAGAACTGAAAAAAAAATCAGACCTTCCAAATTTAAAGATCCAGTCCAAAAATGGTCATTTGAGATGAATATACACTTCTCAGATGGAAAATAAACATATGAAAGCAATGTTCAACATCAGTGGTCATTTGAGAGATGAAAATTAAAACAACACTGAGATTTCATCTCACCCTAGAAAGAATGGCTGTCATCAGGAAGTCAACCAATAGCAAATGCTGGAGGGAGTGTGGGGGAAAAGGGACCCCTCTCCACTGCTCATGGGAGTGCAGGCTTGTACAACCACTGTGGAGATGAGTGTGGAGATGCCTCGGAAACCTAGGACGGAGGTCCCACTTGATCCAGCTGTTCTACTTCTAGGTGTCTTCCCCCAGTTCAAACTGTCATACCACAGTGATACATGTGCACCCATGTTTATAGCAGCACAGTTTGTAATAGTTAAATCTTGGAGACAACCTAAATGCTCATCAAGCGAGGAATGAATAAAAAAAGGTGTGGCGGGCTGGTGAGATGGCTCAGTGGTCTAAAGCACCTACTTAGAACAAGCTTAGCAAAGCACAGGGACTGCGGTTCAATCCCCAGCACCACATGCCAGCCAGCCCCGCCCCCTGGTGGGCTGAGCTGGCCACACACACACACACACACACACACACACACACAAATAAATAAATAAATAAATAAATAAATAAAGTTATTAAAAAAAAAAAGAAATGAGGAAGGTTGGGTCTGGGGAGACGGCTCAGTAGAGTAAGCACTTGCCTGGCAAGTGCAAGACCTTGAGTTCAATCCCTGGTTCCACCAAAAAAAAAAGAAAGAAAGAAAAAAAAAAGGTGTGGCCTTTTATAGCATGGTGTACTATACTACTAAGCCATAAAAAGGGATAAACTGGAGACTTTTACAGGCAAATGGATGCAACTCAAGACCATACTGAAAAGTGAAATAAACCAGATGCACATGTGTAAGTATGATTGTCTCCCTAGTGTGGCAAGATAAAAGGGTAAATAAGATCCAAAATGTACAGTAGATAGTGTAAAGTGGGAAGAAGCCTCAAAAGAAAAGAAAAACTGGGTTGAGGAAATGGAGACAAGAAGGAAGGGAAAGACACATAGAAGTTAAGATAGTTATATTACTAATTTCTCTTAGTTCATTGAAAACAAAGGTTTGTCCTAATACTGCTCGGACAACTAAGTGCCAATATTTTGTGCCCAAGTAACTAATTTAAAGATAACAATAGGCAATATATTAACCATTGTTACCTTCCTATTATCTTGTTTTGGAATATTGTCTTATTTTTACTTTCTCTTTAAAATAAAGAAATTTTTAAAAAGAGTACTTTTTCTTGAGTGGGTCATTGAATCTGTCCTACTGTTAAAAAGTGTTACAGCAAAATACACATTGTCATTACTCTTCTTCAAAATACTCCCCTTGTCTCTGAAAGCATATACTGTACTGTTCTTGACACTTTCTGAGGCGGTTCTGGAAGTTTTCCTTCATGAGTATTTTTAGCTGTGCTCTCATAGTTGCCTAGTGTCCTGAATCCCCTCAAAAGTACTACTTAATTTACAGAGCCAACAGGTTAGCCATCCGTAACCACCGAGTGAGTGCACAGTCAGCCGCTGACAAACGCTTCTGCATGCTAAGCACACGGAATCCAGCCACCCACAGCAGAGGGCACTGCTTCTCCTCCTGGTCACAGGTCTGGGTGCTCTTCGGCAGGCTGAGGCCGCAATGATGAGCTCTCCCTCAGGCTCAGGTTGGGCTCAGGCCTGCTTCACCTGTGTCCATCCTTGGACCTCTGCTAAGGGGACAGCAGCGGTCCAGCAAAATCTCTTTTCCTCACAAATGACCAGTGTGAAAAGCCCCAGCCAAACTGCGCAGGCACTTACAGCTTTGTGGTAGGCGCACTAACCTTTATTCCCTGAAGTTCCCTGGTCAAGCCCGCCTCAGTGGACTGAGGCTGAACAATAATGCAAAAGGACTCAGCAATGAATACTAAAATTTTAACTAGTTGGAAGAATTGAAATACATTATTTGTAAATCTGTATTTTTACCTGGGCTATATTCATGTTATTTATATTAATGAATATAACTCTGAAAGGGAAGGTCTTATGGCACTAATTCTGATATTCTGTAATGAAAGTTTCTGGTACTTCTGGTACCTACTAAAGAAAGGAGGTAAGTCAGGCTTCAAGTAGTCATTTATATTTTATAGGAAATGATTTCAAACACATTTCCCGTGCTTTCACTCTCTTTACTCAAACTGCTATGCTGAACCATCAAAAAATAATGATAACATTATTTAAGAAGAAGATAACATGTAATCGCAGGACGCAGAAGGCTGAGACAAGAGGATTATGGCAAGACCAGCCTGAACTACATAGTGAGGCTGTTTCAAAAAACAGGGGAAAAAATTAACAAATCTGTACTATTTTATGAAATTTGTCATTGAATATATATCTACCACTTAAGAAAAATCTTGAGTATATGGAGAAAGCTTTAATACAGCTCATTTATTTAAAAGATATAAAACTGACAACAGTAAGACATCAAGACAACACAAGTACTTTGAAGTTTAAGTATTTTGAATAAACTTAAAATTTTAGGTTGATAAAAGAACAGCCAAAAGAGCATCAATCTGTTTTCAATCATTAAATTATAAATTATTTGGTGTGAGCTTAGAAAAATGATTTTAATTAAGCAAGATTGCACTGGGTTATTAATATGAGAAAATATGCTGACATTTAAAATTTTATGTTGTAGGACCGGCCAGATAGCTCAGCAGACTAAATCGCCTGCATAGGCAGAGCACAGCGGCTGGGGTTAGATTCCCGGGTAGGTGTGCCATGTCAGCAGACTGGGTGTGGTGGCACGCGCCTGTAATCCCAGAGCTTAGGAGGCTGAAAACAGGAGGATTGCTACAAGTCTGACCTATGTAGTGAGACCCTGTAGAACCTGTAGATCCTGTACTAAAATACATTTTAAAATAAAGTTTTATGTTGTAACAATAATGAAAACAAAGAATTCCTTAGCAGTATAAAAGTAAGTTTAACCGAAAGTTTTTGTTTCTAGGCTTTCATTGGTCTATAGGTCAGAACTCCAAATGTCACCACGTCAGCTACCTATTTTGGGTATTAGAACCTTCTTCAGACCAACCGCCTTGGTCGAAAGTGTCCTAAACGTAACCAGTGGTAGAGGTGTGGTATTGGGCACTAATTATGATGAAATAACCTGTGAGGCCTAGCAGTCCCATTCTCCTTCCCTTTCGGAGCCCTCCAGTGATCCACTCACACGCATGGCCGCCATCCAGGTCACCACGCGTTACGCTAGTTCGCTTTATTTGTCTGGACTTCCTTGCAATCGTCTCATGTCATGACTGTACTACTCTTGCTAAACCGATCGGTGCTTTGAAAATGCGCCCTAAGTATGGTCATTTTCTGCCTGCTTGCAAAACAAGCAACCAGTCAATCTCTCTGTATAATAGTTGGCCCTTTTCTTTTTTGGAAATTTAAATAAAAAATTTATTGAAGATCTGAAAAACAATTCATCATCTTCAACAACTTGAGCAAAGGCAAATGCCTAAGGAACAGCATGGATGACGTGCAAAGGACGTCTATCACTGAATACACTGGTAGCAACTTTGAAATGAAAAAAAATAAAAATAAAAAGGGAGCCATAACCCTTTTTATTTTGTTTAAAATCAAACAAAACAAACATCAACTCTGTTATACACTAACATCTTCAAAGTACATCATTTGTACAAAAGACTAGGAACAAAAACATGTCGACAGAGATCCAAACACTGGTGAGGGCACCTCACACTGCTTTCCAATGATCCTCAGGAGGGGCCACTTCATAATCACTGGCACTAAACAAAGTTGCTGGATTCCTCACCAGATACTTGAGGAAATCATGAATATAATTCAGTAATAAAGCAAGGTTCTTCTCACCCAGGGGTGTATAGGCCAACATGGCTCCAGTTCGTACAAATACTCTCAGCAGGTGTGGTGCTCCACACAACTGGGACGTGGGTGTGTCAGGGTGATCGGCAAGGATCTCAGCGGACTGCGGTCTCTGAGGTGTGCAGAGGAGCTGAGTGCCCAGCATCACGCTGAAGTGTTCTTTTATCCCTCCTACAATCTCATGAACAGTGTACTCCTTATTATCTGTGTTTCCTCGAGATTTCTTATGATTTGCATAGTCCTCTAGAGTGGAGTCCACATGCTTCTTGACAGGAAGATAAAAGAGCTGTTTCTGCCTGGTAATTGGGTCCCAGTCACCAACAAGCCGCGGGTGTAGCTCTTCAGGATCTCTACTTGAACTCCAACTCTGTTCCTACGTGCTTCTTCATTTTCAACAGCAGGATCAGCCCGGGCCCTCTTCTTCCGAGGAGGCCGAGGTGTCTCACTGGTACTGCCACCATCTCCCTTACCAGGTTTTTTTGTTTGTGCTTTTTAGTCTCCACTTCAACATTTTTCTGTCGCAGACTGGACGCCTTCTTGCCTGCAGCAGCCCCTCTCACCTCCCCTCTGCATATGGCTCCTGACTGGCCTTCCGAAGTTCCCGCTCTCTGTGCAGATCGGTGTCCACATGCCTGAAGACTCTGCCTTCTGGAACCTGCTCGTCCAATTTTTATTCCAACCACTGTGTTGTACAAAGTATCTTACATGCTTGTCCTTTATGGCAACCTTTACACTTCACACTTTGCTTCATAAAGAAGAGGGCCCAGTACTCGTTCGCCCTCCTGGAACTTGGGCTTCGGGTCCAGCTTGGGCGCCATGTATAAGCGATTTGCCACCTCCTTCTCCCACCACCCCCGCCTACAGCCCCCTACTCTCTACCTCACCCGAGCTCGCGTCAGATGCACCACCAGGCACTGTACCTGGCACACTTTTAAAGGGTCTGCTCAGTTCCCATCTCTTACACTGAAGATTTCCTAGTGGACTCCATCTTCCAAGTAGCTTGTCTACCTCTAATCTTTGACAACATTTATTATTTGTCATTATTTGCATATGAAATTTAACACGTAACTATCTTGAATTATTGAACTTTCCCCACATAGTTTATCACCCACTTACTGATTCTAATGGCTTAAAGTATAAATTCCTTATCCAAAATGCATATTCTCGGTTGTCCATGACATTGGCAACATCACACTACCTCTGTGTCAGCCCCAGATCTTCAGGCTATTATTACAGAGACGGAGGAGAAAAGCAAGAAATGGAGAGTGAGAGACAGAAGAGGGAGACAGCCTATTTAATTAGGATAACCTCATTGGATTTCCACTGTATGTAGCAAAATGCAATGCTAAATTATACATTTTAACATTTATGAATAAAAATTTAAGATAAGGCCAGGGATATAGCTCACCAGCACAAGTACCTGCCTGGCAAGCACAAGGTCCTAACTTCAATCCCTGATTTTAAAAAAAGAAAAGAAAAAGGTCGGCCAAATAGCTCAATGGATTAAAGCGCCTGCAAGCAGGTGCAGGGGCCCGGAGTTCGAGCTCCAGGGCACGCTGTAATCCCAGCTCTTGGGAGGCTGTAAACAAGCAGATCACTACAAATCTGATCCAGTAATGAGACCCTGAACACCCTGTAGACCCCTTCCTAAAATTAAAAAAAAAAAAAAATTAACATAACCAATAATTGTTTAATGCTTTTCTGTGGAAAACTCAGAAAAGTAAAAATCTTTTCGGAAAAAGTAAATAACTACAAAATAGGATATAAAACAAATAAATTCATTTTATTTGCATAATAATATTCAGAAATATGAGGGAAACACCGTGTAGCTTAGGGTGAGAACTACACTATGTCGCCCAGGTTGACCTCCAACTCTAGTGATCCTCCTGCCTCAACCTCCACTGAACAGGGATTATAGGCGTGGGCCCCATGCCTAGCAAAGAAAAATATTTTGAAATAGGCTTAATAAGAATGTGCATGTAAGAGTCAGCTAGATGGCTCAGTGGATTGGCAGACACAGGCATCAGGGGGTTCAATCCCTGGCCTGCTGTGTTGGCCCCCACCCTCAGGGCAGGCTGAGATGGTGACTGAGACTGGGTGTGGTGGCGTGCACCTGTAATCTCAACACTTGGGAGGCTCCATCCCGGACTCCGGACCCCAAGACCCCTGCCCCCCCCCGCTCCCCATCCTGGCCCCCACCCCACTCCCAGGCCTCCTGGCCCCCGGCCCCCGG
>NW_004524750.1:583790-590261 GCF_000260255.1 Octodon degus
CTTCCTTCCTTCCGCAGCGCGACGCTCGCTCGGGTTTGACTCCGACGGCTGGAGCGCAGACTCTGAGGCCTGCGGAGACCTCAGCGCGCCAGGCTGGGGCGTCCTAGCACAGACCCTGACCTGCCGCATCCCGGCCGCCCGACGCGATGCGGGCCGCCGCGCAGCTCTGAGCCCCGAACGCAGGCGGACTTGAGGGCGCTCAGCGAAGCGCAGGGACAGTCTGGGCGCAGCTGGAGAGCGACCACGAGGCCGCCGACTGCGACGTGAGCAGCAGTCCATGGACTTGGCCTGTCCCACCCTCACCACATGTGTACTGTCAAAAAACTAACGAATTTTCCAGAAGGCTCCATATCACCAAAAATCAAAGTCCCAGCAGCGCAAAGCTCGGCAAGGCAGCACAGGCCAGCCTCGCCTCTGCGGGTGAACAGCGCGGCCCCATCGCCGGCCCGGAGCCGGTCGCCGCCCACGTGGTCACGCCTCTCTTCGGGTACAGCGAGCCCCTGCCCGGCCGACCACCGCCGCAGGCAGAGGGTAGAACTCACAGCCACCCTTCACCTAATGCAAAAATGTTGCGGTCTTGGTGGAATTCTGCCCAGATAAACTAGGCAGAAATGAATTAGGGGAGCCGAGGCAGAGAGACAGAGATCGACTGCTTTCCTGGCATCAGGAAGCATAAACGTTCGCTGTATCTGAATGGTAGGCGCTGAGCGTGTCCCACCTGCTGGTTGGGGTGGAAATAACGCCTCTTAGAGGTGTATAACAAAGAAAGCAATGCAATGCAAACGCAGAGAAACGGCAGACGTCGTAAGAAATTTAAAACACGAGTCGGGTAAGGAAAAGCCTGGTAAGTCCAGTTATTACGTAATAAATGAATTACTTATAAATAATAACACACAAAATTTTGAACATCATACCTCTCAAAGAAAATAAAAATAGACATTATGTACTCAAACATCAAACTGAAAATACTGCCATGGCCAGGATGCAGCTGAGCGGAGCACCACACTCTCACAGCCATAAATAAAGCAGAACGCCTAGCAGATCAGACGGCAAAGCCAAGTCAACAGCAGGGAGGAGTCTCTGAAAAATAAGGACAGATCAAAGTCACTTACAATAAATATTTCATATGAAAGGCTCTGGACATTAAAGCTAAATACCATTATAGTTCTATACTTTAATAGGATTTAGAATTGAAAAACTATTTCCATGTTTATTTAAATAGGAATGTGAATTTGGAACCCAAAGGAAACTGTTGGGTACACTATGGCAGTGTTTCTCAAACTAAGATTTATACAACTGTTATTAAGGTCTTCAAATTCTTGATTCTTTTTAAATATTTTAATTTTAATTTTATGATAATCTAAAAACTTAAAGGCAGTCTGCCTCTATGCGCAACTGGCATGCTGCCATAACATATCTGTGGACAGGTCCGAGCAACTGAGCTTACGTCAACTGCTGTCATGTGAAACAGTGTGACCAGGGGGCCCTTGAGTCCAAGTAAGCAGAAAGTAGGGTGGCCCAGCGTCATCTCTGTTGTCACCAAGTTGTAATAAGTTATTGAAAATAGACATGGTTGTAGGCATGCAATAAATAATTTTAAAATTCCTCATCCTGACAGTAATTACATTTGGTTAATGACACCTATTTAATGAAGCTGTCAATTTGCCTGAAGTTCCCTTCAGGTGACAAAGTTTTAGAGAATTACCAACTGATACCTATTTATATGCTATTCTAAGCCTGCTCACTGGCAGAATTTTGTTAAAGACGAGGTCTGATTAGTCTAACTTCCAATGAGAAACTTAAAATAGTACACAAACAGATATTATTGGCTATTTGTAAATCAAAATCCAAATGTAGGAACAGACAGTCCAGAAAACGACACCAGTCGTGGCATCTTCTTAAGATAACTCCCAGCTCACCTACTGCTTAGGCCAAGCACCCAGCCCATGAAATCAGTGTTGGTTGAGTCTGAATTATGATGCTGTTTATTTGAATTGTTACAATTTTGCAGTTCTGTTTATATGGAAGGAAGGAAGGAAGGAAGGAAGGAAGGAAGGAAGGAAGGAAGGAAGGAAGTTTGGTTCTGTGAAAAGTTCACTTACAGTTTTGGTTTATCTTATTGAATTATATACATAAAAACATGTCATTTCATGTTTGCACATAGTAAGTAACATAATAATAAACAATAAAAGCAATATGTGAAAACAGTTTCATCCGACCCTGGAAGTCCTTTCAAGAGTATAGAGCATGCTCCTCAGCTTGGAGAAGACTACTATAAGAAATACATTAGTTTATTAAGGCTTCAAGAGAAAGTGAGCCTAGCAACACAGTCCTCTACTGGCTTACTCTGAAGCAAGTTGCTCTGCCTCCAGGATTCTACTTTATTCCCCAGCTTTAAAACTCAGAGTAGCAGGTACTGGATGGAGATGGCCAGAGACGGACATTGAATTGCTTTCATGTTTGTCTCAAACTACACTGTCAGTTTCTAAAGAGACAGGTCAGGTCCCATACCTGTCATAACTACAAGGTTTCGCATAAAAGAGGTGACCAGATTCTAGGGTGACCTGTTTAAACTTTTCACTATGTTACCAAGAAGGACACAGTGCTAGTACTGCCCCTCGCAACCTCCCCTTCACCTCGAGCACATGCAGTCTTCTTGCCACCAACTGAGGCAGCTCTAGGGCCCTCTTTTGTGACTGTCTTTAGGAGGTGTGATTAAAAATACAGTGAGTGCTGCTGCCGAGTGCTACCCACTGGAAAAGGCATTGAGTTGTGTCTTTACCCACTTTATTCACTAGACCTGGCTCTGTGAGTATAGTGGCTTGTCCCCAAAGTCAAAATGACTGTAAAAAGTAAGTTTTTTAAATCAATTCAGGACATCAAGACAGCCACCATAACTAGACACAAACAAGACTTCCAGAATGGCTTCAGAAAGTGGCAAAAATGATTGCCTGAGTATGTTGCAATGAGAGGCACTAATGACAATGGGCCTTTTGTAGCACTGGTAGTGGTGGTGGTGGTGACAATAATGTAAATATTCACTGTATTTTTTTATTATTACACTGTCTAAGCATTTGCCAAATGAAGGAATGAATCACACCAGGTCATTTTCTCAATTTAGGTTACTTTAGTCTGGTTCTAGTGTCTTAGTGTTATTTTAACTATGTAAGAAATATTCTGAAGGGGCTGGAGAGATGGCTCAGTGGTCTAAAGCACCTACTTAGAACAAGCTTGGCAAAGCACAGGGACCGCGGTTCAATCCCCCAGCACCACATGCCAGCCAGCCCCGCTCCCTGGTGGGCTGAGCTGGCCCCCCACACACACGCACACACACAATAAATAAATGTTAAATAAATAAATAAAATAAATTTAAAAAAAAAAAAGAAATATTCTGAGGGCCAGAGAGATAGCTCAGCAGTCTAAGTGGCTGCCTAGGCAAGCACAGGGACCAGTTTGATCCCTGGCACCACAGACTGTGCTGGCCCCACCCCCAGGTGCTCTGAGCCAGCCACCCAGACCAGGTGTGGTGGTGCACACCTAAAATCCCAGCACTGGAGAGGCTGAAAACAGGAGGATCACTACTAATCTGAGCTGCATAGTGACACCCTATACTAAATGCATGGAAGGAAGGAAGGAAGGAAGGAAGGAAGGAAGGAAGGAAGTTTGGTTCTGTGAAAAGTACAATTACAACTGATCAGGGTCATAGGTACAACTGGTTGGCTTTTTTTGTTATTTTTTTTTTACAACTGGTTTTTAAGAACCAATATCGCTAGAGACTAATCTCCACAGGAGGCTCTCTGGGTGCTAGGAAACAATCCTAAAGTGCTATGAACTGTATGCTCGATTTTACAAGGAAAGGAACTATAAACAAGTTTTACCCCCTTTCCATAACAATTGCTAACTATACGGCGATGACTACAGCAACCCAAAACAAGCACCAAGAGGCCACTGAGTTGTGCCTTTACCCACTTTATTGAATTAAGATAGGGCACACATTGAAAAACAGCATTGCTTTGCGGGACATACTTAAGGATTTCTTAAATATTAAAAACACATTACTTAAATATTTTTAAAACTCTAGTTGTTCACAAAAATGAAAAGATTCTCTACCCTCTCCCATATCATACTTTTTTAAAATTTTATTTTCTTTTCAGTTTCTGGGTGGTACTAGCCTAGAAGCCAGCAAACATTCCTAGCTTCATTCTTAAGAACTGATGAAATGCATCTGTGAAAATAAACAGTTTGAAAAAGCCGAGCTTGCCAAAAGAAAAAGAAAAAACTCAAACCCAAAACTTATTTTTTGAACAATTTTCTTCAATACTTTTCCTTAAAAAAATTAAAGTAAAAGTTGATAAAAATTTTATAAAGAATTGCCTCAGTGGTTATATATGTGTGTATATATATATATATACATTCAAAGATTAGGATATATAGACATAATCTGACAAGGGAGTAATCCCATAAAATTTGATTTATTACATAGAATATTGCTCATTACTATATGCAAGTACATTTTTTCCTTTTTTTCTCTATAAATGGGATTTATTTTAAGCTCTGAAAAAAAACCTCACCTCTTCCAAAGTGTAAACATAACTTCTTATTAGCAAGATGTCTAATGAGTTAAATCAATCACAAAACCATTATTTCTATTTGCTTTTCTGCAGCAAAGAGTCTTTGGAACTGAGGCTATCATAACGGTTTCATTCTGCTCTTCTGGACCAGAACTAATTTCCTGCCCAGCCTTGGGGTCACATAGTGGAAAGTCATGTAGAGATCAAACTCCAACAATAAACAGACAGACAAATGGATACACACGTGCACACACAAACTTCAATTCACCATTCTAAGGACTTAAAGGCAAACTATAATAGCTTTAGAAAAGTATAGATACTTTTCACATAAAGTGAAAAATAAATACCATATTTAGGATATTATGTTATTTAAAGGGATCAGAGTTGAGCAAACCAGAGAGAAAGAGGGTAGGAGACAGGGAGGAGACAGAGGTAGACTGCTTTCAACCTTCAGAAGGAGAGAGAGTTAAAAGGAATTTTTTAGAATGTGAACTAAACTACAGAAGGCAAAACCTGGAAAGAATAAAAAATATTAGAGAATGAGTACAAATAAAAGACCTCAAACTGAGTCCTGGGTCGCAGAAAAAGTAAGCTTGACATCTCCTTGAGCTGGAGGCAAACAAGCCCCATGGGGAACACAGCCAGCAGATAGCTTTTATGGGTCTGTGTGAGGTCCTGGAACATTCTGTGTCATAACAATTTTAGGATTGCGGAAATTTTTCGGGACAGCCAGCTGACTAATCTCTCGCTAATCCACATTTTGGCAGCTACTCTAAGTATGTATCTGAACTGCCCAATATGGAATGTGTACACAGTTAATTGAAAGTTATTTCAAAGAACAATCTAGAATAATACCATTATAACAGACAAATGTAAGAAAATGTTATGAAAAGATCCAAACTGAAAGGACTTTGGTTAATGGTTTATGTTTCATGGGGAACAGTCTACCTGCACTAATTTACGTCAAGGCACAGATTGGCATCTTTGTTATGGCAGAGTAGTACTAACTATGGACTCCAAGTTACTAGAAGCCTCACTTCCACTAACTCTAACTCGGTCCATAGCTTATTGAAAAAAGGATATACAACATGACTGTGATAGTAAATTTCATGTCATCTTGCCTAGACAGTGTGCTTAGTTATTAGTTCAACTCTAGATGTTACTGAAGAGATACTTTCTAGAATGATTAACATTTATAGTTATTTGACATCAATTAAAGCAAGTGAGCCTCACAATGTTAGATCTAATGGAATCATTTTTGCAGCAAAGACTGAGGTTTCTTTTTTATATATATACAGGGTCTCAATCTGCAGTTCAGATTCATAGTGATCCTCCCGTCTCAGCCTCCCCAGCACTGGGATTGCAGGCATGCGCCACCACACCTGGTTTGGGGGCCAGCAGCATGCGGTAGTGGGGTTCAGGTCCTTGTGCTTGCCAGGGAGGTGCTTAGACCACCAAGCTATCTCCCCAGCCCAAGACTGAGCTTTCTGAGGGAAAAAGGAATTGTGCGTCCAGACCACAACACAGAAATCACGTCTGGACTTCCAGCCTTCCAATCAGGGCAACGCCAGCCTTTATCTGAATGTCTAGGGCTCCAGCCGTCCCCAGAAACTTCAACTTCCAGCTGCCCACAACTGCACACTGTTTCCTTAAAATCTCCTCCTTTTCATGTATATACACATATGTGAGTGTGAATGTTTGTGCACAAAACACACAACTTCAGATACACAACACACAAACGCACATCTTTGCTTTTCTAGAGAACCTTGCCAGATACAATGTCCAAAATCACAACAAAATTAAATTTATTACATTTTCCCTAACATATACATTTTAAGGTGAAGAATTGCTACCATCAAATCTGTGTTGTTTTTTGTTGTTTTTTTTTTTGTTTTTTTTT
>NW_004524750.1:590361-593376 GCF_000260255.1 Octodon degus
TAGACATATAGCACCATGCCTGACTTTTTTTTTTGTTTTGTTTTGTTTTTTCGGAACCAGGGATTGAACTCAGGCCCTTGCGCTTGCCAGGGAAGTGCTTATTCCACTAAGCCATCTCCCCGGCCCCAAATCTGTGTTTTCAAATTAGTTAAAGAAGCTATTTTAAATAATATGAGTAGAGCCTATGAATGTTCCCTATATTTTTTATAGCTTTTGTAAAACATACTGAGTTTAAAACAGATTGCACCCTCTACAGGGGAACATTTAGCTTGCACTTCTAAATTACATTTTGGAACAAGTTTATTTTATTTCCTCTCCCATTATGGAAAACATCACAAAGGGGGTGAGATTAAACTACAGTGAAAATGGTTTGGCACACGTGTTTCAGGAAAACAAAAGGAGACATCAATGCCAGGGCGAGCACATAAATACTAGCAGGCACTTGCTACAACTAAAGGCAGTTCTCAAGTCTATCAAAGCAAAGAGGAAAAGTTACCTTATTCTGAAAGCACCTCTTAGTTCACTAGATTTGACCCAAACACAATAGAAATGTCATTTGCTAAATATCTTTATCAAAGTGGCAGGCAATCTAATGAAACAAAAGCAGAGAACATGATTTGGACAGAAGCATTTTAGAAACACCTTGAGAGCTGGAAAGTGTTCCTTGGACAGATGGATATCTCAGAGTAGTTTCCTAAGGAGAGTCGGCCATGAGAGCAAATTGAGACTTACAGCACTTGCCTCTACTTCATTAGATTTGTGAGGAGTGTCACTCTTGATGAGTATTTAAGAAAACTATTTGCAAATAAGTAAATTTCAATGACATTGTAATGTAAGTTCCCAAATTTAAAACTGAAATGTGTTCAAAGCCAGAAGAATTGAAACATATGGGAAGGTTCAGACACAGTGGTTTCTCCATTTCAGAAAAGTCTAGTTTGCAAACAAAAGCATTTGGCAAAATTTTGTTTTCAGCTGAGACCTCTGTTCCAGGTGACAGCATGACCACAGCCATCTTCTCTGGAGTTGTGAAATGAATGAAGTGTCTGAGCCACGGTCCCACTGTGAGCCATGGTCCCACTGTGAGCCACGGTCCCACTGTGCAAAAAGGAGGTGAGGAGGCAAGACACGTGCGCTCCCTCAAGCCACGCATACTTCAACAGATGGCACCTGCATTTCCTCCCAACAGAACGGGCCAGCTAGGGTGAGGCCAGCGACTCCCAGCCTCGGAGTCCTTCAGGAGGACCTGAAAGCCACCGTCAGCCACAGCAGCATGACTGCCACCTGAGCTGGGGAGAAATCAACTCAGGCCACCTGGTGACAGGCGCGGATAGCTGGTGTGTGATAGAGACTGGTGAAGACAGGAGACATAACTGGTGACACAAGGGGACACTCAAGGAGTTTATGAGAAAACAAGACAGCGACAGAAGGCAGCAGGCCTCCCAGTCAGGAACTGTGCTTCCTCACACAGAGACAGCCTGTGTGTTCTCTTTGGGGTCATGTCCGACTCTTCCCAGCTTCTCCTGGTTGTCCGTCTTGCCTCTCCTCCAAGTGGCCTCCCAGGCACGTTTTAGCTCAGCTCCCACAGTTCTTCACAGCCCCCAGCCCATCAGACTTTACCTGGCACGCTTGATACACTTGCAAGTACGCAGTTCAGGACTGAGACAGCAAATAAACGTGTAGGCACGTAAGTGACCCAGCAGTTCACCGTAGGGAAATCAGAATGAGCAGAGCAGAGATCCTCCACCAAGGCCAAACTGAAGGAGCAAACCATGAAAATGAGAGAAGTTTAAGGTGCTACAACTGGTTACAAAAATGGGAAGGAAGTGTATGTAAAAGAAATACGATTTTCATTCCAGTGGAGGAAGTGAAATAAATTGAAAACTAGTTAACTAGGAGATGATGAAAAAAAAACTGTTATAAGGCAAAAACTACAAAGAAGTAGAAATCACTGGTGAAAAATAAGAGGTATGGAAGATGGATCCAACATGCAAATGTTGGGCAGCTACAACTACAATTCTTTAGACACCTAGCAAATAGGGTGCATGTTTGGCACACGTGTGTCTTAATTCATGTCACTTAGGCCATCTTGATGCATTATTTGGACCTGGAAGCAAGTTTATTTTACTATGTGGTCAGATAAGTCTATTTTCAACTCTTACTAGAAACTCACTGGCAAAGATTCCAGCCAGTGCTCAGGCCTGGCATGTGAGTGGGGTGGCCCAGGGCCTTCCAGCAGGGCCCAGGACCAGTGTGTGTGTGTAACTTCCTCCACCAGAGAGGCCCGGTGTGGAACTCTGTGGCAGAACTCCCTACAGAGAGGCTAGAGGCAAGACCCACCCAGCTGATCCAGTGGCAGAGCATCCTGCCAGAGTGGCACAGTGGGTTCACCCCCAAGAGCTGCAGCAGGAAGAAGTGGAGCACAGCAGTCAGACCTGAGCCACACCCACCTGGATGACTTTGAACTTGGTAGATCTGGTGCTAAGGTATTAACTCCACCAAAGCGCTACACCAAAGGTCAGAGGACAGTGCTATACAAAGTGATAAAGAGAAGGAGCGAAATGCATTCTAGTACCTGAGCCCACCCAGAACAAAGGCAGGAGACAATAGCATAGAAGAAATTGAAATCACACATCTGAAATCTCTGAAATAATAGCATCTGAAGTAAAGAAAAAACTGCAGAAAGGTCTAGAGGAATCAGGTCAGAAATAATTTCTGAAGTAAAAAAAGAAATGATAATTATAATAAAAGAAGTACTAAGTGCATCTAAAGCAAACACTGATAAAAAATAGAGAATAGAAAAATGATGGAAGTTGTAGGAGACTCAGGTCAACAATTACTGACATTGCCAGTTAAGCGGAAGATTCAATACTATTATGGACTACTGGACTCTTTATATTATATTGTTGAATTAACACACCTGTAATATTCAAGTAACGGAACTTAACAAAAAAAAGGGTATACAGATGAATGTCCATTTTGTATCTGTGTATTCAAAGTGGTTAGGATAGATATATA
>NW_004524750.1:594594-595667 GCF_000260255.1 Octodon degus
GAGTGTGCAGGAGAGCTTCCTGCTACCCTGCGCAGGTGGGACCTGCTGGCCTCAGCCCAGGCGCAGCATGGGTGAGACACTCTTCCACCACCATAAGCCACCCACACCACTCCACTGTACCCTCCCCACCCCACCAGCCCGGTGAGAATTTCTGCCCCATTCTGGAGATCCCCAGATCCAGCCTTAGCCCAGGCCCAGTGAATGTGTGGGAGAGCTTCCTCTCCCCTTTACTCCACCTTCATAAAAAAAATAGAGGAGATTAGAAAAATGATAGATTCCTTGAATGAGCAATACAGGAAAGAAATAGATCGCATGAAGCAGAGTCAAAGAGATATAGAGGAACTTAAAATCTCAGTCAAAAGTTTGCAAATCCATTTAAGTGAAAATGAACACAGAGTTTCAGATCTTGAAGACGCTGGTGCAGCTAGTGAAAAGGTAAGAAAAGATCTCTTAAAAACAACTAGGATGCAGGAAAAAAGAATTCATCACTTGCAAGACAATGCAAAGATAAACAATGTGAGACTAACAGGTATCAATGAGATAGAAGGAGTCAATACAAATGACATTAAAAAAATATTGACAGAAGTAATAGTAGAAAACTTCCCAAATATGAGGTAACAATCTGACATTCAGATAACCGAAGCATATAGAACGCAAAGTAAGCTCAACCCAATTAAAAACACACCGAGACATATAATAGTCAAGATCCCAGATTCAGCACAAGAATAATCTACTGAAAGCCGCTAGTGAAAAGAAGCAGATCATATTAAAAGGAAAACCCATCAGAATTACATCCAACTTCTCTTCACAACCATGAAGGCAAAAAGAGCATGAAGCAGAGTACTTCAAGTCCTCTATGAAAACAAATTCTAGCCCAGACAACTATACCCTGCAAAACTCTCAAGTTTGATGGAGAAGTGAAATACTTTCATGACAAAGAACAGCTAAAGAATTTCGTGATGACAAAGCCAACCCTACACAGGCTCATGAAAGATGTTCTAGAGAGGGACCAAAATGAAATGCACAAATGAGATCAGAAGCAATCAACTAAATAGGGCAAGCAATTAAACAGA
>NW_004524750.1:602262-609404 GCF_000260255.1 Octodon degus
TGTTATTTGTTAAATCCTAAAATATTTTGAGTAGGTTTCAAACCACTGTTCTTGATCATCATGTTGTTTTTTGATTCAATGAGACTTTTTGATGTGTTTATATGTGACATGTACAATAATCTTAAAAAAATAAAAAATAAAATTTTTGAGAAGACATACTCTGCCAGGCATGGTGGTGCTCCGATCACTGCAAGTTCGAAGCCAGCTGGGCTACATAGCAATACCCTGTCTCACAAACAAAACGCAGGGCCGGGGATGTAACTCAGCGGTAGAATGCTTGCCTAGGGTGCATAGGGCCCTGAACTCAATCCCCAGGACCAAACACACAAAAAAAGACATATCATACAATGGCAAAGTATAAACATTAAGTCTTATTGGCTTTAAGGAGCAGGTAAAGGATGCTTACAAAAATTATATGTTCATATATTTGCATTTAAAACTAGCATTGTACAATATGCAGATGAATTATAAAAGTCATGCTAATAATTTTAAATTTTATCCAATTAGCAAATCAAAACAAAACCCACAAGTTAATGGGAAGATTATGGGCAAAAGACAAAGGCTTTCATTTTAACGCCTTTTACGGCACTTTTTATCCTGCTTTCTGAATAGGAGACCCCACATTTCCATTTTTCGCTGGGCTGCCAGAATTCTATGGCTGGCCTTGCCAAAGCCATTGACAGCTTCTTTTTACTGGTTTCTTGACTGTCTTCTCCCTAGGCCTCTTCCTTTCTCCACAGCAGTCCGAGCACTCTGTGAATCACAGATAGGTCACTTGAACCCTGCTTAAAACCAGTAAATAAGCAGCAGAACCCCAGGATAAAATCTAGACTTCTTTCCTAAGATCTGATTGGCTTCTGTCTGACCTGCCAACCCCAGCCTACGACCGCCCCCTTTTTCCAAATCCTCCAGTCCACCCGCCTTCTAACTGTTCCTCAGGGCAATGGGCCCCTGCCACAGGTCCTCTGCCCTGCTGGCCCCACTGCCTGGAATGCTTTCGTGCCCAGTCTTTGGACAGCCAGCTCCTGTTGCCACTTGGATCTCAGCTAGTGTGTCATCCCTCACGCTGCCTTCCATGGCCTCTCCATCTACAGCAGCCCCAAGCACGGCTGCACGTAGCCTTTGCTCAGCCTTCTCCAGAGCACTCCTTTCCACCCAGCACTACTGCGCATCCCAGCCCCAGAACTCTAAGCGCCTCAGGTGATGGATCTCTGTGCATCTTACTAGCAAAGGTCAGTGCCCCAGGGGTATCTTTAGGAGAAGGGAGTTGGTAGGTAAGTTCCCCGTGTTCTTCCTGGCCTAGCCAGTGGGAGAGGGAACTGAGATGCATTTCGCATGATTGCTGTGATACTCTGGGGCCCTGTAATCAGCACCCCGCCAAGCAACAGCGCCAGCATCGGCTTTTCTTTCCTGTTCCGTTTTCCCTGGCACTTGCTTCCTGGGATCACCTCCCAGACCACAGTCCATCCCGAAGCTGCGCCTCAGGCTTTGCTCTCAGGCCTGTAAGCCTCACTTTCCTCTAAGCACTTGTAAAAACATCATTTATTGAAATCAACAGTATAATCTTTTTGGGTTTTGGGTTGCAAATACGGGACAGCATCATCTTATTTCATTACCTTTTTTGAATGCCTGGCTCAAGTAACTTTGGGGAAAAGCTATCTGTGAGGAAAAAAAATCTTATTCCAACTGTTATTCTTAAACTAGTTACACTAAAACCAACCAAGTGTTAACTTACTTTGAGAACAGTCTTTCTTTTATAAAAGTTGCCCCAAACTAACACAAATCAAACTGACACAAAAAGCTGGTCTCTGTGTAGGAATCAGCACAGGAAGGTGCAGGGAGCTCACGGCTCCTGGCAAGGGCACAGTCCGGCCTGAGCTCAAAGCACTCACACCCAATTTCCAGGCTGGCCCATGAGTTTTAAAAGCAAAAGGGTATTTAGTCATCTAAGTCTATGTTTCTGAAAAGGTGGACATGGACTGCCCACTGGGAATGCACCAGATGGCTTCTGACAAGATCATGCTGATATTCAGTTTTGGTCTTGGGGCACTGAAGCTGCTGGATTTCACATGGGACTGGACTGGCCAGCACCACCTCCCCCACGGCAGACTCTTCAGTCAGCCAGGGACATCAGAAGATAGCAGGCCCTGCGCCGCCATCACAGATCTTACTGTGCATCTTTCCTTCAGGGTCTCTGTGGCAAGGATAAAGGCATTCACATCCTAGATGGCGTCATCGACAAGGATGGCCACCCCTCCTCCAACATCACCAACAACAGTGATAGGCGTTTTGTTTAGTAATCAGCATGGGGCTCTCCAGGCTGGGGCAAGCACCAGGTGCACTCCTGCCACAGTGAGGGTGTCGTCCACCCCCAAGTCTGACTTAGCATCCTGTGCTTCACCATGAATCACTGCAACCCCAGTCCAAGGCACTCCACAAAAGACTTGGCCGCAAAGGCTGCTCTCCTGTGACCCAGGATCTCTTCTTGAATGTCCTGGAAGAAGGGGTGATTCCTGTAGGTTGTCAACAGGAGTGCTGAAGCAGCCCTGGATTTCCTTCTGGGGTAAACCCATAGTAGTGAGACGGGTTAGATCAGCTTTGCACATTATGGAAGCCAGCAATTTAGAGGCAACGGAACCTCTTTTCTTCATCTTGCCCTGTTTGTAAGAAAGCAGAGCATCACGCCAACGATGCTCTTGGCCAGGAAGCCCTCTGTGCACAGACCACAGTCAGGAGCTCCCTGATACCAGTGTTCACATCCTTCAACATGGTCTATGTGATGAAAGCATCTTTGCCCTCACAAACTCATGAATGCGTACTCTTGCTTCTCAATTAAAAAGAGGATGATAACATTGCCTACCACTATTAGCACCTCCCGCTACTACAGGTCATTGATGAGGATTAAATGGGGTATCGCATGTAAACTTTTCCCCGTGCAGTCTGGCACACAGCGCACCCAACCAGTATTGCCCTGTGCATACCACCAACCGCAAGGGACCTCAGTAACATCTCCAGGGAAGGCAAATGGACAGACAACTGAAGTCAGAACGGGCCTCGTGCTCAGGGGTTCTCAGCTGGGGGGGATTTCACCCCGCCCACTCAGACTGGCCATGAGCGGAAAGGCTTTGGCAGCCACGCTGGAAGCTGCTAATGGCATCTAGAAGGCGGGAGATGCTGTCAGACGTCCTGCAGCATCAAGACTGCCCACACAGAAACACTGCCCCACCTTGAAGTGGATGGTACTGGGGTTGAGAAACCCTGCGTGGCAAAATAGCCTAATTAGGAGAGGGACATCATAAATATGTAATGTCACTCATCAAACTTTTAAAACTTTTTAAAAATTGATCACACCAGAAGAAAATTAAGTCTTAGCTAAATGTGTTTCTATTGATCACAGAAATGGAACTATACAAAGTACATCTCCATGGATCGCTGGGGAAAAAAGGACAAATCTGAAAAGGCTACAAGGGCTGATCAAAATACAGTGTGTTTGTCTTTATCTTACCTTTCTCTTACTATTTTAATTTATGTACCATGTGTGTAATAAATGCTGTGCACATCCCTCTGGGAAGCTGGCACGCACACATCCCAGCTCCTTCCTCACTTGTTCCTTCCCTCCCACAGCCCCTCCTTTCTCGGCTCACATCTGCAGTACGTAATGCTTACATCCCCATGTGAGGCTGGTGTGTGGACATGGTGCATGACGTGTCCCAATTCCTCTTGCTCAGCCCCTTATCCCTTCCCTGCTGAGGACCTTCTCCATTCCCTCCCTTGACCCCATTCCCACGGAAAGCCATCTATTTCTCTACTTCCTACTATCCATCTTTTATTTTGTTCTTTACTTTTATTCAGAGTTTCTCATAGAAGAGCAACAATGTGGTATTTAGCTTGTGTGTTTGGTTTATTTCACTTAACATTACGGGTACACCCATTTTCCTACCAATGACTCTGGTCTGTACTTTATAGCAGAGTAGCACTCCATGGTGTGTAAATACATTTTCTCTACCCATTCATCTGCTGATGGACATATGGGCAGCTTCCAAAATTATGGGTTGTGCCACTACAAACATGTGTATGCATGTTCATCTATAATATCATGGTTTCAACTGTTTCAGGAAGATTTCTAGAAAAAGAATAGCTGGGTCAAATGAAATTCCTAGTTTCATTTTTTGAGGAATATCCATACTGATTTCTATTGTGGTTGTACTAGTTTACACTCCTGTCAATGGAGGAAAAGGGACTCCTTTTCCACAGTCCCTCCAGCATGTGTTATTTGATTATTTTCATGACGCCAGTTCCGTCTCGAGTAAGATGGAACCTCAGTTGCTTAAAATTTGCATTTCCCAAATGGCCAGCAATGGTGAGCACTTCATTATGTATTTATTAGCTATTTGTACTTCTTCTGTGAAGAGTCTGTTCATTTCAGTCGCCCACTTTTTGACTGGATCTTGTTTTGGGTGGAGGTCTAATTTTATTGAGTTCTTTATACCCTGAGGAACAGCTGGCAACGATTTTTCCCATGTTGTTGGTTCTTTTTTCTCCATTGATTGTTTTGATGTATAGAAGTTTTTTAATTTAATACAATTGCATTTGTCACTTTTCAGAACTATCTCCTGTGCACCTGGGTTCATGCTCAGATGCCTTTACCTGCGCCTGTGCCTGTCCTGCCTTCTAGTGGGCTAACTGTCCCTGGTTTGCAGAGGTCTTCCTCTTCCTTATTTGGTTAGCTTGCTAACTCATTTCTATTTAAGTTTAGTGCTTGGTGAGAATTATGAATATAAAGTCAGTCTTCTGCACATGATGACCAACTTTCCAACACCATTTATTAAAGGGCTGTCTTTCCTCCACTTGTTTGGCCCTCTGCCAAACATACAGCAGAATGTACCTGAAATTGCTTCTGCATCCTCTAGTCTGCTCTACTAATCCTCGGTGTCTTTGTGCCCGTACCATGTTGTTTTATCACCGTAGCTTTTATAACATAACTTCAAGTCCAAGATTATGGTGCCTCCCACCTTGTTCTTTTTTCCCAACATTGCTTTTGCTATTCCGGGTCTCTTCTGGTTTTATACAAATTTTAAGATTTTCTCCTATTCTGTGAAGAATGCTATTGGAATTTTGATTGAGATTGCATTAAATCTGTATATCAATTTTGGAAGTATGGCTATTATGACTATGTTGGTTGCACCTACTCAGGAACAGGAGACAGTTTTCCATTTTCTAAGGTCGTCTTCAATTTTCTTTTTCATAATGCTGTAATTTTAATTGCAGAGGTCTTTCACTCCCTTATCAGGTTAACTCTTAAGTATTTACTTTTTCTTTGCTCTATTATGAATGTCATTTTTCCCTGATTTTTTTCTCAGGGAATTCAATTTTAGTGTACAGGAAAAAATCATTTTTGTGTTTATTTTATGCCCTGCTACATTACTGGAGTAGGTTAATTCTAAGTGTCTTTTAGTGGATGAGGTTAGGTCTTCTATGCAGAACATCAAGTCATCTGTCAATGATAATTCGACTTCTTCCTTCCTTACACACATCCCTCCCCTATTGCTCTGGCTAATGTTCCCAGGACTGTGATGAACAGTAGTGACAGGAGTGGACCTCTCTGTCATATTCCTGATTTCAGAGGGAAGTTTTTCAATTTTCCTCCATTTAGTGTGCAGTTGGCAGTAGGTCTATCAAAAGTGGCTTTTATCAGATTGAAATAAGGTCCTTTCATACCTATTTTCTTCCATTTTTTAAATCATGAGTGAATGTTGGATTTTGCCAAAGGCTTTTACTGTATCTGTTGAAATGATCATGCATGTCATTTTGTCCCAATTTCTGTTTACATGACATACAAAACTTGTTCATTTGCATGTTAAATTTGTGTGTTTAAATAACAAAAGTGTGTTACAATAAAAGACACATTGCCATGAAAACAACCTTTGCTTCACGCGCACTTATCCTGTAGTTCTTGCCACTTTCTGAAACAGTTTCAGAAGTCTTCTACAACTGTCTTTATGAAAAGTCATCAAAAATACGCTGAATGTTGCTGCTGGGTGCCATGTAATGGAAAGGTAGGGACATAACGACATTACAGTTGTCCCCATTTGCCTTACGCACCAGATGTGGCACTGTGCTACTCCTGGTTCTTCCTCAAAGTGAAAATGTCCATGAAAGGTAAACATTTTGAATTAATTCAGGACATCAAGGGAGCAATGACAATGTAACTAAGGATATTCGTGAAAGAACACTTTCATAATTTCTTCAGAAAGTGGCAAGAATGACGAGATAAGTGCTTCTGAGCGAGAAGAAGCATTCTGAGAGGGGTCCGCAGCAATGTGTCATTCACCGTCACAATTATTTTTAAAATTGAAGCATTCGTTGTACTTTTCAATCACCCCTCATAAGTATCAAGGCATACATAGCACAAGTTTGCAGACGCTCCTGTAATCCACACTTGGCCCTTTGTGCTCCGTAATGGGACCCGATTGTAATTCATATGACAGCATGCTCAACTAAAAGAAATTGCTGAGCTGGTGACGGAGTTACACTTTCTAATTGGGACAAAATACCCAACACCCAGAATTAAAGAAGGAAAGGTTTCTTCAGAGGCTTTGGTCGATACTCGCTGGCTCCAAGGCAGAGCACACACGGCAGACGGCTGCCCCTCGCAGTGGCGGAAAGCAGCAGAGAGCAAAGGGAGCCACTCTCCCCTCCTCACACTGCACAGCAGGTCACCCAGCCCAGGGCCAGGGTGGCACTCACACCCATAATCCCGGCACTGGATCATGAATTAATCTAACACTCCAGAAGCTGCCCCACAACTGCATGAGGCTTTGGGGGAGGGGAACAACTAGACACAAACCGCAAAGCTGGGCACAGTGATATGTGACTATAATCCCAGCACTCCGAGGCTGAGGCACGGGGATTGTCTTGAGTTCAAGGCCATCCTGGACTACAGAATGAGTTCAAGGAGAAGTACAGAGCAAGACCCTGCCTTACAAAAGAGAGAAAGAAAGAAAGAAAGAAAGAAAGAAAGAAAGAAAGAAAGAAAGAAAGAAAGAAAGAAAAAAAGAAAGAAAGAAAACCGATCATCCTTTCTTGCAATAAATAATCATGCTACCAAGTGTGCTCCTAAGCAGTGGGTCCGCTCCGTGCGA
>NW_004524750.1:610523-611225 GCF_000260255.1 Octodon degus
CATGGCCCCTTGCCTTTGCCCCTTCTTCTCCTCATGGCCTCTTGCCTTTGCCCCTTCTCCTCATGGCCTCTTGCCTTTGTCCCTTCTTCTCCTCATGGCCTCTTTCCTTTGTCCCTTCTTCTCCCCATGGCCCCTTGCCTTTGTCCCTTCTTCTCCCCATGGCCCCTTGCCTTTGCCCCTTCTTCTCCTCATGGCCCCTTGCCTTTGTCCCTTCTTCTCCTCATGGCCCCTTGCCTTTGCCCCTTCTTCTCCTCATGGCCCCTTGCCTTTGCCCCTTCTTCTCCTCATGGCCCCTTGCCTTTGTCCCTTCTTCTCCCCATGGCCCCTTGCCTTTGTCCCTTCTTCTCCCCATGGCCCCTTGCCTTTCCCCCTTCTTCTCCTCATGGCCCCTTGCCTTTGTCCCTTCTTCTCCTCATGGCCCCTTGCCTTTGCCCCTTCTTCTCCTCATGGCCTCTTGCCTTTGTCCCTTCTTCTCCTCATGGCCTCTTTCCTTTGTCCCTTCTTCTCCCCATGGCCCCTTTCCTTTGTCCCTTCTTCTCCTCATGGCCTCTTGCCTTTTCCCCTTCTCCTCATGGCCTCTTGCCTTTGCCCCTTCTTCTCCCCATGGCCCCTTGCCTTTGCCCCTTCTTCTCCTCATGGCCCCTTGCCTTTGCCCCTTCTCATGGCCCCTTGCCTTTGCCCCTTCTCCCCATGGCCCCTTGC
>NW_004524750.1:612624-614418 GCF_000260255.1 Octodon degus
TCATGTCTGCATCTTGTACAATGAATAACCACTAAGACAATAATATGCAATGTATTTTTTTTTGGTGGAACCAGGGATTGAACTCAGGCCCTTGAGCTTGCCAAGGAAACACTTATTCCACTGAGCCATCTCCCTGGCTCCCTGCAATGTATTAATTATTGAAACCATCCTACTAATTGGATTTGAAACTGTCTCATTGCTGTTTGTTTCTCAATAAAAATATGAAAAAAATAAATGTTGACAGATATAGTCTGATGCTGTTGGTACTTGCTATTCAACAGATATGATTTATATTAAATGCCCATATTTACTATGCTAATATGGACTTCTCGATAAAAGAATCCATCAATAAGCACATTCATGGTTGGAACAGCATACCCAGAGATGTAAACATTAGGCGGAGCAAAACCTCTACTTAAGTGATTATTGATGTCTTACTTCAGTAGAACTGACTAAAACTCTTTACATACTGTTCCCAACAGGAAATGTTGATGAGATGAAAGGTGATTTGTCTTGAAGTTTCATACATCATGTCAACTGTAACTATGTTTCTTAATCTTTTGGAACATAATACAAGTAAAATCAAATGAACGAAATATTTTACTCTAAAAATCACTATAATGCAATTTTTTAATTAATAATAACATTTCTATGTTCTCTATGTTAACTACTTTCTAATATACTACTACTCATTGCTTATATCCATACAGACAATGGTGTCCTAATTACAGAACACACAAATTGCTGCCACTTTCCCAGAATGTTCTATTTGTGTAATAATAGTTGTCAATCACTTCAGACAATACTCCAATTTGAAGGGTTGATCTTGTTATATGACTCACATAATTATTATTAAATAAAAATTTGACCTTCTGAGCAAACAAGAAGACAACTAGAAGGAAACAGAAGTAAGTCATATTTACTGAGCATGCTTTATCTTTGGGTACTTGTCACGACTAACTCGACAGTTCAGGGAGAAGGGACGTGATTTGGAGAAAGCTCTGGGCCTCAGAACCTCTGCGGCTCTAGCAAGTGGGCCAGGAGGGTCTTTTCCTCGCCCTGAACTTCCGTTTCCTCAACAGTTACAAAAGCTAGATAATCATTACCATTTCATAGACAAGTTTTAATAATTAAATGAGATAATAACTACATTAATGTGACAGACACAAAAGAACTCAGCAAACGGTACCTATTATTTTGAAAACGCTAATATGTTCACATTGTAATAATAAAGCTTAAAAGTGCATTGACACACCAATAAAGTTAATTTTTTCAATGGCCACCCACAGAAAGGAAACAAGACAGCTTTATAAGGCACCTCAGACCTCGGTGTCTCCGCCCTTTCAACCTGGTACAGCAGAGCTCTGTGAGTGGGCTCTCGGCCACTCACCCCCACGCTCAGGCCACGGTAGCAAGGTGTGGTGGGGACACCGGCGGAGCCGGTTCTCACAGTGTAACACTGCTCTAAGTCACCATTCAAAATGAGCCAAAATACAGAGAGTAAAGTAACACCACGGTTTCTTTTTAACTATCAGCACAACTTCCTAGATCGGTGCTTGGATCAGAACTCTACATCAGCTATCCTGGATAGCCTTACATCAGAAGTGATTCTCAGATGGGAACTCACAGACAGCGATTTGTCTTTATTTCTGAAGAGAACAATAAGGCTGACATCTTTTTATTGTTCAAAAAAAATTTTTTTAATTAAAAATAAGTATGAGGGCTGGCCTGACAGCTCAGCAGACTAAAGTGCCTGTTTAGGCAGAGCACAGCGGCCGGGGTTCGATCCCCAGC
>NW_004524750.1:615538-618959 GCF_000260255.1 Octodon degus
AAAAAAAAAAAAATCTAAAAGCACTGAGGATAAAGAGATTCAGTTCAATTCACATTACTGAAAAAAGGAGAAAGGGACAGACAGACAGACACAAGAGACAGACAAAGAAAGAAGGAAGGAAGGAAAGAAAGAAAGAAAAGTAAATGCATGCATTTTGTATGTATATATGTGTAGGGTACCTACCACCAGCCAATCACATGACAAGAAAAGATTCTACTGCACTGGGCATCCACATTCCAGCCGGCAGAATCAGGTAATAAATAAATAAATAATGTCTAGGTCATGATCAGTACTAAAAAGAAAACTGAACCAGGTTAGGAAGACAGAGAGTGATGGAAAAGGCAAGAGGATATTCAGAGAACTATGAGATCAAGAGATACTTAGTCAGAGGAACCAGTTAGATTCCTGGATTAGTGGTTAGTAGTTAGACAGCCTTAACTTCTATGCCAGTCACCGTTCTAACTACTTCCCATGTGTAAATTCATTTAATCCTCTTATTGATTGTATTGTCCATTTATTGTCTCATTTCACACACAAGGAAACCGAGGCTCAGAGAGATTAAGTTAATTGTTCAAGGTCATAAAGCGAAAAAGGAATAGACCTGAAAGAGAAATCCAGAGTCTGCCCCAAAGCTACTTGTTCCTAACCGTCACCACCATGCTTTACACCTGCCAGGGGTGCAGGTGCAGAGCCGCTGGCATGGCTGTGTGTTTGTATAGCTACAGTAGAGGAAGCAGTGGAGGTGGACATGGAAGATCTGGGCGGAGAGGCAATGGCTCAGTCGAGACAGAAGCATGAGGCCTTGGACTGCATGGGAAGATGCTGGGCTTTACTAGGAATGACACGCGGAGCTAGTGAGTCCTTTTGAACAGAAGATAGTTCAGGTCCTAGCTGGGTCTCAAAAGACCCCTCTGGCTGCTATGTAAAGAATAGGGCATGGGTGAAGACAGTGCTGCAATAGTTCTAGAAGACAGAGGGTGGAGCTGTAACTGGGGAAGCGATTACTGAACTAGGGTGAGGAGAAATGATCAGATTCGAGGTAGATGCATTTTGAAAGTAGAACAGAGCCAGGAGGTTGAAACAGGACTGCAAGTTTGAGGCCATCTTGGGCAAAACTTAGTGAGATCCCGTTTCAAAATAAAGTAACAGCAGCTGGGATGTAGCTCTGTGCCCCTTGGGTTCAACGCCTAGTACCACAAAAACAAACCAAAGCAAAACTCAGTTTGTTGATGGCTGGGATCTGGATAGAGAAAAACCCAGAGGATCCAGGGACTACTCCAAGATTAGGACTCAGCAGCTAGGGAAAGAAACTGGCGTTTGGATGGGCAACAGAAGTAGGGATTCGGTTTCCAACACACTAAGTTTGACCTTCCTGTCAGCCTGAGCCACTTGGGCATGAAGTCTGCAGTTCAGGTCAGACGCACACACGTGGGAGGCACAAGTTCACGGGTAAGATTTAAAGCCCCTGACCTCAAGGGGAGAAGACTGTGCCCTAGGACGCCAGCCTGCCAAGTCACGGAGCGAGGAGGACCCCAGCAGGAGACTGGAAGGGCCGCCAGGACGGAGGAAGGAAAGCCACAGCAGGGCGTCCTGGAAGCCAGAGGAGCAGGGCTCAGGAGCAGCAAGGCAGTCGTGCACGTGCTAGTGGCCGGAGAACAGCAGGTGTGGAGCCGAGAGCTGGCCACAGTGCTTCCATCTAAAGGCCACCCACAACTTCAGCAAGAGCAGTTGCAGCAGGTTACTGGAGCAAGAGGTGGGAGAGTGGAGATGTGAGCCACAGACCGACCTTTAAGCTTCCCATAAATGGAAAAGCAGGAAAAAATTACAGGTCTGGGGGAGATCAAAGCTGCCATTTGTGAGTTGCCGAGATCCACATTGTTTCATAAATAGTAATTTCTTTCTGGTTATCAAAAGATATGTCTATTTTGGGCTGGGGAGATGGCTCAGTGGAGTAAGCGCTTCCCTGGCAAGTGCAAGGACCTGAGTTCAATCCCTGGTTCCGCAAAAAAAAAAGAAGATATGTCTATTTTATAAATATTAAATATATCACATATAAAACAGAAATAATCCTGGTCAACATATACATTTTCTTGAAACAGCCTCACTAGGTGGTCCAGGCTGGCCTCAAACTTGTGGCGATCCTCCTGCTCAACCTTCCAGGTCTGGGGTTAGGCTTGCACCACCACACCTGCCTCCTGGTCAATACTTAAGTGTGTAACTTTCTAAGCTTTTAAATATGTTTATGTATATAGTAGTAACTACCATTTTTAGAAACTTAGAATACTATTGTATCTACTATTTGCTTTTTCAACAATATAATGAACATCTTCTAATTTCCTTAAATATTTTCTAAAAATATGACCAGTCAAATCAAAATATATAGTCAGATATCGTAAAAATACATAATTTTACTGAATTTCTGTATCTTGGTCTATAGTTCCCATATAGACCTAGTAATGATGAAGAAATCTTTAATATTTTTAAAAGTCATTTAAATATTTTAAAAGCTTTAGAGAATGTTTTCAGTAACTATGCTGGCATTTTAAGGTTCAAATGTTCTATCAGAACTGTACTTTCGTGGGCCGGGGATATAGCTCAGTGGCCTGAGTGCCTGCCTGGTAGGCGCAAGGTCCTGAGCTCACTCCCTGGTACCAACCCCCAGAACTATACTTTCTCCCTTCCCGAAAGCTCCCTTCCCACCCTACCCAAGCATCACATGCACGTTCTAGTCCACTCTGTGCTGCTACAGCAGAACTCCTGAGCCTACAGACGTGTACAAAGCGGAGCTGTATCATTCAGGGTTCAGGAGATTGGCACAGAAGCTCCAGTGAGATCAAGATACTTCCCCGCACGGTCTGCCCCAGTCCTGCTGTCCTGGGAATAAGGCCTCCAACACATGTCCTGGGGACACAGCAGACCACCGCCGAAGGCCTCTTTTCTGCTGGTGGCCCTGCCATCCTCCACGGCCTCCACTGAGAAGCCCGTCCGTCCTGCTCACCAGGCACGACACAAGCCGCCTGCCGTGCACTGGCTGATCCCGCCAGTGCTCTGTGGGCACCGGTGCATCTCCAGGCGCCCTGCTGCACTCTGGCCTGTGTCCTCCTCACCCTTCTCCCAGTGTTCCGGCTGTCCAGAGGCCCGCCCACAGCCTCACGGGGCCACAGGCGGCGTTCACAAAGGTGGCTGGATTTAGTGTGTGATGCTGGGATCAAGAGTGTGTGGCCTTCCTTTCTCGCTCCCCAGCCATCGTGGCGGCTGCTCCTGGCTGAGGGCTGCCGCACCTAAGGCGGGAAGATGGTGGCCTCAAAGCAGACGAAAAAAGCTCTGGAGTCCATCAGCTCTAGGCTCCAACTTGTTATGAAAAGTGGAAAATACATGCTGGGGTACAAGCAGACGCTGAAGATGAACAGACAGGGCGGAG
>NW_004524750.1:620369-621548 GCF_000260255.1 Octodon degus
TTTTTTTTTTTTTTTTTTTGGTGGAACCGGGGATTGAACTCAGGCCCTTGTGCTTGCCAGCAAGCGCTTATTCCACTGAGCCATCTCCCCGGCCCTTCTTAGGTATATACTTGTAAGAGGAATTACAGAATAATAGAAAGGATGTGCACATTTTCAAAGTTCTGTTTGCATGCTGCTCATCCTGTAAATTTTCCATACCAATTTCAAATACAAATAGCAGATTGCCCAAGAGCAGCTACCTGCCTATATACTTCCCACACTGGCTATTATCAATCACTTTTCTTCTCATTTTTGTTTTTGGTTAAGGTGTGTTTTGTGGTTTTTGTTTTGGTTTTTGGTTTTTTGCGGTACCAGGGATGGAACTTGGCTATTTTTTTCTGTTTAGATTTTTATAGTGATTCATATTTCAAATATTTAATATATTTATATTCTTCAGCTATATCTCATTGATTTGCCTTTTGACTATAAATTTACTTATGGTGTTTCTCGGCAGGTGAAGTTTTGAAGACTCCAAGGCTGTCCTGCAGCTTCACATCTTACTGGGCTTTGCCTTGGCTTTGGCTAATGCAAAACCTGAGTCCAAGAGGCTTGCAGGAATTTGGCTTTCCCAGCTAAAAGAGACAGGTAAAACTTCAGGGTTCCTTGAAGCGGTGGCCATCAGTATCATTAACAACCATTCATTCCAGAACCCGCTATCTTTCCTCTCTGCCAACCACTGTGTCAAGTTCACCCTACGTCCAGGTGGCCTCGTGGACAGAGGACGGCTGCCGGAGCAGCGAGGATCACCTTTATTCACACTTAGAAGACTAGGAGCCACCAGCCTGCGTGCGTGGGTGCGTGCGTGTGCGCGTGGGTGCGTGCGCGTGTGCGGCAGTCCTGCCACTTACCCATTCTTTCATCAGTCACAACTTAGGACAGGATTAAAACCACTCATTTGGAGTTACCACAGCAGTATCCATTCTAGCATGGAACAGTTGCTGGGGAGACAAATTTTCACTCCAATTAGAATTGTTTTTAATGCATTAATCAATTTGAATAGATTTATAGTGCTGTAACACTAAGTCATTCAGACATAGAATTTCTTTCCATTTATTCAAATTTTCTGCTTTTCTAATGTGTATTTCAGGAAGGGCTTGTAATTTTCTTCATATATTGTGCACATCATCTATTCAATCACAT
>NW_004524750.1:622668-666268 GCF_000260255.1 Octodon degus
AGAGAGAGAGAGAGAGAGAGAGAGAGAGAGAGAGAGAAGATTTAATTTTTCCAACTTTTGCAATTGCTTTAATTCATATTTTTATGAAAATATAATCAAGGTGGGTACATTTTAATACAATTACATTTTACTTTCTTGTTTCATTACTGAACAGAACAAAAACTGAACATTTTTATTATAAAATCAGTGCTTTTGCTAAAATGAAAGCAAGGAGAAGAGTTACTGAGGGGACAGGAGAGGGAGCAGGGAGGAGATTTATCCATGTACACAAGCAGGATGGCTTGGACAGCTGTACTGTGCATTTCTGCTGTTCTACAGAAGGAGGCAGTTAATGCTTTAATTTGTTTCACCTCCTTTTATCACTTGTTTCTCCTTTTTGTTTTCTTAATTTCTTATATATTTCTTTTTTTTTCTTCTTCCAATTTTACATGCATATATCTGGCAATTTGAATAACTGGTTGGAAGACAGCACTATGTATTACAACGAATACTATGAAATTCATATTACTTTGTTACATGAAAATCAGTATCACTTGCAATTTTTGTTTTAATTCTAATTTGCACTCTCTTTAAAACATAAAAAAGAACTTCCTATAAATAGAATCATGATATATGATCTGTGTCTGGTGTTTTAAACTTAGCTTAATATTTTAAAGGTTCGTGTACGCTGATACATGGGCGAGCACTTCATTCCTTTCTGTGACTTAATAATATCCCAGAGTGTGTACTTTTATATTCATTAATTGATGAATATTTTGGGTTGAATAACATTCCAGTGACTTTTCATGTGTAAATCTTTTCTGTAGATGTATGTTTTCATTTCTCTTAAATACTTACCTAGCAGTGACCTTTCTAGATCTTGTGGTAACTCTATGCTTAACTATTTGAAGAACTGCCGGACTCTTTCTGAAAGGGGCTGCACCATTTGCATTCCCACCAGCAGTGTGCGACGTGCGATGGTCCTGTTTTGCCACTTCTGCTATTATCTGCCTTTTTTTTAATCCTGGAGGGCGTGGCCCTTATAATTTTTAATGTATGGGAAAATATTATTGATGTAAGGTTGCATTATATGTCTACAGAAAACAAACTCAAAAATAATCTATCAAAATGTTAGTATAGTTATCTGTATCAATTCTGAGTGATTTTCAGTTTCCTTCTAAATTTTTGACAGTGTGGACAGGCATTGATGTGAAAACCCTAATATTATAAAAGAAGTTAATAAAAACAAAACAAGTTAATAAAAAATAAATTTTATAGATTATGACTCATGCATTATTTTATACTACCACTCAACCACAAATCTGAAATATCATCATAATTCAGATGTACATATTAAATCTAATAACTTTTTTTGAGATAAAGTCTTTCTGTGTATTTGAGGCTGGCCTTGAGCTTACTGTGTAGCCCAGGCTGGCTTCAAACTTGCGACAATCCTTCTGCCTCAGCCTCCTGAGTGCTGGGATTTCAGGCATGTACCCCCACACCTGACAAATCTAATAACTTTTTATACTTTGCTAGCTTGCAATCAGAAACTAGATTTACAATTTTATCTTCTTTTTTTTTTATTGTATTGCCATTTAAATACAAGGTTTGTGAGCCTTCACTTATGGTTTAGACACTGCAGTCACTAGATAGGTACCAGGACCAGGGTTATACGTGGCTTCGTTTATGGCCGGATCTAGAGAAATAAACGCTATCAGGGTGGGATGGCTGCTGACAGCCCCATGATATCCCAGCCTAGCAACCCTGGCAGAACGCTGGCAGAATGCTCCCAGCATTTCTTGTTGATCCTGCCTGTACCTCACGCTCCTCAGACAAATGGCGGCACCCAGAGATTCTGGGGCTATAGCCAACAAGCAGCATTCATATTCCCTCTGTATCTGCGAGCTGGTGTGGTAGCAGTTAAAATAAAACCCACCGCATCGGTGCCTAAGGCATCTCTTTAAGTATGCAAATTCATTTTGTTTATTGAGTTCATTGATTCTAAGAGCTTTTTGTTGCTCTGCGCGTTTCCAGGTGGCCAATGCTGTAAAATGCAAAGAATGGTATCACTGCCTTCTGCTTTATAATATGTACTGTTTTGCTTGTTCATTACATTGTCTCGAACTTTGCACATTGTCAAATGGTGACGGTGGCAGACATGCACCGTGCTCCTAGCTTCAGTCGGCTTTGTCTTTAGTGGTTCCCCACTAAATGTCACTAAACACCACGCTGACGTTTAATATTAGTGTTCCCAGTCACTTCCATGAGGTCTGGCTGGGTCCCCTTGGCACGTTTTTCAGAATCAGGTCTGCACCAACGTGGGCAACTGCTACCGCAGACAAACAGTAAGTCAAGAAGAAGCAAAACAAAAACATCTTCCACTTGGTTAAACAAACTGTCCAAACTTCAGAGCCACTGCCAGCTGTATGATGGCATAATTGCGGACTGGGTTATATGCCTTTTTGCATGTTGTATCTCATAAGTTAAAGATGTTCAATGTAAAATGTGAACCCCAATGGGATAAAAAGTCATCACTGGTCAAGAAAGCCAGAGTTAAAAAAGGCCTTGGTGAGTTGTAAACAAGTAAGATCAGTAAGCAAAGCCTGGTACAGCAGAGATGGCCTGTTTTATTTACCATTTTATCACCAGAGACCAGCAGTACATAGTAAGTACTCAATAAATGTCTGATGAGTTAAATTGATTCAAAGATGTACAGAACAATCTCCTGAAATTATGTCACTGGAGAATGGGTCTTACTAAACTCAGATTATGTATAATTTTAAGAAATTGGTACTTACTTGGGTCATGGTGAAAAGGGAATGCTTACAGTTCTAGGCTTTTCACTGTTTTTCCTGTATTTTTTTCAGTCTTTCACAGAGTCGGGAGAGTGTGCATGTAACCATGAGGCTCTCTCATCTGCTCCAGCAGGCCTGTTCCAATGGGCGGCCGTGAGACGCACATCTGTCTCCCGTCCCACACAAAGCTCCTCCTGCCCACGCCCTTGCTCATCGCCCTGCCCCATTCCCATGCTGGTCACAAGCCATGATTACCTCGCTGGCTTGTTAGCTATCTGACTCCTTTGACAAGTGCCGCTGCTCTGAGAGTAGTGACTTCTCCAATTTTTTACAGCTGAACTTGTGAACACAGCAGGCGCTGAAATACTTATTGCATGCAAAGACTGAATGAGCTCAAGTCCTTCTTTTCTAAATTTAATTTTTTTACCTTTTTTATATTTGATGATACTGGGGGTTGAGCCCAGGACCTACACGAGCAGCCACATTCCCAGTCTTTCTAGATAGAGTCTAAGTCACTGAGTTCCCCAGCAGGCCTCAATTTTGTACTCCTCCTGCCTCAGCCTCCCCGAGCGCTAGCATTGCAGGCATTTACCACAATGCTGGGTTTCAACTCAACCGCTTTTCGGAATACCAGAGGAAGGTAAACTAAGAAATATGCTACTGCCTAAATATTTGTGCTCCCCTCACATTCTAGGTCAAAACCTAATCCCCAAAGTAAGCGTAGCTAGAGATGGAACCTTCAGGGAGGCAATCAAGATGGTCGTGCCCTCATAAATAGAATCAGCGCCCTCATAAAACAGGTACCAGAGTGCACCACTGAGCCCTCCACGTGGAGGGACGTGGCCTGGACGTGGCCTGGAGACAGTCATGCACAGGCGGGTGGGAAGCAGCCCGCACCAAACTCAGTCTCCCAGCACCCTGGCTGTGGGACCTGCAGTCTCCAGAAACATGTGCTGTTGGGAAGCTGGCCAGTGCAGGGGCAGCGCTGGGTTACAGGAGGCCGCATGGACAGGACAAGGTCTCAGAGGGTCACCGAGTGATGCAGAGCCACAGCAGGGCAGAGGTTAGTAAAGTTCATGGTTACTCTGTTCCTGTCTCAGTTCTCTTTCCTTAAAAACTACTCAAGTGTTTTTCCATAAGTGGAGCTTTCCTTATGCAAGCTAGAGGGTGAATAACGATCTTCTCTTTCCAATCCTTCCCATGAAATGCTTTTTTTTTTCTAGAATTGCAAGTATATAGGAGTATAAAAGGGTCACTGAGTTCATTAAGCAGCATCCAAGCACAGCTTTGCCTGGAAAACATATCTTGTGCTCAAGTAAAAGTGTGTTTATACCAGATCCTTCGACTGTTGTAAGAAGCTAGAATTAAGGACCTGAAAGTGTCAGGTTTGAGGGCACCGTCTAGCTTTATTCTCTGTAAGAGTACAGCTAGTCATCCTGAAAATACATTCCCTCAGTCATGGCAAACATTTCACAAAAGAGATCAGATGGGATAGAACAAGTCTCTATCATTAATGAATAAACTGCTCAAGCCACATGTTCTAAACCAGTCATTTAAGAAGGTCTTTACTGGGAGTATTAATAGCATCACAAATGTTTTCATATGTTGTGATAAAAATCAGTACAAAGTTACATATACACTTCAATACTAGAAAATTGGTTCACCAGATGCAGGCAAGCCTACATGATGGAACTGGACGTAGTAACAGTCTCTGGAGCATCTTAGGAAGTGGGGAAGGCTTTCAGGTCATCTGGGCATATGTCAGGGTTCGGCCAGGAAATGGATGGTGCACTCAAGCAGTGCCCGAGAAGGTAACTCGCTGTGCACAGGACCAAGAGTAGGGAAGGTGAGTAGTACCAGGGACGCAAAACAGGAAGTCACTGCCAGTCCTGTCCTGAAAGGGTGGGGAGGAGACAGTACTTGAGGAAAGCACACCAATGCCCACAGCTACGAGAGGGCCTGTGGCCACTGCTGTGACTTGAAGGAGTGATACCTCTCCCGCCCCACAACCTGCGAGGAATGATATGCTCTTCTGCCGTGCTACCATCTGACCTACGATCACCTCCCAGAGGCAGAGGGCAGGAGAGCCCACCGAAGGATTTCATGAAGGCCAGCCTCCCAGAGTGGAGCTGGGTGGAGGGGGTGGGGTGTGCAGCAGGCGAGGCAAATGGAGACTGTCAGCTCAAAACTTAGTGGAAAACAGAATTACAATACGACCCCACTTTTGGAAAGCCACGAATGACACAGGCCAGGTTCCCTGGCAAACACAGTCTGGGAGCTGAACGTCAGAGCTTTGCTCTGGAGCACTGGGTGGAGGAGACGCAAATCTGGCAGAGAGAGAGGCAGATTCATAATGCAGTTGCCTTAGAGGATGTGACCATTCCTACATGGCACTCTAGAGCTGGCCCTTCAGAGCTGTCCCAAGAGAGGCAAGGTGGGCTTCAGTACCCCCACCTTCTGAACTATGGGCTACAGGGCGCAGGATGCCCATGAGGTGAAAGGTAATGCCCAGACAGAGCAGTCAGCGGTCAGCACTCTGGGCACTGCACAGCTAACCTGAAAAGGAGAACCCGGAAGGCGCACCACAACATCCGGGCACTCCGGCACTGGACAGCTGAGCGTGGCTCCTCAGGGAGCGTCAGGAAGGCGCACCACAACATCCGGGCACTCCGGCACTGGACAGCTGAGCGTGGCTCCTCAGGGAGCATCAAGAAGGCGCACCACAACATCCGGGCACTCCGGCACTGGACAGCTGAGCGTGGCTCCTCGGGGAGCGTCAGGAAGGCGCACCACAGCCTCCACTGTTAGGGCAGCCAGCAGTGCCTGACATGGTTATTGAAGTGTGGGTGTCTAACTCTGCCTTTTCTGTTTTGTCCACTAGATTATACTTTTGGGTGCTCCAAATGTTCTTTAAAAAGTGTGTATTTATTAAGATCAGAGCAATTCCAGTATTTCAAGAGGGAGACTTCGGGTTTAAATGAATTGAAATTTATTTCTCTATCCTACCAGAGTTTCAGGCTAGCGTTCTCAGCTGGCTTTGTAGCTCAGCAATGAGCAGGGACACCTAGGCCCTCCATCTGGCTCTTCTGTCCATGTAGGGCTTCCCTCTCATGGCCCATGGTGGCTATTTCAGTTCCTGTCTTCACAGCCACATCCCAGCCCCTGTAGGTACACAGCCCTGTAGGTAAACACCACACTATTTAATTTCATCCATCTTCTATTGGCCAGACTTTGTAGTGGCATAAACCTCCAAAGAGTAGGTACGCTTTATGCTAGGTGGGCTGCTATAACAACATACTAAGCCTGGGAAGCTCATGAACAGCAGAAATGTACTGCTCATAGTTCTGGCGGCTGAGGACGCTAAGGCCCAGGCGGCAGCAGATTCAGTACCGGTTAGGGTCTTGTCCTCAGAGCAGAGCCTGCTATGCGCCTACGTGAGGACCACTCGCTGAAGTGTTTCCCGGGGCGCGAATCCCATACTGGCTCTGTCCTCCTGGCTTCCCAAAGGCCCCTCCTTTTCATCACACTGGGGATGTGGCTTCAGCTTGCTCAATGTAGAAGACAGACAAAGAAACGGAACTATTTCCCTTAGTGTACACCCCAGAAGGGCTGGCCAGATGGCTCAGTGGACTAAATCGCATGCTTTGGCAGAGCGCAGGGACCAGGGTTCAATCCCCAACACCACAAGCCATGCTGGCCCCACCCCCAGGGTGCACTGAGATGGTGACTGAGACTGGGCGTGGTGGTGCATGCCTGTAATCCCAGCACTTGGGAGGCTGAAAACAGGAGGATCACTACAAGCCCAATCTGTGTAGTGAGACCCTGTAGACCCTGCAGTAAATATATATATATATATATATATATATATATATATCCCCAGAAAAAGTAGCAAATAACTTGCAAAACTCTGCTCTCCTTCCACTTTTCATCTCCAAAACAATCTGAGGAAAGGTAAGGAAGGTCCACGAGTTAGAAACTCTGCAGCACAGTTGCCAAGAGGTTACTGAAGTCCGGGTTCCCTCCTCTGCACTAACTGCATGTCACTTCTCTAAGAGGTAGAATCACAGTTTGTTCCCGCATCCACTTACTGTGATGGGTCACACACTCCACTGTGAAAGATGAGTGTAGTGAGTGATTTGGGGAGAAGAAAGCTGAACCTCGGTCATCGCTTCAGTTGTCACAAGTGTGCTCACAAATAGGCTCATGACTGCACAGAACAACTTCAACTTTAAAAGCTTTTCCTAAAGCAGCCAACTTTTGTGTTATCCATTTGCAAAGCATTTATTTATATAGTGCAGATATTTTCAGTGACCATCGTTGCAGTGAATACGAATTCTTAAAACCAATATTCTGTTACCCAAAAAACCTTGTATCTTTTTAAAGCAAAATAAGACTTTCAAAAGAAGAAAGAGAAATGTAATTAGAAATGTTATCAAGGACTAAAGAACTGCTAACTCGTTTCCTAAGAAACCAAAAATAGAACTGGTAAGTACAACTTCTAAAGAAGCTTAGATCTACTTACCCTATTATTAAATTTTCCAGTTCAAAATTTTTAGAATCACTAATTTCAGGGTTGAAAAAAGGCCTTATATGAAAACAAATTAAGTTCCGCCAGTTAACTTTGTTTGTAATGCTTCTACTAGTGCAAACTGACTCTCACAAACAGCGCCAGGGTTGCACTTGGCTTGTGTGTGTGGCAAACAATGCCACACTGTAAGGCCTGACACCAGGATAGGTGTCGTAATGAGGATTAATAAATCTGTGGACATACAGTTCTTTGACAACTAAATTGACTTAACAAAACAAATGCACAGTTGGTCGTCAGGAATCAAAATTCTTGAGGAAGAGGATCTGAAGTAGAAAGGAGAAGGCAACCAAAAATGAGCAGAAAAAAAGAGGGAGACACACATGACAGCAAACAGCTCATGCACTCCACTATTTGCAGGGCTCTGTGAGTAGCTGTAAGAGATAAAAGTGTCCCTGTCTGGGTCAGATGGAGCAGACATGAAGGAAACCAAGCATGAACCTCTGCAAACATGCAGCGAGCCCGTGAGCTGCAGTCTCCAGCACTCCTGGTGTCCCTTGCTGGTGCGCAGAAGAGCCACTGAGCTCAACCGAGAAAGAGACACCAACCACCAGGTAGCACACCAGGCCCAGTCACGTGTGCACACACACGCGTGTGCGCAGCAGGGAACTGCATGGCCCCAAATTTCCTGCTAGCTCCCACTGTACCCAGCGGCTCCAGTAAATGACTGAGGCGGACCTGGTGTTTTCCCCTTGCCTGAGCTGAGTGGGGCTGCTCCTCGTAGCCACAGCAAGAAGGCAACTGTGTTGAGCACAGAGAACTACTGAGACCTGAGACCTGCAGCAGATTCTTCAGAGAGCAGAATAAAGTGTCAGGAGAGCCCCTCACGCCTTTGCTTGCGTTTGTCCCATTTCCAGAGTTCTGGGACTCACAAGTCAAGAGGCATATAAAGCCTATCTTTCTTCTATTTGACTTCCCAGATTTTAACCTTTCCTCTTCAGATTTCCAACTCTTTTCCTTCTTTCAGTTTTTTTATCAGTACATGTTGGTAGTACATGCATTTTACAGTCATGTCGGGTGGTGGGCACACGTACACAACGCAGCTTCTCGTTGTTGTTAGTCTCGCCTCTCCCTTCCAGCCTTCCCTCCCTCCTCCTCTAATCCCCCTTTCACTCTTATTGGTGTCACTGCATTTAGTTCATGTTATGGTATCAGATATCTACATGCCTTGAGGTTATTAGGTTACTGTACACACACATCTTTATTCTACTTATTTCCCCATTTCCTCCATCCTTGCCCCCAACCCTTGGACTCCTTCCCATTGGCGCAAGATCGTCCCCTTGCCTCCTTCTATTCTTGTTTGTTTTTGTGGCTGGTTCAGCCTGCCCTGGTGGGGTTGGGGAGGCTGGTGTGGCACGTGGTGCCAGGGAATCAAACTGCAGTCCCTGCCACTTGCCTAAGCTTGCCTAAACAGGCACTTTAGACCACTGAGCTATCTTGCCAGGCCCCCTCTTTCTATTCTCCCCCTATTTTCTGTTTGCACTTTGTCTCAGTCGAATGAGAGATGCTATGTGGTATTTAAGCTTTTATCTGGTTTATTTCACTAAACATTGTATTTTCCAGGTACAACCATTTTCGTGCAAACATTTCAAATTTCTCCTTCTTCATAGGCAAGTTGTATTCCATGCTGTATAGATACCACATTCTCTTTATCCATTGTCCATTGATAAGGATACAGGTTGCTTTCAGGATTTAGCTATTATGAATTGTGCTGCTATAAATATTGATATGCATACACTGCTGTAGTCTGATGTATTAAGCTCTCTGGGGCGGATAGCTTTAAGGAGGATAGCTGGAGTATGTGGAACTTCTCATTTTAATTCTTTGATAAAGCTCCATATTTACGTCCACAGTGGCGGCACTAGTTTACATTCCCACCAGCAATGCAGAAGAGTTCCTTTTTCACCACAGCCATGCCAGCATTTGTGACTGCTTGATTTCTTGATGACTGCCACTTTTTCTGTAATAAAGTAGAGCCATAGTGTTGCTTTCATTTGTAATTCTCTAATGGCCAGTGTTATGTTGTGTGACTAGCTGTCCCCCGAAGGCCTCACACAGTTGTGGGGAAGGCTTCTAGAGTCTGTGACTAATTCAGGATACAGTGCTGGGATTATGGGTGTGGATGCTACTGGGATTACAGGTGTGAGTGCCGTGCCTACCCTGGGGCTGATAACCGGAATGCAATATAAGGAAGGGAGAGAGGCTTGCTGTCTCTGGCTGCTGCTCCGCCCCCTCCCCCCCCCCCCCCCCAGCTCCTCATGTTTAGCTCTTGCTGTTTTTCTGTTTTCCGTCACCATGAACTGCTGCCCTCTGCCATGTGCTGCTCTGCCTTGGAGCCAGCTAAGAATGGACTGAAACCTCCACAAACTGTGAGCTAAATAAACCTTTCCTTCCTTCATTTTGGGTGTTGGGTATTTTGTTACAGCAATGAGAGAAGAGTAATGGAGACAGCTAGAGATGCTGAACATTTTTTATATGTTCATTGACCATTTGTGCTTCTTCTGCTGTGTGCTTCTTTCTCTGTGAGGTGTCCATTTCTCTTACCAATTTTCTGACTGAGTCTTTAATTTTAGGCAGTCCAATTTTTTTGAGTTTTTTATATATTCTAGATATCAGTCACATTTCCAATTTTTTTCAATGTATTTGGTATAAGGTCTCACTATGCAGCTCAGACTAATAGTGATCATCCTGTTTTCAGCCTCCCCAGTGCTGGGATCACAGGCATGCGCCGCAATGCCTGGTCTTGGTGGCTGGGCAGGGCCTGTGTGGCATGTGGTGCCAGGGATCGAACCCCAGTCCCTGCTCTTGCCTACACAGGCACTTCGTCTGCTGAGCTATCTTGCCAGACCTCCCAATTCTTTAAGAAAACATGTTATGATCCCTGTCTTCAACACTTCACAGCCTAGAGATATAAACATGCTTCCAACCACAAAATATAGTGTTTACTGTGGGAAAAGGTTGTCTCGCTAAGTGCTTTTCTAACAGCACTTGGAGGCCAACCCTCTCCTGCTGCTTAGAACTGGCAGCGAGGTCTCATGAAATGTCACTACATTCTAAAAGGAGAAATGAAAATCAGGACCCCTGTTTTCTTCAAAAGCATTTCAAGAGGATGACAAACCTTCCCAGACCCTAAAGGAACAGCAGGAAGGGTAGGAAGTTCATGAGAACCAGCGGTTTTGTGACCCTGCTCTTCGGCACACGGTCTTCCTCTAGTGCACACAACCCGTGGGGCGGGCTAGGAGACTCACCACTGCAATCACAGGCCAGCAGGGAAAAAAAAAAAAAAACCTTTAATCTCCGCTTTTATCTCAAGAAAAAGATAAAGCATGGAGCGAAGGTAAAATACTGCAGGAAACTGTCTCAGGCTGGATGAGGTGGCGTCTACTGTTGTCAGCAAGGCTGGCAGTTGGAGCCCAGCCTGGGCAACTGGGAGGGAGACCTTGTCTCAAAAAAGTTTTAACAGGGCCAGCCAAATAGCTCAGTGGATTAAAGCACCAGGCCTGCTGTGCCAGCCCACCCCCGGGTGCACTGAGACAGTGATTGAGACTGGGCATGGGGGGGGGGCAGTAAGCCTGTAATCCCAATTCTTGGGAGGCTTTAAATGGGCAGATCACTATGAGTCCAATCTAGTAGTGAGACCCTGAACACCCTGTAGACCCTTCCTTAAAAAAATACAAAAAAAAAATTAAGAAGGGTAGAATCAGGGGGCTGGGAGACAGCTCAGGCCCTGAGTTCAATCCCCAGTAGAAGGGGCAGAAAAGGTTTAGGTAAGATATTGTTCTATAATATTTCTAATTAGCTCTTTGGGCAGCGAAACCAAATTTCATAAACTCTGACTTTAAAAGAATTGAAACTGGTGCCAAAAAAGAAGTTTCTATTAAACTTACCAGGGTTTCACGTTGGTTGCCCTTTTTTTAATCTAAGTGTAAGTACAATTAAAATTTCACCCTTGCCATCCTCAGTTCTCTGTAAGGTGGCAACAGGAGGATCACTGAGTCCTATCTGTGTAGCAAGACCCTGTAGATCCTGCACTAAATACATGAAAAAAGACAAAGTAACACATTCCCTATAACACCAGGGTTTTGTCATCACTTTATATTTCCCCTAAGAGATACTTTCTGTTCATTTTACATCTTTCCCTCTTTAGGAAATTCATTGAGTGTCCTAGTTTAATTTAACAATTCTGCCATTTGTATTTTAAAACAACTCATTAGATACATAAAAATAACTGACCCTCCTTACCCTTGTCTAAATATTATCCTAGTAACGCATCTACAATTATATTAACCACACTTCTCCTGGTGATACCCTGTCAGATTTGGAGCTCCTAATTCACCATTTGTGCTGCTTTTTCCCTGTTGGGCATTCTGATGTAGCAGATTTGACACAGTGAATTTGTCGGGGAGATTTTTTTTAGTGTAGCCAACAGCAAAGTGGATGCTTTGACAACACAGTTTCTAGATGATTATATCAAAATATAGAAGCAACTTTAATTAGAAATTATAATGGCTTCGAGGAAGTGAGATGCAGTGAACCTCTAGAATCTCACAGGGCGCACGGCAGAATGGAGATTTCTGTTTTACGTACTATATGGGAGGTTTTTCTGTTTGTTTTGTTTTGTTTTTGTACCTGAGATTGAACTCAGGTCCTTGCACTTGCTAGGCACGCACTTAAGCTGCTGAGCCATCTCCCAGCCCTATGTGGTAGTTCTTAACAGAGGAGCTTCTTATTTAGAATTTATCAAAATGTTTCAGACTCAAAGTAACTGCGTCAGTGTAGACTGAAAACAACTCATTTAGCCATTATGTCTTTGTACTCTCTTCAGCATCTCTTTCCCAACTGTCTTCTCAATCGGTCTCTTTTATATTTAAATTTTCTCTCTTTATTTGGTCTTTTTCTGTGAAACAAACAAACACGCCTCCTCAAACATGGCAAGCGCTGAGTTGTCTGAGTGCCGGGTGGCCGCACAGGGGTGCTCAGAAGGCCCAGCCCGGCAGGCCCCACAGGCAACTCTACCACCAGCTCCACCGCACTAAGCGTTGGGCTGGGAGATGGCTCAGTAGAATAAGCACTTGCCTGGCAAGTGCAAGGGCCTGAGTTCATGAGTTCAATTCCGGATTCTGCCAAAAATAAAAATAAAAAGAGGCACTACAGGGCTGAGAAGTCTTCTCAATGACGCTCCTGCTGGGGAAGGTGAGCTCGGCATCCCTGGCTCAGAATCCAGAAGGCAGGAGAGATGGGCGGGACCTAGCAGACCTTGGAGTGCTCACACCTCACTTCCTCCAGGGAGGCTGTTTCAGCAGGCGACTTTACCTCCAGCTCCACCAAGCTAAGCTTCTGCTGCAGGCAGCACCATGTGGATGCCACACAGCTGGCTGCAAATCACACTCCCGCTGCCGCGCCTGAAGAAATACACGCCGGCTGTTGCTGTGACCCACCGGCCCTGTGTGGGAGCTTGGAGGCCTTCCAGGCCTGAGATTCCAAGGTGCTTGGGCTTGGAGACCGAGGAGAAAAGTGGTGCTAGTGAAGTCTGACTTGAACTTTTCTGTATTTTTCTTCTAGAGAAGAAGAAATCAAATCCTTTTGATTATCCTATTTACTGTGTACACAGAGGTATGATGAAATAATCAGGCAAGCGTTTATTCCTCAGGACCACTATGAACATCATCACTGTCTCAGTTACTCTTCTCTCGTCGCTGGCTCAGAATACCCAACATCCAAAATTATGGAAGGAAAGGCTTACCTAGCTCAGTTTGTGGCGGTCTCAGTGCCTACGCAGCAGGCTCCAGGGCACGTGGAGGGGAGCAGCCTTTCCCAGTGGCAGCAAAGAGTAAGAGAGCTTTAAAAGGCACGAGTAGAGGCCACCCTGGCAGCAGGGAGCAAGTCTGTCTTAGGTGGCACTAAGCTGCCTGCCCCAGCCTGGGTGTGGCACTCACACCCTAATGCCAGCAGCAGTGACATCCATAACGCCAGCACTGAGTCAGGAACTAATCACAGACCCCAGAACTCCACCTCCTCACTGCATGAGGACTCATGGGGACAAATACACTCGAGCCATTAAAATCACATCTCACTGAAAGCCTTCAACATACAGGAGCGAAGCATAATTTTCCCACATGACATTACTAATGTTATCACACCCAACACTTTTAAGACTGAATCCTTAATGTTCCTTAATTCCTGGGCTATGTTCAAAATATGTCCACTAGCCCCTCTCCCAAGGTCTTTCAGCGTTAAAAGCGCGGGCGGATGAGCCCACTGTGAACATAGTGCCCCGCGGTGAAATCACCTTCCAAAATCCCCACCCCTGAACCCGCAAGGCTGCGGGGGCACGTTCCATATCTGAACACAGCAGAGCCCAAAGGCTTTGCAGCAGGGCTCTGCAAAGTGCAGTCATTGTTCATAAAGAAGTACCTGCGTGTCCTGCGGAGGGCCCTTCACAAGGGCCCAAGGCACGCGGCCCTCCGTGAGGACAGCGATAGGGATGGTCACAGGAAGGTTGGCTCAGAGTGCTCTCTGGGAACATGACTTCTCTCCAGTCCAAGACAGCCATTTCACCGTGGAGGGGGCACAGCGTGCCTGGCACTGCCTCTCCCCATAGCCTCCTTCTGTTCCAAGTGCTAGTGTGTGGGTGTATGTGGGTCCGTGCGTACATGTAGGGTAGCTTTGGAATTTGTAACTATTAGTATTCAAAACCTGTTCATGATTGCAGGAAATAAGGTGGAGGTCACACAGGGAGGTGCGATAAGGTATGTGTGAGTGGAATAATACAGCAAGTCCAGACTACTAAAAAGGCAACACCAGCCAGCATGGTGGCGTGCACCCATAATCCCTGCACTTGGGAGGCTCAGGCAGAAGGATTCCTTCAAGTCTGAGGCTGGCCTGCACCACATAATGAGTTTAAGGCCATCCCAAACCACACAGTGAGATGCTGTCTAAAAACAATGAAGAATAAAAACAAGAAAGAAAGGCAATACCGCTTACACCATGGAGTATCCATGATGATTGATTTGAAAGTAGGGCTGTCCACTGTCACATACACCTCAAAAGGTCGGGCACACAACCCCAAACTCCTCTGACTGTCACTCCTCGGGATTAATTTCTCCTAACTTCTCTCTTCTTGCTCCTTGCCAACGCTACTCCTTACACTTTCTGCCACCTTCACTTATTCCAGCACATCCAGCACAGCTCCTACCAGCGCAACCTGTGAATCTCAGGAATGCCTCTTCCTAAACCATCACTATAACTGGATGAGTCCCAAGTGTTCTTCAACACAGCACTGGTACACGAGGACCTAGATCCAAGATCCTAAGTTAGAGCCTCACCGAGGCAGCCCCAGCTCCCTTAGTCTCTCCTAGATTAGCAGCCTGATGCTGCGTAGCCAGAACTGCTCTCAGCTCCTGCATGCCTTCGTGCATGGCCACTTGTAAGTGCTGCACCTTGGCCCGAGACACCCTTTCTCCTGTGGAGCACCCGCGCTCCTCCCTGTCCTCTAAATATCCCGACTCTGCTCACCTGTGGAAGCCCACCGGGCTCCTTCTCTTCAGCCTCCTGCCCGTTAGCTTATTCTTTGGTCTTTCAAGGTTCTACCACACTTCCTTAGCATTTGACAAAATGCTCTCTACATCAGTAATGAACTTCCACAGGCACAGAGTTTATTTCCTCAAAGTCAACAACTTTCTCCTTTTTCACTATTACTTAATAAAGTGCCTACTATGCCACAATGTTTCAGATAGCTGGTATTCAATAAATAATGAAAAGTCAAAAAAATATTCCAAACATTCACGAACCACTTCCTTTTATTTGAAAACACCCCAGATATTAGAATTTTCTTACTAACTTCATATAATGCTGTGAATGGGTTGGTTTCTTAATTTTAAAAAAAATGCTCATATGTGCCCACTGCTAATTGTAACAGAGGGCCTCAGGCATAGATGCTGGTAAGCAATGCCCTCTTGCAGCATTTGGTAAGAGTGTTTCACTTAGAACTACACAAGAGAACATTAGATTCCAGAAATGGCTTTTTCCCACTATGACTGAGACACAAGGAGTCACTGACTTTGGATCCCCTAAACTAAAAGCATTTACTTGAAAATCATAGCCACCCCTTGTACTTGGACGGAAGCATTAGTTGAGCAGTAGTCTCCCTGAAACATGATCCACGGACAAGCAAAATGCCCACTACTTGAGAGTTTACCTGCAATGCACAGTAGAAGGCTCCAGCTCAATTCACTGACTAAGAACACTGCCCTTTAACAAAAATCCCTGGGTGATTTGAAAAGCACTAGACAAGAGCAATGGGCTTGACTGGCTGAACGAGGGAATTCCAGTGATCAGGCTCCACGAAGCTTCCGTGAATACGGAATTTGTGTGTCTTCAAAGTGCCTATCCCAGCGGCGCAGCACAGACTGCTGGAGCCCAGTCCCTGGGTCTCCAGTGCAGCAGCCCTACACTGCGGCCTGAGAATCCTGATTGCTTGTAAAATTTCTGAACGCTACTGCTGGTCTAGGAGCTGTATCTTACCTCACAGGATCCAAAACTAACAGGCCTTGCATTTTAGAAATTGTGTACCAACTGCACTCCTAATAGAAGAGAAAATACAGAGCTGTAAAAAGAGAAGTAAAAAGGAAGTGACTGCAAAACGTTTCACTCCTTCGCACACAAGGGACAACAGCAGCTGAAGGCATCACTACAGCAACAGCTGTGTTAGCCGCCGAGGCTTCCTCTGTCGGTGTCATTCACAAGGACAGAGCCATCTGACAGAAACGCCATCGAAACACTCAAGCTTATGAGACAATCAACGTGGGAAGCATATCCTGCTCACGCAGTAACAGAAGATAAATATACGAACTTAAAATGGATTCTAAAATGAATTCTTTAGGCCCAGATTTGATTCATCAACAAAACAAAAATAAGTTTATTTATATAGCTCTAAAAACAAGTAGAAAGGAGAGCTGAGAAGTACTGAGACCACTCATAAATTTTAAGTTTTTTTAAATCCCAAAATAGTGCCTTTTATAAAACCATGTCAACACTATAAATAAAACAATCTACATAAAAACCAAAGAGCTCCACCTAGAGCTTGAAGAACGATTAATACTTAAGCCCACAAATAACACCCTTAAGTACCCATATCTCCGCAACATTCTTTCCTTCAACATTCCAAATATGTATTTCACACATCTTTACAAGAGAGAAAACGCTCTAAAGTATGAAATGCTGTTAATTTAAAAGAGAAGTAAATCTCTAATAGTGCTGTCTACAACCTATTTTTCTCCTCAGAGCTTGGCAGCTCTACTTGTCACTGAGGATGATTGTCTTTAGGAAAACTATTAAGAACTTGGGGTGGTACTAAGGCACCGCGGAGGGGACAGCTCTTCACCAAGTCAGCAGACATCCGCCCCGCCTGCTCTATGACCTTCACCGGCTCCTCTGCGACTCCTTAGCTTTCTATCAATAGGGTCACAGAGTGAAGGCCCCCAGACCCGACTGTACACTGGCACCTCTCAAGTACTGCGACCCGGTCATGTCTGGGTCCCGACCCTGGGGACTGTAAAGTAGCTGTCCTGTTGGGGGAGTTAGCACTCAGGCGACCCTCGCATGCAGACTGCCGCCAGAAGACGCGGCGCCAGGCACTGCTTCGTGGCCGAGCACCTACAGGTGTAGTCCAGGGGCTCGGAAGAGGCCTCCTCACAGCGCAGGGCACAGAGAAAACACCTGCCGGCCCCTTCCCCGCAGGCCGAGGCAGGAGGGCCGCGGCGTCCAAGAATCTGCATTTCTAACGAAGCGGCAGGTGATACCGGGATGGCGCTGAGCAGTCCTGAGGACTCCAAAACCAACTTGCCAAGTTCCCCAATTTACTCTCTTCCTCCTTCACCAAACCAGTCTCCTGTGGTGCACCGGTCTGGCTGATTCCTTCCCCGGTTCCTGATTCTCCCTCCAGCTCTTAGCCAAAACCGCCACCAGAGTTCATATCCCACGCCATAAGTCCCACTATCCAGCCTGAAACGTTTTCGTGACTGCGTCCTGCTGACGGGGAAAGGACAAGGCATTCCAGGGTTTCCGGTCTGACCCCAGGTCGTCTCTACCCGCCGTCTCCACAGTCCAGCCAACATGCCTGTCGAAGGGCCCCAGGCACACGGAAGAGGCTCTTCCACCCCGCGCTCTTTACATCTGGTATTCGTTTCTCCTTGATTACCCCTATTCCAACTATTCCTTCTGACATAGCTGTCACCATCGTGTGCTGCACCCTGGGAACTCAAGAAGGCAGAAGGAATCCTGCTTTCAGTCTCAAGAGCTGTGGTAGATATCGTTGAGCAGTGACCCCAACTCCGTGGTTGTATCCCTCCCCGCCTTATCAGTGAAAGAGCTGATCACTGCTCGGGAGGGCAAAAGGCACCTACATGGAAGTGTGCCAGGCTGGAAGTGTGCTGCAGAGCTTCTGGGAAAGCCTGCTTCCCAAATAAGGAGCCTCGGACCCAGAGCCAGCCGTCCTCCAGCCTTGGGGGCGGGTGTGGTGCTCCCCTGGGGGCGGCCAAGTAAGAGCCACCGGAAAGGAAGAGTGCAACAGGCATGGATCTCTAATGTCCTTTATGTTTAAGCACAATAAACCCCTACTTGCTGGAAATAGCTGTTTGTCAGGCTTTCTGTTACTTAGAGCTGACACAGCTGCGCTACATGCAGAATAGAGCTACAGTGCGAGTGCCCACCGGGTGCCTGGGGGACACACAAGAAGTGGGAGGGGCTGGTGAGATGGCTCAGTGGTCTAAAGCACCTACTTAGAATAAGCTTAGCAAAGCCCAGGGACCACGGTTCAATCCCCAGCACCACATGCCAGCCAGCCCGCCCCCTGGTGGTCTGAGCTGGCCACACACACACACACACACACACACACACACACACAAATAAATTAAAAAAAATTAAAAAAAAAGAAGTGGGAACCAGAATGCAACATCCATTCGGGGTGCACACATTACTTATGGAGGGTAGATGCAGTGTTGCAGGACTGAAAAGCAAGTGGAAGAACAGAGGCAGCAGAGGCTGGGGGTGGCCTGAACTGCCTGTGCATGCCCCCTAGAGAGCGCCCTGCAGTTCCAAGCCCGAGCCATGACCATTGCTTGGTGTGGCATGCGGGCACAGTACGTGCCAGGTCCTGCACTCAGTCCGCAGCACTCAATGCACAATTTCACTGGGGCAGGGAAAGCGTGAGCCGCACAGGGCTGCTGGGGACGTCTGCGGCCCACGCCTGCCTGAGTCCTGCCACCGCCCGGTGTGCAGTCCTCACTGGCCGAATGCAACGCCTCTTCCAGCAGAATTTTAATGTTTAGTAATTTACAATGAAGCTTTCAGCTCTCTAATTTTTTGATTTTCTTTTTTTCTTTAAATCACAGGAATCTTTTCTGGCTTTTTATGTATTTGGTACAAGGTCTCGCTAGGCAGCTCAGACTCATAATGATCCTCCTGTTTCAGCCTCCCCAGCACAGGGACGACAGGCGTGAACCACCATGCCTGGACTCGGTGGCCAGCTCAGCAGGCCCAGGGGCAGGGCCAGCGCAGCATGTGGTGCCAGGATTGAACCCTGGTCTCTGCGCTTGCCTAAGCACGCACTTAGTCCACTGGGCTATCTCACCAGCCTAAATCATAAGGATCTTAAACTTAACAGTCAAGCAGAAACCACCTGCTACCAGGTGTGGTGGCGCAAGCCTGTAATCCTAGCACTTGAAAGGCTGAGGTAGGAGGACTGCAAATTCAAGTCCTGGCTGGACAACTTCATGACACCCTGTTCCAAAATAGAAAGGGCTGGGGATGTAGCTCAGTTTGAAGGCCCTATGTTCAACCTTCTGTGTCACAAAAATAAAACTGAAACACAAACCTACCTATCATACCTAAGACCCAGCTGGGAGCAGGTCTGTGAATTTCATCGTAACTCTGGGAGAATGTTAAGTCAAATGCTTAGTCGTGTGATCCTTGCCCCCTCAAAAGACAGTAGAATGTGAGTGATTTTGTTTAATTTATATTTAACTTTTTATAATTGATTTGATTCCCTACTTGAATCAATGCAATATTTTACTTACAAAAGTACATGAGACAGCAAAACTTTCTGAGCCATGAGTCTTTAGTTTATCCAAAACCTATTTTTAAAAAATACTTCCTAATATTTAGTAAACCCCAGATTTCAATCTAAATTACACAAGGCCTTTGACTTTACCAGGAATCGATACTTCAAAACTATTGGGAAAAACACACTAGCTGTCAGTGGCAAGGGGCAGCAGGAAAACAGTATTTTATAAATAGTTAGAATTGCTAGCACATGGCAGTAATAAAGCCAGAAGACCATTCCACTGCATTTTCAGGTTGTCTCCGGGTTCCCTAGAGCCCTTGCTGCCTGCCGAGGCAGCTGCCCCCAGGCTGCCTGGCTTCTCAGCCATCTGCCGCGCTCCATGCCCGGATCTGTGCTCTGCACCGCAGCCGCCTCCCGGCAGTGTGGCTCTCACCTCAGAGCTCACCATCACGGAAAGCCTTCCTGGACCGTCCAAAGAGGAAGCAACCTCTGGCTTCTCTCGTGCTTAATATGGCCTGCAAACTGCAGCTCTTCTGACACACGGAAGCTAGCTCTGCATCACTCCTGAAACCCAGTCCCTGGAGAGGGCCTGCTACACAGAAGAGACACCAAGTAAATAATCTGTGCCTAAGAGAAAAAGATACACTGTATGACAAGTAAGCCCATTTAACAACATTCATAACAGCAAAACCCCAAATGCCCAAAACTGGCTAAATGAACTATAGCTTATCCATAAAGCAGAATGGCTATACTTTGGTGGTTTAAAAGAGCCTTGAGGGGCCGGGGCGATGGCTCAGTGGAATGAGCACTTCCCTAGCAAGTGGAAGGGTCTGAGTTCAATCCCTGGTTCTGCCAAAAAACAAAAAAATAAAAAATAAAAGAGCCTTGACTGCCATAAAAACACGTTCACAATACACAACATTATGTAATTTTTTTAAAACTGCCTTCAGGCATGGTGGCACATGCCTGCCATCCCGCACTCAGGAGGCTGAGGCCAAAAGATCCCTGCAGGTTCAAGGCCAGCCTGCACTTCCAAGTGAGCTCAAGACCAGCTAGACAGTGAAATCTTGTCACAGAAAGGCAATACAAAAAGTTGCAGAACAATATGAGTGGCATAAGCCCACATTTATCACTTACACAGGTTAAGTGCAACTATATGTGTATGTATTCAAAAAGTTTATTATCTTCATGTAACATTTTTATATATAGGGAAATTGTGTAGGACTGTGGTACTAAACAGAACTTTTTTTTCAGTCTATGTAATTCTGTATCACTTGAATTTTTGGAAACAATATAAACCTTTTGTACATTAAAAAAGTAAAATTATCAACCAGGTATGGTGGTTCACACCTGTAATCTTAGCACTTAGGAGGCTGAGGCAGGCAGACTATTGCAAGTTCAAGACCAGCCTGGGCTACAAAGTGAGCTCAAGGGCAGCCTGAATAGCATAGCAAGACCTTGTCTCAAAAGGACAAAACAAAAAGAAAAAAAATGGAATTATCACCTTTACTTTGCAGTGGATATACTAAAGTATGTTTCAGGCTTTCAGAAAATTAAGATATCTTTTTAAAAATATTTTATGCTCACTATAAATTAAGCTATATAAAATAATAGTAGTATTTGTTATTTATAGTACATAATTGTTTCTTGAGACAGGGTCTTGCTATGCAGTCCAGGCTCACCTGGAGCTCACCAAACTGCTCAGGCTGGCCTCAAACCCACAGCAATCCTCCTGCCTGTCCTGACTGCTGGGAGTATAGGCGTGCACCACTACACCCAGTTTATAGGTATGCACCACCACACCCAGTTTCCAGTACTTGGTAAAAGTATAAACTTTTCACAAGTTAGGACTAGGGGTGTAACTCAATGGCAGAGTACATGTTCAGCATGCATGAAACTCTGGTTTCAATCCTCAGCACCCAAAAAATTGCCTCATACCTGATAAAACCTGGAAACAACCAAGATGCCCCCAGTAAATAAATGATTAAAGACACTATGCATATCCATACAATGGAATATCATGCACAATAAGAAGAAACCACCTATAAGTCACAAAAAGATGTGAAGGAATCTTAAAGGCATATTTCTAAGTGAAAGGAGGCAACCTGAAAAGGCTACATACTGTGATTCCAACTACTCCACATAACATTCTGGGGAAACAGGACGCTGGGGACAGTAAGAACACTTGTGGCCACCAGGCATTGGTGGGACGAGAAGGAACTGTTTGAGGCCACAGAACTGTTCTGCATAATACTGCAGTGGCAGATACACGTCATTATGCATTTGTCAAAACAAGCAAGGCAACAGCACCAAGAGTAAAGTCAACCCTCTGGAAACGACAGCTTTAGTCAGTGACAATGTAGGACTGGCTCTCACTTGCCACAAATGCACCAACAAGGCACACTGTAAATAACACGTGCAACTAGGCGGTTGAGGGCTATAAATAAGCATGTGGGGATTCTTGGAATTTTGCAGGGAAAAATGAAACCTAAATAGCTGCTTCACGGTTCAGACCAGGAGGAGGGCGATTTTCAGGGGGCAGAAGTCAGAGAGCCAACAGAGCTCCAGCGAGCTCAGCTCCTGATGGTGGTGTAGACAACGGAAATAACGGAGGCTGATGCCTGCCGACACAAAACGCACGGCCACAGTCCCTGCTGGCACACAGCGGTGCTACGAGACCCGGCACGGCGGGCAGCCACGCCACGGCGTGCAGCTGAGCAGCACTGGAAAGTGGCCGCCTAACCCAGCTCACGGCTCTGCGTCTCTCCTTAGGCCACTTGAATCTCAGTGAACCTCCCCTGTGTGAACCGGTGACAACACAGATTTCCACTCAGCTCTCCAGGAACCCTGAACTCTTTAAGAAACAAAGTCTCTGAATTGTCTAAATGTAATCAGTGCTAGGGATGGGGCGCTGCTCAGTGCGAGGGTGGCCACCCCGACTTCAGTTCGCAGCCACACACACAATAATTAGTGCTTTGTTATGCATTTTTATTAAATATTTCTCTTTAATAAATGCATATGTAAGAAGTGAACTATAAAACAAAACTCATGCATTTAAGTCATGTTAACATGGATTTATTATATTCAAAGAAAAATAAGTGATTTAGTATTTGAAGTATAATATGAGCTATTCCAATTCTACTAGATTCTTTCCATGTTTCTAATTTCCATATTGTCTCAGTTACTTTTTACTCATTGCTGGGGCAAAATACCAACACCCAAAATTAAGAAAGAAAAGGTTTATTTAGCTCACAAGTAGTGGAGGTTTCAGTCCACTCTCTGCTGGCTCCAAGGCAGACGGCAGTTCGTGGCGGCAGAAAACAACGCAGCGCGGAGAAGAGCAGCAGTGCAGCGTCCAGCAAGCGGCTCTTCCTTCCACAGCAACTGCGGAGCCCAGAGGTCGTCCAAGGGAGTGGTGGCTGCTGCTGTGACAGTCCGACCCCTCCAAGGAAGTGGGACGCAGAAGCCTCCTCAACCCCTTTATGTACCCTGTTAGTGCTGAGTCACTCTGGGGCGGCCCCCACCCCAGGGCAGGGCCCCCATGCTCCAGCGCGTGGAATCGCCACACTGATCTAGCCAAGCTTCTGACTTCTCAAGTTGACACGATGTAAAATCCACCACAGACACACATCACATAAAAAAATTTCCCAAAATTATAGCTCCTTAATTTTTTTTTCAGTACCAGAGATTGAACTCAGGACCTTGTTCTACTGGGCCATCTCCCCAGGCCCTCCTCAATTAATTTTTGTTCCTTTAAAAATGTCCTCATCCTGGGCTGGTGAGATGGCTCAGTGGCATAAGCACCTGCCGGGCAAGTGCAAGTTCCCAAGTTTAATCCCCAGTACTGCATGCCATGGCAGCCCCAAACCCAGTGCTCCATGCAGGCCTTGAAACTGGGTGTGGGCATGGTGGCATATGCCTATAATCCCAGCACTGGGGAGGCTGCGACACGAGGATCACTACTTTGAGTTGTGTAGTGAGACTCTGTACCAAATAGATAAATAAATCTCTACAATTGGAATTGTATAGTGCAATTTGCAAAAGACAGTCATCAGTCATTCTTGCAGAGAAAATAAAACACAGAAGAGGAAGAACACACACACACACACACACACACACACACACACACACCACACCCCTGCAGTATGTTCTTAGATGTCCATGCCTCTGGCTTGGTAGCAAGAATGGGGTAGGGCTGTGGGAACTGACCACACCCAGGTATTCCATATTTCCATAACTCGGGAAGAAGCCAAAGTCATGTTTTTAAAGACAACTTAGATCAAATTTCTGCACTTTGTCACAGCATTGTTTCATTTTTTTCTTTTAAAGAAATAATCATAAGACAAGATAGTAGCACATAACTAAAAATAGGCCACATTTAGACTGCCCTTACCACCTATTTCTATAACATCTCATACCGTGGATCAATTTTCTTAATAATTCAGTACCTTAAACAGTATATTACACTAGAATCAAATTCATCCTTTAAAACCTAAATATGTTTACTTGTAATCGCATTAAACTTGCAATGTTAGTTAAACTTAATTTCCATTCTGCACGGTCTTCCTCCCGCTTGCCCTTGTACAGGCTCTCCCTGGGCAATTCTATCAATTCTATTCGTGTGTGTGGCTTCAGACACTAGCCACCTGTCTCTAGAGCCCAGTTCTGTGAGGACAGCCCACGTAGTGAGGAATGGCGGCACTTCCACCCAGCCAATCCAGCTGTGTCTAACCATGCACAGAGCAGAGCGCCACGGGCCACACGACACGGTAATGCCTTCTCGTGGATTACGGACTTAGCACCAGGCACTGTCCTAAGTGCTTCACAGAAATCTGTCACTTAATTTTCATAGTCCAATCACACATGCCATGTGTATGTTCTTTTACTCAAACACCCATGAAAATAAAAGCCTCAACATTGGAAGGCACAACAGAACACTGTTCACTGCCCACTAGCCGCTCGCGCATTCCTCTGCCCTTTCTCCTGGCCCAGGAAGCGGCAACTTTGTGGCTGTCAGTAGGTCCAACTCGTCTCCAACCCCTTTGTCAGCACAGCAAGGAGTAACCACAGGACCCCGGATGAAGTGAGACACAAGTCAGGGCCTCTCCGGGTGGGCCACGGCAAGCAACGCAGCCCTCGCCCTTTCCTGTCTTAATTGCAGGTATCGGGTGCAGGTGCATATTTCCCTTTTCGACAATGAGGAAAAGAGCAAGACAATCACAGAAATGCGGGACGTGACGCCACTGAGAGAAAAGGCTGTTACCCCGAACTTGCGGATTTCCCAACACTGAGGAAAATGAACCCTTGCTTTGCCCAGGACTCCTAGAGATCCTCCTGTTTTCAGCGTCCCCAGCGTTGGGATTACAGGGGTGCGCCACCATACCCGGACTCAGTGGTACAGGGCTGCCATGGCATGTGGCACTTTAAGTCTTATCATCTATTAACTTTAAGGTAAAAATAGGCTTAGCCTATAGAAAACTATAGTCATAAGAGATTCCAACAAACTTTTGGAACCACAACAGGGGAGGAGCAATTACTACAGCAATTACTACACAGCCACGCAAAGCAAGGCCCAGGTAAGTGCTTTCAAAAACTGAGAAGCAAATCAGCTCTGCGGTGAGACCCACGGGAGAGGCGGGGTCGGGAGCCACCAGGCCTGCGGGGACACACCTGTGGCTCTCACCCCCTTAGGCTCCTAACGCAAAGGCCAGCTCCCCACCATTGTGCGCATTCACAGCTCTGACACTAGTCACTGGAAACTTTCCTTAAAGGTTCCCTATTCCTAACTGGCTGTTTTTATTTGTGACAAAGTTACCGAAAATACACAAAATGATCAAGAAAAGCAAAAAGAATAAAAGGCAAGGCGAGGAGTGGGAAAAGTAAAGAAACTGAGAAGAAGAAATCATGCAAAAAGCAGAACATTCAAAAGAAAAATACATGTAATCTCCTCAGAGATTTTTTTTAAAATAAGAACCTGTGGAATAGAAATAATTCGTACATAGCAGCAACAGCAAACAAAAATAACAGAAAGCCTGGGAAACCAGACTGAGGCAATCTTCTACACACTAAGGTTTAAAAACTAGGCACAGGGAGAGATAGCTCAGCAGTATAAGCACCTGCCTGGTAAACGCAAGGTCCTGAGTTTGATCTCTCGTACCAAAAAGTACATAAACAAAAACCAAAATCTCTCATAATATGAGAGATTATCATCAGGAAATACTGTGTATTATTATAATATCAAATGATGACAGTAACGTGTATTTAATTTCTGCCCCTGCATTTGATATACTGACAATTCCAAAGAAAGTTTATATGCTAATAATTTCTGTGATAAAACTATTTCTAGTAAAATTGGAATCTTTATCTTAAGTCTTTAGATTAAACCAGTTTTCTTTAAAAAAAATAAATAAATAAAAAATAAAAATAAAAACTAGGCACAAAAGTTGAAAATTAGATTAGGTCCACAAAGAAACACCAAAGAGGAGAGCCACAAGGAGAGGAGAAAGGAAACTGTCAAAGAAAAACCATTTTCTCAAGAAAGAAAACTCCCACACACTGTTAGGAATGTAAATTAGGGCAGACACTAGGGAAGACAGTACAGAGGCTCCTCAAAGACAAAACTCACAGAGACCACCAAACCTCACTGCGCAGCTTTTGCAAAGGGAGTGAAAGCCTGCCCCCGAAGAGGCAGCTGCCTTCCCTGGCTCAGTGCAGCACTCCTCGCAACAGCCAGCGGAGTATGAGTAACACAGCGTCCACCAACTGACGAATGGATAAAGAACACGGCACACATAGACCACAGCGAACCACTCAGCAATGAAGAGAAATGGCATCCCGTCATTTAGGGCATGTGAGTGGGTCTAGAGAAAATTATGTCCAATGAAACAAGTACAAGAGATATGATCTCATCTATATACAGAATCTAGAACGCAGACCCTACCGCTGCGCAAGCTGGGGGAAGCGTGAGGCATGGGGCTGGAGAGAGCGTGGTTACTGTGTACAGCGGGGTGGGAGGAATCGCTTCTGGTATTTATAGCGCTGTCTGGCTACACTTGTAACAACTAATTGCACACCTCAAAATAGCTACTAGAAAGGATGTTTATGTCATGGATTTACCAATTACCCTGACCTTATTAAACATATATATATATATTCTGAAATGTCACATTGTACTCCAAAAATACATACAAGTATCACATGCCAAATAAATGGGTACATCTACACATTTTCCTCCAAGAGGCTAGCATTTATAGTGAAATTAAAACATCATGAAGGCAGATGACTGTGAAAATGCAGAACAAGAGGGACAGCCCAGCACACAGCAGCTTTCTGCAAGGATAAACGCTGCGGTCCCCAGGCCTCTGCATCCGAATGGCGCCAAGCCACTCAGCAGCTGTGCCTTCAGGCTTCTGAGCAGGAGATCACCTCTGCCAGACAATTTCAAAACTCAACTAGCCAAGCCCGAGGACAAAAGAAGGCACACAATGATGCGCATTTTTTGAGTCAAATTTATCCTTTCCCTTATCCTTCTGCAAAACAAGGCAATAAACCACAGGAGGTGCAAACACAAGATGAAGGCAACCGGGAGCCTGCCCCCAGAGGAGGGCCAAGAAAGCTCCAGAGCATGGCGCAGGAGCCTCGAGCCAGACCAGACGGCAGCCCGCAGGGAGGGCTGGCCTGGCAGCTAGGGAATGCACTTTGGCATCTGAAGCTAGATCTGCTGCGGGGCTAGGCACGCTCCTGACAGACATGCCGGCTTTCTGTCGGCGAGACGCAGTAAGATTTTAGATCAAACAACATAAGATTGCCGTTTGGTAGGTTAAAATTCTGTCAAATATTGGCAGATTGCTATGAGTCTCTGGGTTTACACCTGAATAAAATGATGCTGAAAGTTTGCTTTAAACATTCTAACAATAACAAAAAGAAAAGTGGAAGGAATACATGAAACAAAGACGTCAGAAAGCGACTGGCACCGAAGCTCGGTAACGGGCCCGGGGATGTCACTGTGCTGCGCTCTCAGTTCATTTTACGCTAAAAGTCCCTCAAGGAAACACTGTGAGATACACAGCACGAGAACAGCAAAGACGCCTTCAGTGTTGTACCTGAAAACCCAATCAGTTTACTCCGTCAGGAGAAAGAAATAAAAAGTGACATTATTGGAAAAAGGAGAAATAAAGTACTCGCTTTTCTCCAAGGATACTGTATACAGGATCACGTACATAGAAAACTTAAGAAATCAATTTACCACTAGCATCAATAGGTGCATCTCGCAAAGCTGTTGGAAATAGTGTAACAGGTAAAATCCAATTGGATTTCCTTATATGACCAATTAGCGAAATAATTTAACTAGCATTTATAACACAGCAAAGCCGTCAGATACCTGGCGGGAGGGATCTGTAAGACCTACATGCAGATAATCACAGCACTGACAGAAACAGAACAAATAAATCAACTATTCATGGCACTTAGGACATAAATTCTTCACAAATTTATCTATATATTCAATGCAATTTCAGCAAAATTCTAACAGGTTGCTTTTTGGAACTTGATAGCTTGAGCTAAAACTTGAATGGTAATGCAAAGGTACTCGAACACTCACGATAATCCCAAAGGGTGCACCGAAATAACTTGTCTACCAGATGGCAAGGCTTGTAATACGCTTTATTATAATTGATTAACCTGTGGAATTTTATTAGCCTGTGTAATTTCATTAACCTGTGCAATTATAAGATGTATTTTATGTGTGTGTTTAAAAAATACTTTAAAGAACTCATAAAGGTATTGATTAAAACTTTTGGCACTACTATTACTCTTTGCTTTAATCATCAATAAAAATGAAATAAACACAGGAAAATAGATATATTATTTTGCTAATTCCATAATTGTATATTTAGAAACTGCAGTAAACCATTATTTAAAAAAAAAAACAGCAGAGCTGGGTGTGGTGGCGAATGCCTGTAATCCCAGCACTAGGGAGGTTGAGGCAGGAGGGTTGTTTGGAGTTTAAGGCCAGCCTTGGCTACACAAAGAGTTCAAGGCCAGCTTAAACTGCTCAGCAAGACCCTGTCTCAAAAAACAACAAGAAACTGGTAAAATTAATAATAATATTTGATAAGGTAACACTGCGATATAAGGTACACACACAAAAGTTGCTAGGTTTTTCATATGTGAATCATGAAGAGCTAGAAACAGAAATGAGAAAAATATCCCATACAGAATAATGAAAATGTCAGTAAAATATAAAAGAGTACATTTGGTATAAAAAAATACAAAATTTATATGAAAAAAACATAAAATCACATTTAAGAATGAATTTTGAAATTAAATGAATGGAAAGACATCTATATTCTTTTTTTTAAATTTTATTTATTTATTTGTGTGTGTGTGTGTGTGTGTGTGTGTGTGGCCAGCTCAGCCCACCAGGGGGCGGGGCTGGCAGGCATGTGGTGCTGGGGGATCGAACCGTGGTCCCTGTGCTTTGCCAAGCTTGTTCCAAGTAGGTGCTTTAGACCACTGAGCCATCTCAACAGCCCCGACATCTATATTCTTATAGGGAAGATGTATCATTAAAATGTCTTGTTATCTTTAAAACTTTTCTAGAAATTTAAAACCCTCTTAAAAATAAAGCTTATTTTAAAAATATATCTGCAAACCAATCAGGGAAATTCTAAAAATAAATATATCTAGAGCAAGCTGGGTGTGGCAGTGCATGCCTGTAATCCCAGCACTCAGGAGGCTGAGGCAGGAAGGATCCTTGCAAATTTGGGACCAGCCTGAGCTACAAAGTGAGCTAGCTTGAAATGCATGGCAAGTCCCTGTCTCAAAAAGACGACAGATAGATAGATAGATAGATAGATAGATAGATAGATAGATAGATAGCAATTAGGCAACAAAAAGTAAAAAGAGTGCAAATAGGAAAGGAAGTCCAATTTCCCTGTTTGTAGATAATATGGTTATATACTTAAAAGGCCCTAATGACTACCAAAACACTTTTGGGCCAGGTAAATAAATTCACAACAGAGCAAAATATAAAATAAACATTAAAAATCAGCAGCTTTATTATACACCAATAGTGGACTAGCTGAGAAAGCAATTAGGAAAATGATTTCATTCATAATAGCTTCAAAAAGATAAATCTTAGAGATCAATTTAGCCAAAGAGGTGAAAGACCTTTACAGTGAAAATTTCAGAGCACTGAACAAAGAAATTAAAGGAGAAATCAGAAGATCAGAAGACCTAGCATGTTCACAGATCAGCAAAACCAACACTGTCAAATGACCACATGACCAAAAGTGATCTGCACACTCAATGCAATCTCCACCAAGTAGCAATAATACTGTTCACAGAACAGTGGCAATAACAACAACAAAATCCTGAAATTCGTATGAAGTATTAAAGACCCAGGACAGCTAATTCAGTCCTAAGTCAAAAGAACAAGACTGGCAGCGTCGCAACACCAAATTTCAAATTGTACTGCACAGCCATAGTAACCAGCACAGCACGGTACTAGCACAAAAACACGTATGTAGACCAGTGGAAGGGAGTAGGGGGCACAGAACAACCCCTACAGCTTCAACCATCTGATCCTGGGCAAAGAAGCCAAAATCACACACTGGAGAAAAGGCAGCCTCTTCACCAAACAGTGCTGCAAAAACTGGGTACGTGCCTGTGCACAACTGAAGCCAGGTACCTGCCTTCCACCCACGAAAAAGCCATTCCAAATGGATCAAAGAGCTAAGCGTAGCACCTGAAACTTGGAAACTGCTGGGAAAGAGGTGAAAAATGCTGGAAGCCATAGGCACAGGCAAAGACTGTCTGCCTGAGTTTCCGATAGCACAGGAAACAAAAGCAAGAATCAATAAACAGGATTGCGTCCAACTTTCAAGTTTCTACACAGCAATGGAAACAACTAAATGAAGAGACAGTCTGCTGAATGAGAGAAACTCTTTACCAGCTACTCTAACATAGGATTAATGTGGAGAATGCATAAAGAACTCAAATCTTAATACCAAATCTCAAATAGCCTGAACAATAAATGGGTAAATGAATTAATTAGACACTTCCTAAAGAAGGACTACAAATAGCCAATAAGTATATGAAAAAATATTCACCATCTTTAGCCATTATGGAAAAACAGATCAAAACTACTCTGCGATTTCATCTTATCCAGCCAAAACGGTAATCTTCAAGAACATAAAAAACAATAAATGCTAGTGAGGATTCGGGGATTGAGGGAAGGAGGAATCCTGGTACACCACTCGCAGGAATGGAAATCAGCATGGAGTTTCCCCAGAAAAGCTAACACTAGAGCCGCCATTTGATCCAGTCATACCTTTCCTCTGTACCTGAAGCAAGTAAAGCTGGCATACCTGCGTTTCCAAACTCACTGTGGCACCATTCCCAAGACCTAGACGCCCATCCACGAAGGAATGGAAACGCTATCTATGTACCAGTGGAGCACTACTTGGCCTCAAAGAAGAACAAATTTCTGTCATCTGCAAGAAAATGGGTGAATTTAGAGACCAGCATGTTAAGCAAAATAAGTGAGACTCAGAAAGACCAACGATGTGTGCTCTCCCTAACATGTGGAATCCAGAAAGCAGGAGAGGGACTATTAGTGGAAAAGAGAGAGAAAGGTGTCTAAGGGCAGGTCATAAACATGAGCAAAATACATTTCATACACTAAAAGCCCAAAAAGTGTGAAACAAGGGGGCAGAGATAGACAGGACGAAAATGAAGTATACTACATAAATGTAGGAAGCTACCAAAATGCAATGCAGTGATCTGTATTATCAACTATAAAAAGTGAAAAAAGAATACAGAAAGCATGAATGATACAATGTAAAATCAATTAATAAATGTGATCTAATTTGTATATATGAAGCAACTATTTGTAATCATTCACACATAAATAATGAAAAGCAATTCCATAAAATAAATAAATGTAACAGAATTTCAGTTAACGGATGAAGGTATCTTAAGCATTAGAGAAAAAACACCTACGAAAGCAGATTCTAAAAAAGAATAGGAAGAGGAAATATGCTATAAAGACACTGCAATTAAATCTATATGGGCAATGAGTATCAGAATCGATAAACTGATCATGGTGTAGGACAGAATCCAGAATTAAAATCCAGCTTATATGAAATTTTATAATTTCCTGTAATTTACAGACAAAAATCTATTTATATTCAATGAGGAAAAAAGTGGTTATTTAATAAATGGTGCTGGCCCAACTGGCTGTCCATCTGGCAGAAAATAGTTCCCTATCTCATATTAAAAACAAATTTTAGATGGAATAAATGATTAAATGTAATAAATAAACCATCAAAAGCTGGAAGAAAACCTAAGAGACAATAGTGTTCCTTAACCAGAAAGAAAAGACAGCCATATTGAAGTTTACAATAATTAAAGACCATTTACATTGTAAAAGCTATCATAAATATTAACAGGCTAATGCTAGGCTTGGAGAAACATTTTCAAGCGAAATCACAGCTAACTGGGGAATACTAAAAGAGCCCTCGGTCCTGGCACAGAAGGTGAAAGGGCGTGACAGACGGGAAGGGCCACTGAGCCGCAGCCTCGAGCATGCTCTGATGGCTGAGCCTGGGAGCAGCACCAAGTGCAGTGAGCTGAGGACTGCTCTACCGCCAATCAGATGAAAAGAAAAATCGAGCACCATGAAGCCCACGCCAACAGGATGAAGGGCAACAACATGAGCTGTTTACCGCTGTTTCGGAGAGCAGTCAGACAAATGGTTTTACATGAAAAACACACAACAAACAAACCATACTCCTGGGAACCAATCCCACAAAAATAAAACCACCAATAAAATGTTCACTGCAGCACTGCTTGCACTGTGAAAAATAAGAAACAAAACATGAGTTCCCAGTAATAAGATCATAAATAATACTCCTATACTGTGCCGTATTAAACAGCTATTAAATAGAACGAGTCCAAGCTAACCATCTGCCTCCACCAAAACCCTGAAAGGACAGTCTGGGTGCCTACGTGTGACTGGGAGGCTGTGAAGACCTGCGTGGAGGGCACCCACTGGCCAGCTTGCTGCACCACACAACCTGCAGCAGGGAGAGGGGTGTGAAAATGGGGTTAAAAAGAAGAAAGAAGAGGGCCGGCAAGACAGCTCAGCAGACTAAGCACTGCTTAGGCAAGTGCAGGGACCAGGGCTTGATCCCCAGCACCACATACCATGCCAGCCCTACCCCCAGGGATGCTGAGCCAACTACCAAGTCTGGGCATGGTGGTGCACGCCTGTCATCCCAGCGCTGGGGAGTCTGAAAACAGGAGGATCCCTATGTCTGAGCTGCATCATGAGACCCTGCACCAAATGCAGAACAAATAAAAGAAGAAAGGAGAACAAATGGTTCCATGTATGCTAAGCAGCTTGATCAAGCCCCGCCACAATGAGAGGTAAGGGCATGAGCTTCCTCCCCACTGAGCACCCGTGCTCGGCCCACTGCACAACTGCTGGGCATCTCCCGTCCGCTGAGCCATCAGCTCTGTACAGTCTCTCAACCAGCTGTGCATCTGTGACAACCCCACTGAAACACAGCTTTCTGTTAGCTGACAACCCACACGTTAGAAAACTATCCTACTTATCACAATGGGATGTGCTTTAATACATAAAGGCAAGAGCAATAAATTAGAAAAAATAAGAGGTTGGTAACATGTATTTACTAAGTGTTGGAATGTCCATAAAGCAAAACACAAGTTACAGAAAAATATGCATAAAGTTTTCCACTTTGGTAACAACTTCCAACCTTAATTATAAATGTACACTTAAGCACATTTTCTAGTAAAAGTGAAAGCTGTTGTCCAACCCATTATTACAAATTGCATAAAGAGGAAGGACATAAAAGAGGCAAGTACTCACTCTGCCTTACAGTTCGCAGTGGTTCATTACTTCTCTCACAATAATAGTAATAAGTAACAAGTACTACTTGAAACTTGAAAATATTAAGCAATGAAAACAAAGATAATCTATGAACAATAAAATCAAATAAACTGGAAATTATTTAGTACCTACCTCACAGGATCTACTGTAAAGATGAAACCACATAATTCATGTAAAGTGCTTGGCATATTCTCCAATATGTTGTGAGAGCTCAACCAATTTCAGCTATTTTTATTATTAAAAGACTCCAGAGAGTAACAAAAATTATGAGGCTGAAAACAATGACATCTATACACAGAGCATTATTCTTCATATTACTGAACACTTTTTCATTGAGGATTGCAAGGACTCATTATGACAGCCATACAGCTTACTAAATATACCTTCATTGACAGCAAAACTAAAATTACAATTTAAAAAAATGAGGTACTTACAGCCAGGTGTGGAGGCGAGCAGTGCACGACTGCAACTCTACCACCTGGGAGGCTGAGGTAAGAGGGTCACCATGAATTGGAGGCCAGCCTGAGCTACATGGTGAGTTCAAAGCCAGCCTGAACTACAAAGTGAAGCCTGTCTCAAAAAAAGAAAAAGGCTCTAATACAAGTTAAAAAGATACTGCAGGTAGGCGTGGTAGTGCATGCCTGCAGTTCCACACTTGGGAAGCTGAGGCAGGAGGATGGCTACAAGTTTAAGGCCAGCCTGAACTACAAAGTGAGTTCAAGGGTAGACTGAACTGCATAGCAAACTCTGTCTCAAAAAAGGAGGAGCAGGAGGAGCAAGAGGAGGAGGAGGCCGCAATCTTTTGCCTTGAAGTTTACTTTAAGAACTTCAGGAACCATCCTTAGACACAATGCCTCTGTCCCAACTTCAAATGAGAAATCCTTGGGTCCTCACCAATTCCTGCATTGGAGGGACTTAGAAGACAAATTCAAACAGACCAGGGAGGGATGCGATAGCACTTTTCTGAGACGTACCCACGGCAGAAAGCCATTCCTCCAGTACAGTGAAATTCAAGCCTTAATTGTGGCTTTCTTTACTAGCTTGCCTAAAAATACATGCTCAGTTTTGATCTATAAGCTGAATTTGGCCCAGGAGCACCATTGTTAACATCCAAGGAAACATTAAAAGAGCTGCAGAAATGCCATGCGCAGCCAGCATCGCCTACTCACATGGCCTCCACCTTCTCTTCCGGGCCTTGCACCTGGCCTGTCACGGTGCCTCTGCTGGTGTTCTTCACCCAGCCAACGACTCCTATTTTCTTAGCTTCCCCTTCCGTGTACTGGTTCCCAGAGAAAACACAAGAGAAGAAGTCCGTCACCCATAAACTGAACTCACCACATGCCTGATCTAACATTCAAAAACTGCTAACCTGCTCACTCATTCTATTATGCCAAATTTGTGTAGCTCACCTGCAGCAACACCTCTGTTTATAAGAGCTTGCACTTACCTAGTATGTTTTATTAATGTCTCCTTTCAATAAATAAACACATAGTGGGGGCCTACACCAAAACCCTAGAAGTACAGGGTTTAATTTGAATCAATTTCTGTGGTGGTGTTGTGGAGTCCACAAAATCCGGCTACGCTGCCCTTACAGCTGTTCACACCAAATTATTGTTGATCTGAATTCCAAATGATCATCAAGTCAAGTCTCAATCACTATGATCGACATAAAGTATTCATAGGCAGAAAAAAAAAATCTAAAACATTTCAAAATTTCTAACAAAACTGAGGAAAAATAATTTTAATAAGAAAATTAAACTTGGAAAAAACACCAGCCAGGGCTGGCCAGATAGCTCAGCAGACTAAAGCACCTGCTTAGGAAGGCCCAGGGACCAGGGCTCAGTCCCTGGTGCGCCTTGCCAGCCCTGCCCCCAGGATGCAGTGAGACACACCTAGACTGGATGCGGTGGTGCATGCTGTAATCCCAGCACTGGGAGGCTGGAAACAGGAGGATTACTATGAGTCTGATCTGTATAGTAAGACCCTGTGGACCCTGTACTAAATACATGGGAAAAAAAAAAGCACTAGCCTAGATGTGCTGACTTTGCATTAGGTTAAAAGATTCTTATTTTTCTTGTTGGCTCTAAACTTGTCAAAAAACTGGTGTAACTAAAGCGGGTGGTGTAGCTCAAAACAAGCTCAGTATAAGGCCCTGGTTTGGACTTCCAGCCTTCTGAAGTGTCGGGGGCACAAATGCTATAATTCTTCAGGGTAAATCTGTCTCTCCCAGCACTCTTTAAAAAGAAATCAAAGAGAATGCAAAACAGTAATAAAATATTAGAAATGCTACAGTTTCGCTAAAAGGAACCATAAGAATTGGACAGTATTTCTTGTATTGCACGGTACGGTCTTCAGCTTAGCTGTTCACATTACCAGATACACGCATGCAAAACTGGAAGAAAAAAAGTTATAAAAAGTGAGAAGAGAAAAAGAGGGGAAAAAATTAAAAAGACAAAAAAAAAAAAAAAAAAAAAGAATTCAGCATTAACTGCTCCTTTCCGTAGACCAGCAGAAGCCCGCAGCACAACCACCCAAGCCACCTGCTTCCGCACACAGACGTATCTCCTCCCCAACCTCCCCTCCTGCCTTTCTCCTCAGTGAGTCCTTGCAGGTTCATTCCCTTTGGATAGCCTCTACTCTACTCTTCAGATTTTATTTACTCTTTCAGGTTCTGATACTAGGGAGACAATAGGATTGTTGTTGTTGTTTTTAATCTTATACTTACTTATTTGGTACAGGGTCTCACTATATAGCTTAGACTTGTAATGATCTCCCTGTCTCGGCCTCCACAGCGCTGGGATTACAGGCATGTGCCACAATGCCCAGTCTGGATGGCAAGCTTGGCCCACCTGCAGTCCTGAAGGCAGTGCAGCATACGGTACTAGGGATCGAACTCAGGTCCTTGCGCTTGCTTGGCAGGCACTTAGACCGCCGAGCTATCTCCCTATCCCAACAATATGATGTTTGCATGTGTGGGTCTGATTGATTTTATTTAAGAGTATGCTCTCTAGTTGCATCCATTTACCAATAAAAACCTCAAATTTATCCTTTTTCAGAATCTTTAAAAATTCTAATAGTGTATGCTTGTGATAGGTAACACACTGATGTAAGGTCTTCATACACATATATGTCTTGCTCCTTTTAAAATTTCTTTTTCCGTTTCAAATTGAGCTTTCTTCCAGAAAATGAAAAAATAAGCAGCATTTTTATTTTGAAGTATTATAACCATACCATACTAAAACTTTGTGGATTCAGTCCACCAGAGCTTTTTAAAAACACCTTCTTTTCCGGGCATGGTGGCACATGCCTGTATTCCCAGCTACTCAGAAGGCCAAAGCAGGAGGACCATAAATTCAAGGTCAACCTGATCAATTTAGTGAGACCCTGTTTCAAAATTTAAAAACCAAAGAATTAAAAAGGGCCAGAACGTGACTCCGTGGGGCACCACCCTAGTGTGGCCGCAGCACTGCTGTGAGAGCCACAGACCTGTCCTTTCTATCTAGGGCATCTGCAGGAGCCCCGCAGCCTCACACTGCGTTTCTCCCTGGGCTGCCCCTCTCCTTCGCATGCACCAGGGCTGAGGCTGTTACTGGCACAAGAGACGCAGGCTGGGACACAGAACACCTTGCCTGGGATGTTCCATTTCCTGTGTTCCTTTAGCAACCCCGCTGTCACCTCACGCCACCTGGACTAGCCCGTGGGGATGGACTGCAAACCTTCAACCCAACCTGTAAGGTCAGCTGCTTCTCACCCTTAAGAGAAAGGGAGCCTGCGGCCGCCCTTCTACACTTTCTGCCTCACTGTAGGGTGCAACGGGTTCTTCAGTACATGTAAACTTGCCCTGTGGCGATTTCTCAGTGTCTGAGCGCTTCACTCTATTTCTGCACCATTAAGTTGAGTCAACACTAGCTGGGGATATAAGCTCAGCGGCCTAAGCACCTGCCTGGCAAGCGCAAAGTCCAGAGTTCAATCCCTGGTACTGGAAAAAAAAAATTTAGTCAACATTATCAAAAAATGAAAAAGAGGGCCTGCTGTACCAACCCTGCCCCTGAGGCGCACTGAGACAGCAACTGAGACTGGACGTGGTGGTGCATGCCTGCAATCCCAGCTCTTGGGAGGCTGTAAACAGGTGGATCACTATGAGTCCGATCTAGTAGTGAGACCCTGAACACCTTGTAGACCCTTCCCTAAAATGCAAAAAAAAAAAAAAGAAAGAAAGAAAAAAGAAAAAAGAAAAAGAACACAGCCTGTGCTTGAAGGCCAGAGTGGCCAGGATCACTGCCGCTTGACATTCCTATCGAAGGAGGTAGCACAAACCAGAACAGGTACAGCTACGACAGACACAGAGTTGGCTCTGGAAATAAGTCATCTTTTTTTTTTTTTTTCCTTTGGTGGAACCGGGGATTGAACTCAGGCCCTTGAGCTTGCCAGGGAAGCGCTTATTCTGCTGAGCCATCTCCCCGGCCCCCTGGAAATAAGTCAAGATAATAAAGAAAGAGGAGGCCCTCTGAGCTGTGGAGGTGGGACACCACTACCTCAGAATGTACTTTTTGGTGAGAACATGTTGGAGCTCTCCAGAGCTCAGGACCCAGACAGCTACTCTGCTGGTCCTCAGGTGAGACAGGAGGTGAAACAATAAGCTAGAATTAATCTTTAAAAAGTGTTTAAAAAGTGTGAAAGAGTGCTTTTAAAAATAAAAAGTTAAGATAAACAATGAAAAAAAAATTTAAATGAAAGAAGGAACTTGAATCACTAAGTCAGGGAGCAACTTCCATGTAGAACACTAACATTGCAGCCCAAAGGTACTCCCTTGCAGAAGGCTTTCTCCACGCAGGACGTGTGGGTGGTCCCATGCTTTCTGTAATACGACTGCATCAAAGTGCCTAACCTGAACGACCCAGAGGTATTTTGGGAAACTGTGGGGCATAGGAGCACATGCCTGGACTCCCAGTCCCCTGAAGACCCTGTCTCCAATATATGTAAACTCAAAACTAGGAAGGCAGTAGTGTGTTTAGGAGGCTATTTTTTAAAGGTAGCTGAAATTAAAATTGCAATCAGTAATTTGAAAAACGTCATATAAATATATTTAAAGACAGAAAATAAGTAGTAAAGTACCACTATGCAGCAAATTGCTTATCTTACGGTTAGAAAATGCCAAGAAGAAGTAAACAGATTCTAAAGACTTACCATTCTGAAGCAAACACCTGCATGAGAAAAAGGAGAAAAAGAAACGTCAGTTTATCTTTTTAAAAACCTATATATTTCCACTCTCAACTCTCATGTGCTTACTAAAGAGTTATTAAATGAAATGAACAAAATCTTCACTACCTAAATGAACTCAAAGGGTGTTCTTCAAATTATTTTCTTTTAAAATAGATTATTTGGGGCCACGGAGATGGCTCAGTGGAATAAGCGCTTCTCTGGCAAGCGCAAGGTAAGTTCAATACCCAGTTCCACAAAAAAAAAAAAAAAAAAAGACTGGTAGTTGTCAGAGCCTGGGAGAAGAGAAAGTTCCAGAAAAAGAGCATGAGGGAGCTTTGGGGGAGGATGTGGCTGTTCTCTATCTCAACTATGGTGGTGGCTACAGAATACAAATCATGCCTGGGTTGAAAAAGTGAAAAATTAATTGGGAAGTCACAGGACATAGCTCAAGCCGCCTCTGAAAAGGCCAAAAGACACCACGTCCATGCCTAGCAGCGTCCATGCCCAGCAGCTGACCCTGGTAAGGGGATGGGGAAGATCAGTCGCTTAGAGAGCCTTACAGCTTTGCAAGCAGATTCGTAATGTTTCCTGGTGGCATTATACTGTACTGTCAGATGAAGGTGAAGAAAGAGAGCAATCAAGCCATACAGACAGGACAGTGTCCCAGCTGGGGTTTTTATAGGTCTGTAAGGACATTTCTAAAGATACGTGCAAATGTGGAGGGATGATGAGTGCAAAGTGCTGATCTTTAGTGAATCAGAGAGGCAATCTGAGGGCCGGCCAAATAGCTCAGCGGCCTGAAGCACCTGCAAGCAGGCCCAGCGGCCAGCCGGGGTTTAATCCCTGGACCTACCGTGTCGGCCCCGCCCCCAGGGTACGCTGAGAAAGCAATAGAGACAGGGTGTGGCGACACAGGCCTGTAATCCCAGCTCTTGGAAGGCTGTAAACAGGTTGATCACTATGAGTCCGATCTAGTAGTGAGACCCTGAACACCCTGCAAACCTTTCCCTAAAATACCAAAAAAAAAAAAAAAGGCAATCTGCTACAGATGAAGGAAACAATATTAGTAGATACAAAGAGAATCAGTAGAAGACTCAAGAAACTTCAGGCCACGTAAACCATGTAGAAGAAACAAAATAGGTGAGAAAATAGGCAGAACTATGCAGACAACAGTGGGAAGTCTTTTTATCATACGAGTAAAGGGGTCCCAGAACACAGTAAGACCCTGACCAAGAAAGTAGATTGAGTTGCGGTCAAGTGTGTGTTGCACACATTCTTGAGTTTCTCAACAGCTAACAACCCCACACGTTAACATTATGAAAAGAGAACGACATTAGCCAAAGCCAGAAAACCTTGGAAACACATGGTCTCTCCCTCCTAGAGTGGTGCGTTAACCGCAGCAGCTAAGGGCTCTTTCTCAAGCTCAAATTCCCTGACCGCTCCTCAACCTCCAGAAGTGGAAATTCCATGGGTAGAGGCTGTAAGTCTGTTTACATGCTCTCCCAGTGATTCTTAAACCCACTGAAGTTTAGAATCAGTGGCTGGCTCTACCTTGAAGGAAAACGTAGGTGAGATCTGAAAAGGGTTATTTCAGGCTAGAGTTTGCATCATAGACTAGGGCTGTGGCTCATGGCTCAGAGGTAGAGCATGCCTAACATGCGGGAGGTTCCACAGTCAATTCCCAGCTTCGCCAAAAGTTGCATCACAAAGAGGCAAACTAAAAGCATGAAGTAGCGAGCACCTGGCTGTCTGACGCACTTCCCACAGACATGGCTAAGGTGACTGTGGTAGCAAACCATGCGCTTGCATATCAACGTTGCCTCACCTATTTACAAGTCAGCAGTGCTACCCGAAAGAAACCAGGGGTGCTGCAGAGGCAAGCCCTTCTCTCCTGCACCTACCCGAGCCTGCTGTTGGAGCTTCTTACACTGCCTGGCACTTACACGCTCCCCACACCCTTGGGCCACTAGCACTCAGGGAGGGGAGGTGACACCTCACCTCATGCCCAGTGAAGAACAACACTTAGGAATCCCAGGAGCCCTCAGCTATCTATCCACTGAGGGCAAGAAGGGCCTCAGGCTTAAAGTGAATGAGCTTAAGCAATTTTTATAACAGGTGCTGAACACACGTAGGGCACTAACTGCAGGTCACAGGGGTAAGGAAGGTATCTACAATCTACTGATGGAGATTCTCTGTTCACACAATATAATCTAAGAATTACAAAGCTCAGATATTTTCAAGACATATCTTTAAGGGCTTAGGAGAGCGCTCAGTGGAGAATGTTTGCCTAACCTGTATGAGGCTTTAGTTTGATTCCATCACTACAAAAGAAATGTCTAATTCTAAATGCAAAGGATGTGTTTGACGAAAAGTAGACCTTAGAGTTGAGACTTCAGTCATGAGCAGAAATTAGAGTGCTAAGGTAATAGCATTCCAGGCGGAAGAGCTGTGTGAAGACCCAAGGTTGGGACTGGGGGACAGTTACATGCCACATGGTTACATATTCAAAATCAAGAATTCTCTCATGTTCAAAAGTATTTATCATCCCCAAATTTCACTGATGACTTACTGAAAAAGTCGATCTGCTCCTTTTCTAGAATGGGTAGAATGCTTTTACAACTAAAGCTTCCATAATCATTCGACTAATATACTGCAAGAACCCCCTCAACTGGCCCTCCTGTCCTTCACCCCCCTCCCCCGCCAACAGCACACTCTGCACAAGGCAGATGCGGAAGAGGTAGAGCTGAAGGGCTTCCTCTTCCAGCTTGACTTGAGCCTTTGACAGCTCAGCCTATTAATATGGCTTTACTTTTTATATTTTGTTTTTATACTTTTCTGCTGGATGGTTAAGACCAAGATAAAGCAAGATCTACATAGATTGATTTGTTTTTAATTCATGTGTATGTTCATTTGATTTAAATTTTCAAAGTTCTAAATTTAAAAGTATTTTTAACTATGAATAGTAAGGACACACATATTTACTTTTTTAAAATCTCAAGACAGTAAAAGTGCAGTGTTCACTTAAATTCAAGTGATATAATTTCAATCTAAGTTCATATTGTTTGGTAAACTAAAGCAGGCACTTGTGCTGTTGAGCTATATCCCCAGCCCTGGTAAGCCAGATAAAATAAGTGCAACTCATTACTTCAGGCAGTGATCAGACTGAGATAAATCATCTATGAAAGATTCAACATATACTTCATACAAACTCAGCACAGATGTGTTTTATAATGTATTTCATGCACAAGTCCCTGTGGCAGATACTGTTCCCAGTGCACACAGAACCCGCCTTCCCACCAGAACTCTGGCTGTCCCTGGTGAAGGCAAAGTGCCCCCTTCTGTTTCCCAGTCTTCCTTACCCCAGGGGGGCCAATGAGCTCAAACCCTTGTCCAGGCGTCAGGAAAGGCCTCCCAGGCACCAGCTGAACCAGGGCCACTGCACTCCTGCCCTTCCTCTACTTGGAGTAGCTGTGTGGACACAGTGGGCATTACAGAAGGCAGCTTCGAGCTGCAAGGAAGGACCAAGGAGATCCCGGCCCTGGCTCTGACTTCCCAGGAGCTCTGTCATGCCTGGGTTGAGGCAGGAAGCAAGGCCAGGACTGAGGGAACAGGAGTGGGTGCTGACCTGGGGATGACAGGGCTGTTCTGGAATCAGCAGTGATGGCTGCAAAGCACCGTGAACACTAAAGATCTCTCTTTACTTAGTGTTTATGAATCGCTCCTATATTTTTTAAATGGCGTGTGCACACACACAGGCGCGTGTGCGTGCGCACGCGCGCGCACACACACACACACACACACACACAGAAATGGAATTCAGAAAACAGAACTGGGTTGTAGTCCTTCCTACCTCTATGCAGAGAACAAGGTCTAGCGCTCTTCAGTTGTGCTTACCATGTCTCTATTGTTCCAAGCCCAGAGCACTCCACAGTGCAGATCGCCTTCAAGTATTCACACAGAGCCAAGGCGCTGAGCTCTCCTTAACTTTCACAACTTCCTCCGGAGGAGAAAACTTCGCTGTCCCCCCAGGAGGCGCATCATTAGCTTGACATTCCTGGCTACCCTCTACCTGACCCCTGACTCCTCCTCAGGATGTGCAGTGACTCAGCTAATGGGTAAGCTTAGAGGGGGATGCAGGCACACCCAGGCGCTTCTTCTTTCTGCGGGAAGAAGGCAGCCATGGGGCGGGCTCATCCCTCTGTCCGCCCTGCAGCTGCTCTCCCTGCGCCTGGCTGCGTGGGTTTCTTTCTGCAGTCTAGATCATCCCAAAGTCCAGCTGCCTGCAGAATGCGCCACACCGCCAAAACTCGCTCTGCTCTTGGTCTTCCTTGCCAATAGCTCTCATAATGACAACGGATGCTATTTACTGGGCTCTAAAGCAACACCCACCCTAAATCCCGAGAAGGAATCTGTGTCCAAGGGATTCAGAGACCAGCCCATTAACTTTCTGCAGAGCAGGGAATCCTCAGGAATCAGCTGCTCACAGCTCATAGCTCTTGGAATTTACCAGCACCTCTGAGACCCCTGATCCCTCTTCTGACGCATACTGTGCAACTGAAGACATCTATAAAAAAAGAAAAGGTGAACATGGAGACAGATTTCCTGCAGTTATCAGCGCTGGCTGGAACAGGGCACTCTCAGGGCAAGGCCTGTGCTGAGGAAGACGCTTCCCTGGGCTTTCGCAGCGCCCCGTGCCTCTTCCACCTCGATTGCTAAGGAGAAAGGAAGCAGCTCCCACACGCTGCTCAGGAAACTGGGGCAGCTATCACTCCCTCCGGTTGTGAAAGGCCCCAGAGCCGAGGCTCCACCACTTGCAACTGTTCCTCTGTTTGTGGAAAGATGGATCAGTGGAAAACAGGATATTTGCTTTGCAAATATTCTTTAAATCTACAAAGAAGTGTTGATATTTAAAGACACCATATGATGAATCAAATGTCAGCATCACTTAATGTCAAGTCGGATTTCTGTCCTGTGACGCTCTCCGTCCTGGGATCTGCCTGCCTATGTCACTTGTGAATGCAGGATGTGATCTAGTTACTTTCTTAGGAAGCAGCCCTCAG
>NW_004524750.1:666403-671425 GCF_000260255.1 Octodon degus
TCTCCCCGGCCCCCTCAGTGGTTTTAAACAGCTTTAACTGTTATAAAATTGCTCCTTAACAGAAAAATTCTGCCTCCAGCAGCAAGCACCACCTCCGAGGCATCTCCCCACCTGCTGGAACAGACACCACCCACACCTCACCACACCCACACCTCACCACACAGGTGACTGCCCCAGGGCCCGCTAAGGGAGGCGCCAGGCCCCGCGAGACCAGAACTAAAAGTGAAACACTCCAGAGTCAAAGATGCGCAAGGGAAGGGACTAAGTCAGTCATATTTATATCATGTCACTTCACTGTACTTCAATCTTCAACATCCAACACAAGCTTTTCTCTTTACCTAGTAGGTAAAATTATACGTGCATGTGATAAAGCCATTTAATAATTAATTCCAGTTCATGCTTTTAAGCAGCCTTTCAGAAAATTGCTGTCTAAACCAGGCATGGGGTGCTAGGGAGATAGCTCAGTAGAATAAGTGCTTGCCTAGCAGGCGCGAAGGCCTGAGTTCAATCCCCGGTTCTGCCAAAAAATAAAAAAATAAACCAGGCATGGAAGGGCTAGCCAAATAGCTCAGCAGATTAAAACGCCTGCAAGCAGGCACAGGGGCCGGGTGTTCCATCCCCAGGCCTGCTATGCAGGCCCCACGCCCTGTTGGGAGGCTATAAAGAGGTGGATCACCACAAGTCCCATGTAGTAGTGAGACCCTGAACACCTTGTAGACCCTTCCCTAAAGTACAAAAAAAGAAAGAAACAAAGAAACAAAGAAAGAAAGGTTCTGTAAAAGAAAAACAAGATTGAGAGTGCCACCACATGAAAGGCAGAATCAGGCCGCAGCTCTGCTGGCTGGGCCAAGTGCTTCCCAGCACACCAAGCTTCCCTGCGGCAGTCGCTGCCAGGCGTGGTGGTGCTGTGTGCCTGTGATCCCCACATCTGAGAGTCTGAGGCATGAGGGTCGCAAGTTAGAGGCCAGCCTGGGCAACTTAGTGAAGTGGCAAGAAAAAAAAATGAAAATGGGGCTGAGGACATCATGTGCAGGCCCTGACTTTAATTGCCAGCACAAAAAATAAGGTCCTCAGGAAGGACCCTGTGGGGCGGCGAAATGGTCAGCGCTTCACAGTCTGCTTCAGTCAGTGTGCTCAAGTGTGGTTAAGGAGAAAGCGAAATAAGGATGGAAAGCGTCGAGGGGAACACACAGGAAACTGTGGGGGCACAGGGTCTGGCAGAGTCCGTCAAGGCTTAAATTTCAGCCCCACCACTTGATTCTGTTCACCTGGGAAAGTCACTTCTCTGTTCCTCAGTTTCTCCATTTGTTAAATTAGGTCACAGGGACAGGGGTAAGTGGAAAATGCAAGCAATACATGAAGAGCAAGGTTGGCACATCCTAAGTGGTCAGGGAATGCCAAAGGTATGATTCCGAATTTGCACACATACTCTGCTTGATCAACAGGTAACAGAAATGCACCTTCTTCCATGTAGCACACTATAAACTGTAGGCGTTACTGTCCTACAACTAACTTCCAAAACTGCACTATGTAGGTACGTAGTACACTTCCCATCCCACACGTTTCCTGTGGCCCAAAATTGACCTTCCTGTACCATGTATGGCTAAAATCATCAGAAATACCCAGTGCACCAAATGAAAACGTCATATGACCCAGAAGTTCGAGTTTCAAAGTCAGAGACGTAGGACCAAGTTCCCGCACGTCTACAGGCTTACTCAAGGCATGAAACCTCTCTGTGCCCACTTTTCTGCCTGTGAAAATAGAAACAAGACACGTATCTCACAACTCTGATGTGCATTAAGCGGTAACGGCAAGATGCTGAGCACACAAAATCCCTCCGAAATGTACCACGTGTGCATGTGCAAGCACACCCCTGCACACACACCTGGGTGACTGCCTCCGCCACAGACAGCGGACAAATACCGTCTTACGTAATCTTTGCCACCATTTTCATGTTTTACATAGTATATTTTCTGAACCTTTTATTCATGTATTCATGCATTTATTTATTTGGTACCGGGTCTCACTATGCAGCTCCGACTTACTGTCTTAGGCCAAGTTTTGGTGGCTGGCTCTGTAGGCAGTGCTGGGAACTGAACCTGGGTCCTTGTGCTTGTCAGGCAGGTGCTTACGACGACTGAGCTATCCCCCAGCCCTATGCAGTATGTTTTGATGTTGTATGTTATGACACTTTTCAAATCCAGTTACCACATCCAAGCTACACCCAAAGACATTCCACCTGGTACAAACTCACGAAAATTTTTAGGGATCAACTTTCAGATCTTCTGCTTCCATCTGGTCTCATTCCTAAAACTGACCTGAGACCTGTTTGTCATGGCTTGCCTTCCTCTTTTCTCACAATCAACCTGTGAGAAAAAGGCTCTTTACAAAAGAAAATAACAAATGTAAAACTTCTAAAGCACCAAAATAGAAGGATAATTCAGTCCTTTTCATTCAAGTTCCATAAATATTCCCAATTTCTCATTAAGAAATAAATTTCTAATATAAGCTTACTTTTTAAATTTAGCAATGGTGGGCTGGGGAGACAGCTCAGTGGTCTAAGCACCTGCCCGGCAAGCACAACGACCCAGGTTTGATCTCTACTACTGCATGCTGCACCAGCCCTGGAACCCCAGGTGCACCATGCTAGCCACAGAAACCAGGCATGGTGCTGCAGACCTATAATCGCAGCACTGGGGAGGCTGAAAACAGGAGGATCACTACAAGTCAGAGCCACGTAGTGAGACCCTGTACCAAATACAAAAATAAAAAAAAACTTCAGTAATGGTTTACCACATTTACTTTTTTAATATATTAATTTTCATCAACTATGTTCTAATAATAATTTCAATAGTAACATAATTCAGAAAAAAATTAATATTTAGTCATCATCAAAGCACATTAAGAAAAAATATTTCACATATATAGATATGCACACTCATATACTGCAGAAAAACACAACGGTGAGCAAAAAGCAAGCACTCCAGGATTGTTATGGGTCGACTCTGCATAGGAACCAGATCAGCCAGATAGAAATTTGAATAGAGCCTTTTATTTACTGAGCTCAAGTCCGTCAGCCACTTCTCTCGCAGGAGAAGGCCGATCGGCCTCGAACATAGGTAGCAAGGGGGTATTTATAACAGAAATCACATCCAGTTTGGTAAGCAAATTTGTTATCTAGTACAGAACAACAGAAACTGCATTTATTTGACACAGCTGTAAACTGTTTATAATTAAAAGGTCTTTTATAGCTTAGTGATAAGTGTATATTTTTATAACATATATCTTAAGCTATGTTTGGGGAGGGAGTTTGTGTTAGCTTGTTGTCTTGACAAGAAACAGTTATTTATTGTTGAACAGCCTTGAGCTGAAAGGGAGAATATATTTCTTAGAGCAGATAACAGGAAGTACAAGGGGTTTTTATAATTTTTTACAATTAAGGCACAAAACTCTATTAATCCTTTACATTTTTTACTGGTTTTTATTTGGGAATCAAATCTTTGATTTATTTAAATTTTATAACTTGGGCTGGTAAGATGGCTCAGTGGTCTAAGGCACCTACTTAGAACAAGCTAAGCTAAGCAAAACACAGAGACCGCGGTTCAATCCCCCAGCACCACATGCCAGCCAGCCCTGCCCCCTGGTGGGCTGAGCTGGCCACACACATACTAAACAAATAAATAAATCTTTAAAAATAAAAATAAATAAAAATAAATTTTATAACTTGAGTTGTCTAGGGGTGTGAAAGGGTTATTGTTAGATCTTAACATCATTAACTTAATCATTTGGATTTTTTGTTGTATATACATAGTCAAACAGTTTATTATATAAGATCTAATGAGCAGGACCAGAAGAAATATGATCACAGGCCCAGTCAGAGCAGTTATCAGATTATTTATCTAAAGGGATATTGAAAATAACCCCATTATTATCTTGACGGATATCTTGAGCTAATTTTTTTAGTATGTTTATTTGATTTTGTATTTGATGGCTGTTATCTGATAAGTTAAAACAGCATATGTTTTTTTTATATCCTTGATGGTGAAACAATAGTAAATAATCTATGGCAGCCTGATTGTCTAATATAGCTTGTCTATTTTTTTTTTTTTTTTTTTTTTTTTTTATTGAGTAGGGTGATGGCTGTTGAAATGGTATTAAGAGCTTTGGCCACATTATAACCTACTTGTTTACATTTTTTTGTTGTTTTATCAAAGTATAGGTTTTTAACAACATTGATTATCATAGCATAGGCTTTTGTAGCAGACAGGAAAGTGACTTTATCATTATAGTCAGGAGGAAGAGGAATGTTAGAAACTTTTTTGTGTGCGTGAGGTGATGATGTTTTTGAATGGTGTAGCATTAAATTATCTTGAGACGGAAGAATTATAGTCAGCCTGCTTAAACAATAGGAGACTCTATCCAGATAAGCTGGGATATAGTTAAAAGTATGTTTATTGCATGTGAAAAACCATCCAGTGGGTAATAAGATATTACTAGTTATATATGGATATTTTATAAGACTAGAACAATTTAGAAACCCTGACAATCGGTGACAACTTTTTTAGTATAGTTTATAAATTATATACAAGTTTTATTGAAATTAACTATGGTCTTTGGGGTAACAAAATGTAGGGCACCAGGTGGTACATCATGTGAGACAGGTCCCCAATTAGCCAAGTCATAATATGGGGCAGGACTAGAAATGTGTTTTAAAAAGGTTAAATTTTTAATATATTCTGCAGGCTTCCACACTAGTCTTAGGAATGAACCCAGAACATATTGAAGATTTAAGGTTTGTTTTAAGCAGAAAGTTGACAAATTAAGAGTGTTTGTCATCTTTGTCTATATGTTATTATGGGAATTAATTATAGACACAGCAGGGATGGCTGACAGCGCATGAAATTCAGAGATTACATAATGTATAATAAGAACTGAAAAGAAAGTTAGGCCAGGCCTGTATCCTGGCGTACTAACTTGACCTTGAGCGGATCAGGCGTCTTTTTGATTGACCATCTTGTGGAG
>NW_004524750.1:671566-674086 GCF_000260255.1 Octodon degus
AGGTCCCAATGTGGATGGACCCCGCATTTTTATCCACACCAGAGAGCCAGGTTCTGCAGCCAGTGGACTGTCAAGTTGTTCTGGTCTTGAATGTTGATGGCGGAAGAGGGAGTGTGCAGCCTGTAGAGTAGACTGCAGAGCCTGTAAGGACTTAACAAGGTCTTGATTAGAAATGGATGCCAGGATTTCCTCCCCCAGTTTGGGGATTAAGGGAGGTGCTCGACCATAGATTTAAAGGGAGTGATCCCGTGTACATAGGGAGTATAGTGGGCTCGTAATAAAGCAAAAGGAAGGAGACTCACCCAGTTTTTGTCAGTCTCCAACCCTAGTTTTGAAATGTTTTTAAGAGTATGATTTATTTTTTTTAATCTGACCTGAACTGTTGGGCAGATGTCCCATGTCCCAAGGCTTGGGCCCAGATCACTTGGTCTTCTGTGACCACTGCTGCCCCAGCATAACCTACTCCATTTAGGACAAAACTGCTTCTATCGGTGTACAAGGTAGCATCAGGATCGTCCATAGGAATGTCTGTGAGGTCTTCTCTCAGGCTTGTTTTTGCATAAAGCACCTCAAGACAGTCATGGAGCGGTGCCTCAGGGTCATCATCTGGTAACAAGGTGGCTGGGTTTAAGGCTGTAGTGGACAAGAACTTAATACAGGCTGGGTCGAAGAGCAAAGCTTGATATTGTACAATCCGTGCATCTGAGAGCCATCTTTCAGGAGGGCTTCTAAGAAGGCTCTCAACCGCGTGAGGAGCCACAATTTGGAGCTCTTGGCTAAACGTGAGCTTAGTAGCTTCCTTTGTCAAAATGGCAGTGGCGGCTATGGCTCACGGGCAGTTTGGCCAACCTGCCGCAGTGGGGTCTGGTCTCGTAGACAGGTATGCTGTAGGCCTTTTCCAGGGCCCCAAGTACTGGGTTAGGACCTTTAGCGACACCCTTGCTTTCATGTACATGGAGCTGGAATGGTTTTGTCAGATCAGGCAGAGCCAGGGCAGGAGCCGAAGCAAGGGCTTTCTTTAGAGCCTCAAAAGCCTCTTGTCTAGATTTACTCTAACAGAGTTTTTTGGTGTTTTTGTTTTTTGTTTTTTGTTGTTTTTTTTTTTCTTTTGGTCTCCACCAGTATTGACATATAGAGGCTGGGCAATTTTAGTAAATCCTATGATTTAAAGCCTGCAATATCCAAGGAGCCCCAGAAATTTTCTACCTGTCGTTTGGTGGTAGGGACAGGGATTTTTAATATAGCTTTAATCCGTTTATTAGACAGAGTTTGTTGTCCTTTCTGCAGTCTATAGCCCAAATATGTTACCTATCTTGTGTTAGCATGGTTTTTAAGCTTTTAGCCAAAGCAAAGCTGAGCCTTTTTGGCAGAGACTCTGTAGCCCATTTTATTTAACTTTTGCAGCAGGTCCTCAGCTGCCTCTCTACACAAGTCACAGGTGTTAGAGGCCAACAGTATGTCATCAACGTATCGTAACACAGTTACTTGGGGATGTTCTCCCCGGAATTTTAGCAAGTCTCTGTTTAGTGCCTAATCAAACAGGGTTGGTGAGTTTTTATAGCCCTGAGGTAATCTGGTCCAGGTTAATTGGCCATTTTCTCCCGTCTGGGGGTCCACCTATTTAAAAGTAAAAATGGATTGACTTACTAGAGCCAATGGGATCGTGAAGAAAGACCCTTTAAGTCTAGGACTGTGTAGAAGACTCGGTCCAGGGGCAGCGGACTCAGAAGTGTATATGGGTTGGGCACCATGGAGTGGATAGTTTTTATTTTATGGTTTACTTTCTGTAAACCCTGGACTGGTCTGTAGTCTGTGGTTTTGGGCTTCTGGACTGGCAACAGGGGTGTGTTTTAAGCAGACTTATAGGTATCAGAATGCCCTCCTTTTTGAGTTTCTGTATATGGACATTTATCCCTAACCTGGCCTGTAGGCTCAAGGGATATTGGCGGACACAAACAGGAGATGCCCCAGGTAAAAGAGAGAGCACTACTGGTGGCTGATGGGCAGCTAGACCAGGGGGGTTATTTTTAGCCCATACCCCAGGTATTTTAGAAGTCCATTTTACAAGCAAGTCAGAGGAGATCTCTGGGTTTCTCACCTGCCAGTAACAAATGTTTTTCAGTCAAAGGGCAGGTGTATAGAATGGCAGAAGGAAAAGGATTTTTTTTTTCAAGTATAGAATTTTCTTGGAAGGAGATTTGCACTTGTAATTTACGGAGTAAGTCATGACCAATCAAGGGGTATGGGCATTCTAGCATAACTAGGAAAGAGTGAGTCATCTGTTTTGTTTCCAGGTTTCCTATATGGGCCTGGGTCCAAGGGTATGACTTAGCCTTTCCAGTGGCTCCTTGTATATGTGTCCTTTTTCCTGACAGGGGCCCCGCAGGTTGTTGCAGGACAGAGTAAGTAGCTCCGGTGTCTACCAGAAAGTCAATAGATTGGCCCCCTACCTCTAAGGTGATCATGGGCTCCTGGGGGCCAGATTTAGAGCCCTGGCCTCTTTAGACTTCCTTTTTCTGT
>NW_004524750.1:674236-677393 GCF_000260255.1 Octodon degus
TTTAAGAGGCGTCTTTTTTTTTTAGGACCCTTTTCGTTAACTTTGGAGTCCTTTTTCCCATGGCAATCAGAACCTTTGTCATCCTCTTATTTAACTCTCTAGGGTCTTTTTTGTTATTAAAAACTCACTATCTCCATCAGCTCTGTCAGTGTTTTTTCTTTAAATCCTTTAATCTTCTGCAATTTTTTTTTTAATTTCTGGGGTCGACTAAGATACAAAGGCAATATTTATAGTGCAGCAGTTCTCAGGGGCTTTAGGATCTATAGGTGTATATATCCGATAGGCCTCTTGGAGGTGCTCTAAGAACGCCAATGGAGACTCATCAGGTCCCTGACTGACCTCTGTAACTTTAGACAAATTAGTAGGCTTTCTAGCCGCCGCCCTGATTGCCCCTAAATGAAGCTGGCGATACTGATTAAGAGCCTCCTTACCTCTATGGGAATTAGAATCCCAGTTAGGAAGAGTCAAAGGGAAGGACTCCTCCAGTCGTACAGGATCTGAAGCTGGTTGGCCATCTGGGCCCAAAATTAATTTTCGTCCACACCCCCAGATTCGCTCCTGCTCTTCAGATGTAAAGAGGGTCTGTAAAAGCTGTTGGCAATCATCCCAAGTGGGCTGATGGGTGAAGAAAACAGATTCCAGAAGAGATATAAGCCTTTGAGGATTCTGAGAGAAAGAGGGGTTTTGGTTTTTCCAGTTATATAAATCACTAGTCAAGAAGGGGACATAAACCATGAAAGGGTGGTCATCTCCATCCAATTGTTTACGGAGAGGAAGTACTGAGGCTGGTGCTGAGGTGGGAAAAAGGATCAGGATCAGATGGCGGGGGCTGAGAAAAGGGCAGGCCGCTACGGGTATGCGGCAGACTCAGAGGAATGGAGGAGTCGGGGCTAGCTGAAAGGTTAAGGGAGGGACGGGACAGTTTAGGGTAAGGAGGGGGAGTCGGGGATTCAGATGTCGGGGCAGCACAGGTGGCCTTTTAGGACTCGAGGATCCTTTTTTGGAGCGGCGGCCAGTACCACCATACCAGAGGTGTGTTGGCGTGATGCCCAGGCACGGCGACAGGTTTTCATCCACTTTGAAGGGTCGTGTAATAAATCTATCCATGCTTGAATATATGGGACTTGATCAGGTGTCCCGACTTTTATATATGACCCTATGGACCTGATAAGCAAGAAAGATATTAAAAGAGCCCTCCAGAGGCCATATGGACTCCGATAGGCGGGGCCACTCCAGTTCGCACAAAGTGCAGAGAGTTCCCGGGAAGACAAGGTCTCCGTAGTCAGCAGCTTCCTGGAAATGATCAAAAATACATTGCAAAGGCGACACAGAAGCAGAAGCAGACTGACCCATGGCTATCAGACAGACAAACGACAATCGGCGGGAACACACAAAAACGAAACAGAAACAGACCTGAGACTCCAATCTGTCGTCACAGAAAGGAGTCAAGCCCGGAGGCTATCGCTGCGTCCAGCACCTCTTAGGACTCTCAGAGGCGGCGCCCCGACAGAACAGACGCAGATGTCTTACCAGCAAGCGCTTTCAGATGGCTCGGTCTAGTCAGTCCGAATGATAGGATTTATGAGTTTTTGGACACCGTCCCAGGGCCAGAAAGTTCCCCTGGGGAAATGGTTTCCAAAGACTCTGTTTCCTATGATTGATCCCCAATGAAGGGGATCCCAGACGAGCCCCCAAATGTTATGGGTCAACTCTGCATAGGAATCAGATCAGCCAGATAGAAATTTGAATAGAGCCTTTTATTTACTGAGCTCAGGTACTTCTCGCAGGAGAAGGCTGATCGGCCCCGAACGTAGGTAGCAAGGGGGTATTTATGACAGAAATCACATCCAGTTTGGTAAGCAAACTTGTTATCTAGTACAGAACAACAGAAACTGCATTTATTTGACACAGCTGTAAACTGTTTATAATTAAAAGGTCTTTTACAGCTTAGTGATAAGTGTATATTTTTATAAGACATATCTTAAGCTGACTATGTTTGGGGAGGGAGTTTGTGTTAGCTTGTTGTCTTGACAAGAAGCAGTTATTTATTGTTGAACAGCCTTGAGCCGAAAGGAAGAATATATTTCTTAGAGCAGATAACAGGAAGCACAAGGGGTTTTTATAATTTTTTACAATTAAGGCACAAAACTCTATTAACCCTTTACAAGGACGACAGCGGGTAACAGTCTATGTGGGAGGAGGAAAATAAAATTCAGTGACGATAATGTAAAATTTCTCAATGTTATAGAGCTTTATTTTAAAATGAATGATTATGGACATTATATCACTACACTATATAATACTGAGCAAATTTCACAGGGCGATTTACAAATGTCAAAAATGACAGGCGTGGGGGCGCACACCTGTAATCCCAGCATCGGGAGGCCGAGGCAGGAGGATCGTTGCAAGTTCAAGGCCAGCCTGACCTACAAGGTGAGCTCAAGGCCAGCCTGACCTGCATAGCACCACCCTGCCTCAAAAAAACAAAACAAAATCAGTATTTACAAGAAGCCAGACATTCCACCTTTTGCAACTGTTTAAATTTAAAACGTTAAACCAATATTTTCAGAGCCACGAGTGGGGGAGGAGTATAATCTCAAGCGAAGCCTCAAGTATCACTCGGGTGTTCGGCTAAATCTAAAACCAGGCCCAGCAGCCTCCAGGGCCAGCGGCTTCCGCCCGCCTCGACCTCGCCCTCACTAAGGGCACACGCGCGGCAGTCGCGCTTCCGCCCGCCTCACCGTCGCCCTCACTAAGGGCACACGCGCGGCGAGTCCCGGCCCCGCCTCCGCCGCTCTCCGCAGCGCCCCGCCCACCAGCCCCGCCCCGCGCATGCGCGCTGCGCCGCCTTCGCTTCCTCCTGCTGTGTCATGGCCGGGCGGAAGTGGCGGCCGTACGGGGAAGGGCGTCCTTACAATGGGAGGCGCCTTCCCCAGCTCTCCTTTTTCCTCCCCCAGCACCTTTCCGAGCGCCCGTTTTAGGCAGCGCCCTACCCTGCACTCTGCCGAACACCTCGTAATCCACCGACTTGAGCAGCGCGGCGGCAGACATGGCGGCGGCGGCGACGGGCGCGGGCGATACCTGGGCCGGGCGGAGCGCCGGGTCACGCGGCGGGAGGCGGCCACGGGGATGGCTGCGTGACTCCCCCGCGCGCACG
>NW_004524750.1:677553-681786 GCF_000260255.1 Octodon degus
GCACTTAGCCCCGGCGCGGAGCTGAGCGCGCCAGCTGCGTCTCCGCTGCGGCCCGGAGGCCGCGTGGGGAGTGCCCAGGCCCGGCGGGGCGCTGCAGCTGCACCGCTAGGTCTGCAGCGTTCTCGGCTGGAGAAGCCCTGGACCCTGCCCGCCTCTGAGTAGATGGTGACGTGTTCCGGGGCAAGGCGCTTTAAAACTCTGAATTCTTACGCCATGCAAACAAAAACGTAATCCTCGTGAGTCTTTAGAGAATTTTACTTCCTGAGGAGCTACTTTAGTCTTCAACTGTAACAGCCTGTTGCTCCAAAGGATCTAGATACAGTTTTTAATAATTTCTGCTTCTGGCATTCTAAATCCTTTTATGTGGAGGACTTTGCATTTCTCTATTTGTTGCCCTCGATACTTTTACATATTTGTATGCATCTGGCTGCTGAGTTAGAATAATTCCCTGCAACCAGATTTACTATTATGGGCCAATTCTGCCAGGAATTCAAAAATCATGCAAAAGCTGGTTAGAGTGTGGTAAGGTAATATTCGAGATTCTGGGGTGCTGTGTGGATAGCTTAACCTCATGAAGCCCTTGGCTTAGTGCACGGACAGCGTGGCCTCACCCTCACCTCCCGGTCCTTCTGCAGCCTGGCAGAGTAGACTTGCGCGTCCTCTCTGCGGCGTCCAGAATCAGACCTGAGGCCTCAGCCTCTCCTAACCCGTTATCATGGTTTCTTAATCTTACAGGTAACCTATAGCCACAGAACTCACTTATTTTCAGTTACAATAGAGACGTTCAAAAAAAGACTGCGGGCCGGCCTAAGAGCTCGGCGGACTAAAGCGCGGGTTTAGGCAGAGCGCAGCGGCGGTGGATCCCTGGCGCGCAGCGCCGGCCCGCCCACGGGCGCACTGAGAGATTGAGCCTGGGCGTGGTGGTGCGCGCCTGTAATCTCAGTTTGGGAGGCTGAGAACAGGATCACTACAAGTGTGATCTGTGTAGTTGAGACCCTATAGGCCCTTCCCTAAACTACGGGACTAGACTGCTCTTGGGCCCGCTGTATGTGCCTGCTCCTGCCACTCCAGTCCCGCGTCCCCCGCAGTGAGTGACCTTAGCACACCGATCAGTCACCCTAGCTATTCATCGTGCGCCTTCCCAATCACTGATGGAGAAGGCAGCAGCTTCCTTCTCCTAATCAACCTTTGTCTTTTCTCCATGTTACCCAAGAGTACCCCTGCCAATTATTGTGTAGCTTTATTTTAATTTTAGAAGTGCTACAGCAACAATTGACATTTGCGTAGCTAAAAAATTTACTGCGTCTGCCAACAGCGGAACATTAGCAAAGGGAAATTTTTCTGTACCATTTCAGCATGGATTGTCAATAACTTGTGTTTCTAAGACTTTAGAAATTTTAAGCAAATGTTCCAATATTGAAACATTTTAAATAACAAATATCTAGAGAATTCAAAATACAAGGAAAAAATAATCCCTAACCCTAATACCACTGGTACCATTTTGGTATTCTTGCTCTTCCTCTCCATTCCTCTCTCCCCCTGTATATATAGAGGTGTCTTTTTTTTTTTTTTTTTTTTTTTTTTTTTTTTGTAGTGGCTGCCTCTATGCCCTGCCTCACTTCAAAAGGTTTACCTTTTATGGCTGTTTTGACTTTGGGGGTGAGCTAGAAGTCACACAGTACCAGATCTGGTGAGTAAGGTTGACAGGGACACACTGCTTTGCTAGCCTGTCATTCTGCAGGGTGGCGCTCAGCAGTAGCCATCGCCCGTGCTTGTGGGCATAGTCTGTGAAGACGCTCATGAGAGGGCTTCCAGAGCCGGGAGTGGTGGTGCATGCCCGTAATCCCAGCATTCGGGAGGCTGAGGCAGAAGGGTTATTGAGAGTTCAAGGCAGCCTGAATGAGATCACTGTCTCAAAAAAAGGGGGAGGACTTTGAGATCTGCTTCAGGAAGTGGCCAGAATGATGAAATGAGTGTGCTCGAAGTGAGTGGGAATCTTAGGGGAGTTAATGACAGTATTTCTTAAAATGTTTAAACGTCATATACCACGAATTTAGCTTTCATTCTTTTCTACGTTGGAATCTTTTCAGTGAATATTTTAATAATTCCCTGACATTAAGAGGGTATAGCCATAAAGTTACATCTTCGTCCCTATCTTTACACATCCACGTTGCTTCTCATTGTCCACTATCATTAAAAAAATTGCGAAGGAAATATGCACGCATGTAGCTTCCTCCTCGTATTTTTAAACTACAAGCTAGAACACTTCAAATACATAGAGCATAGCATTTGGGGAGGGTTGCTTGAGATACCCCAGACTGCTTTTGAATTTGCCATCCTCCTGCCTCAGCCTCCTGAGTAGCCGGGATTACAGGCTTATGCCACCATACTCAGGTGGACCTGCTGTTCTTGGGATAAATGAAAAGTTGTTTTTCAACTTCAGTACACTACAGCCAAAACTGTAATGTCATTAGGTGATTTTTTTTCTTCTTTGAGACAGTCTTTCTGATCTGGCTGACCTTGAACTCACTGTGTAGCACAGGCTGGCCTCAAACTCTGTCCTTTCTCAGCCTCCCCAGTGCTGAGATTCCCACACCTGGCTGAGCTTTTTAGTTTTTATGTCAAGAAATAAGTATATGCAGGCTCTCTGCATACAATGCATGACTAAATTATATTAAACGTTGAGATTTTATGACCTGACCACTCAGTAATTCTGAAATCTGAACAGAGAGCTAAAAACTTTAAGAAAAACAACAAAAAAAACCTTTCCTCTTTTATCCACTTCATCTGGAATACTGCAGCTGCCCCAGATCTTCCCACATCTGCTCAGTGGTCTTTCCAGCTGCCTGCCACACCGCACCCAAGTTATTTATAGCACTAGGCTTTGAATAACTGAGCTCTGTATTGCTTTGGTTAAAATTAAACCCCAGTCAAATTATTCTCTTCCTTGAACCCTTTAAGACAATTTATGATGTTGGAACATGTTCAAGATAATGTCTACCTATATAAGATGGGTGTGAAACACGATCAGGCACTGGAATTTGGACGATAAGGATGGATAGAAACAACAGTTTCTTTGTCTAACTGACATTTGACCTGGGCGGTAGTACCTGCAGATCTTGAATTTATTACCAGAAAGGGTCAGTTGAGAGTGATTCCTCAGGAACTGTATGTTAAGATATAATTGATTTCAAGGACAACCAAAATTACTTCATAAACATTTCTTTCCCTAAATAAATTATATATATATATATCTATCCTGGGGATTGAACTCAGGACCTTGTGCTCGCCAGGCAGGCACTTGTGCCACTGAGCTGTCTCCCCACTGAGCTATCTTTCTCCCCATTTGTTTTTTGCAGCGCTGGGGATTAAGCCCATGGCATGTGCACTGTCCAGACTGGGCTCAAACTTGTGATATTCCTGCCCCAGCTTTCCAGAGATTACTGATATATACCACCAGCCCGAGTAAGTAGCTAGCTCCCTAGAAGACACGTCCATTTTATTATAATTTATCAGAAAATTGCTTATGATCATGCTTGAATACTTGTCATCTTGGTTTTCTAAATGTGTACCCTTTTTTTTTGTGTGTGTACCCTTTCTAATGTCATATTATTACTATCTTCAAAACATTTTTTTTAAAAAAAAATGAGGGACAAGAATAAAAATTTAAGGTTTCTGGAAAACAAGCGGTACTATGCAATCATATGTCCAATCTTGCATAACTATACCTGTTAATCTGAGCAACAGATTTGATGATAAAAATAGATATCAACCATTGTTAATCAGCTGTTCTTATTCTGAAAATCTGTAACATGTATTGTATATTACTGTTTCTGTCATTGTGTCTGATTTTCTTTTGTCTTTTCAAAATGAAATAGTAAAATTTAATTTTTAAAAAGGAAATTGTTTATACATTTTATCAGGAAAGTGTATTTCCTTCCCAGCGGAGATTTTTCCCCAAGTTTGAATCAATTTTGCTGCACCATAATCCAATTTAGTTTTAAAATCTCAGAAGAACCCTTCCCTCTCCCAGCACATACTGCTCAGGCCAAGGAAGGGAAGAAAACGGCGCGTCCTCCCTTTCCCTTGGTTTCCCGGCCGAGCTGGGAAGTGGAAGAAACAGGCCTGGGTCTGGGGCTGCAGGAGGCAGCAGGCGGGCTCCGGGCAGGTGTCGGGGAGGCGGCCTTCCTCCCGGCGCCCTCCGCCCCGGCGCCCTCCGCCCCGGCGCCCCCC
>NW_004524750.1:682116-687648 GCF_000260255.1 Octodon degus
GCTCCCGCTCGGCTGCCGGCTCCCTCCAGGGCCGCAGATGGTGCTCAGAGGCCTCGGAAAGCCGTTGCACCGGAGTTGGGCAGGTGCAGCACCCTGCGCGACGGAGGGCCAGCCGCCGCTCTGCAGCCACTGTCCCTAAACAGATTCTGGGGTCTACGGGCTGTGGGCTAAGCATCTCAGAGCAGCCCGAGTGCAGGCGGGCCGAGGGGACGGCCCCTAGCCGCACTTCGCAGTTTCTGGTCCAGGCTAAAACTGAGACATCATTCAAACCAACAGAATTCAATAAATACATCTTGGATTTTTTGTATGTTTGTTTTTGGCTTTTGGCAGTATCGGGAATTGAACTCAGGACCTTGCGCTTAACAGGCAAACACTTATTCTGCTGAGCTATCTCCCCGGCCCTTATAAATGCATCTTGTTTGGATGCTGATCTGAAATATTGTGAGTAGCTTTTGAAACCTTTGGAGTTTCAAAAAATTTGAACATCGGGCTGGAGAGATGGCTCAGTGGTCTAAAGCACCTACTTAGAACAAGCTTAGCAAAGCATCAGGGACTGCGGTTCAATCCCCCAGCACCACATGCCAGCCAGCCCCGCCCCCTGGTGGGCTGAGCTGGCCACACACACATGCAGTCTCGATCCCGTTTGCGGGTGCCCACTACGGGCCCTAGAACCCGTCGTGGTGGCACAAGCCTGTAATCCCAGCACTCGGAGGTTGAGGCAGGAGGACCTCCGTGAGTTTGAGACCAGCCTGGAGGCTACCAAAGGTAAGCATAAGGCCAGTCTGAACTGCACAATGACACTCTGTCATAAATAAATAAATAAATATTGCAGAATTATTATTAACTATTACATGGGATATTAGCATTGTGGGCATTTTTAAAAAGATTTACTTATCTATTTATTTGGTACAGGGTCTTACTATGCAGTTCGGACTTGTAGTAATCCTCCTGTCTCAGCCTCCCCAGCACTGGGAATACAGGTGTGCACCACCACGACTGGTCTCAGGGGCTGGCACAGCTCAGGGCCCGTGTGGCATGCAGTGCCGGGGATCAAACCTGGGTCCTCACGCTTGCCAGGCAGGCACTTAGACCGCTGAGCTATCTCCCCGGCTCCTGTGGGCATGCTTTTAAGGGTGTTTTACCTGTTAGAAGTATATGCTGAAATATATATATACTGTGACTTCAAAATCCTCAAGAGTAAGGAATAGAATAGTTTAGGTAGAATAAACTTAGCAGATTGGCAATAATTATTGAAGCTGAGTTGTGGCTCTTCAGATATTCTTTTACTGTTCTCTAATTCCGTGTGTGTTTGAATTGTTACATAAACTTTTAAAATGAAATTTAAGATAATTTATTTTCACTCTATAAAATGCCAGTTGACTCTCAAGGTTGGCAAAGCTATCAAAAACAAAAGAGGCACCAAAAGAGGCCAGCAGCTGCAGCAACTACAGTTTCAACCTCAACTCCACGATGTTTCCCTTGGCCAGAACGCATTAGGTCGTGTTCCAGCGAGAAGAATTCAACGAATGGTCGCAAGGCAGAGCCACCGGAGCGCACACCTGGTTTCCGTGACGAATACGGTGCTGCTATATGAGTTGGTGGAGCCGCATTCTGTGTTGCTGCGTGGACCTACCCAGCAACACGACCGGAACAGAGTGGAACCTGTCCCTGTTGGCAGTCACCCCCAGGAACAGAGGCATCAGGAATCCTGCCAGCTGGTAGGAGGCGGCTGAATTGTTTCTAAATGAAATCATAATTGATGGAAGTAAAAGTGCTGTGTGTCCATTATAATATGGCCTATTGAAGAAATAAAGTACAATTGAGCCTTTAAAAAAGAGTCTGAGAACTGTTGAAGCCCTGGGGATTAAATGTAAGGTACCACTGAGTGGAATCCTGGAATAGAAAAAGAATGTAGGGTAAAAACTGGTTGGGCTGGGTACTCTCGGGAGTAGATCGTGAGGCCCTGGGTTCAGTCTCCACCACTGCCAAAAGAAAACAAAAATGACTTGATGGGGCCAGTTTGGTCCTGCACCTCTTCCATCATGTGAAGACAGTGTCCGTTCCTTTCAAGCCAGGCACGGTGGTGCATGCAGTCACCCCTGCCCTCCAACTGAGCTCAGCCCTGGAAAGTAGGCCATTTAGTGAAAACCTGGTGGGGTTTTTGTTTTGTTGCTTTTTGTTTGGTACTAGGAATTGAACTCAGGACCTTGCACTTGCCAGGCAGGCACTTGAGCCACTGAGCTATATCCCTGCCCAAAAACTTGTTTTTAAAAAGATAGCCAGGTATGGTGGCACATGCCTGTAATCCCAGCACTCAAGAAACTGAGGCAGGAAGATCGCTGCAAGTTTGAGTCTGGCCTGTGCTACAAAGTGAGCTCAAGGTCAGCCTGAACTGAACAGGAGGGTCACTATGAGTCCAATCTGTGTAGTAAGACCCTGTAGACCCTGAACTAAATACAAAAAAAAGGGCTGACCAAATGGCTCAGCAGATTAAAGCGCCTGCAGACAGGTGCAGAGGCTGGGGACCCGCTCCCAGGGCGCACTGAGACAGTGATAGAGACTGGGCGTGGAGGCATGCGCCTGTAATCCCAGCACTTGGAGGCTGTAAGCAGGCAGACCACCATGAGTTTGATCTACGCAGTGAGACCCTGTACACCCTGTACACCCTGTGCTAAATACAAAAAAAAAAAAAAACTGGATTCTGTACCTCAGAATTAACAAAAAGCACTGAGGAAAAATGGAAATAAATATGGATTTTAGTTAATGAGCTATCAATATTATTTATTAATTATGCAAAATGCACCATTTATTACTAAGATTATAATATAACAGAACTACACAATAATTTTATAAATTTAAGTCTGTTCTAAAATTAAAACTTTACTCTGGGCTAGCGTGCCAGCAAGGGTCCTGGAGTCTATAGAACGACACGTCTGGTTCAGCGCCCTTAGTGGAACCGTGGACTGGTGCACACCCCTCCCGATCTCCGTACAGCTTGCCTTCGGTTCTGCAGGCCTGGCAAGAGAAAGTTACACTCCCTGGGCAGTCTTGCCATTTAGGGTCCCTAGTATTAGCTTCCACCAGTGGCACCAGGCTGTGAGAGGGACAAGGGGCACGTGAGTGAGAGAGTGTGAGAGGGACAAGGGGCACGTGAGTGAGGCTGTGGCCATCTGGTGTGCTTCCGTGATCAGCGCAGCGGTGGAAGACTTTAGCTCTTGGGTGGTCTCTGGAGGCACCAAAAGGCAGGGTGTAGGATGTTTGTTTTCTTAGTTAACATCACAGCAAGCGTGGCGGGGTCCAGAGTGGCAGCTTTCTGGACGCGTCAGTTTGCAGATGATAGGGCAATCGCTTCCGACTCAGCAGATTGCAGGAAAGTGCGCAGCTCCTGCGCTGGGCCGGTTCTGCAGCAAGTGTGGATCTCTCCCCCAGAGCCGTTCTCAGTCCTGGCTGCGCCTTCTCATCACAGAGGAGCTGAGCAGTCCTGTGGACACGTACAGCCACAGATTAGACTGGACAGGTCGCAGCGGATTCCGGCCCAGAGAGCACTGAAACACAACTCGGGCACTTGCGATCCAAGGCCAAGGCTCACAGCGGCCAAGGCTCACAGCCAGTGACCCAGAGCCTCTTCGGATAGTCCTCCCACAACTCCACAGCCGCTGAACAGCTAATGCTCACTCCATCTCAAGCTTCCTAAATGATTATTTTTCTAAATAAACCTTGGCCAAGTCAATGAGTGAAGACAAAATCTTCACAATAGAAATAGATCAAAAATTAAGCAGAACGAAGGCTCAACTATGTCACCCCACTTGTCAATAAAGGCACATTAAAATTCTCAGTGCCAGGGAAGAGGATGTAGTACAGATGAGAGCACTTGCGTGGCTTCCACGAGGACATGGGCTCAGTCCCCAGACACACACACACACACACACACACACACACACACACACAAATAAAACCTAAGCATAGCTATAGAACTAAAGACAGAGCTTTTGAAAAATAAGCTGCAACTGAAAGCTCACAGGATAAAGGGTTAGGCAGCCTATAACCCGCAAGTTAGCTGTTCATTTATTTTCATATGTACTTGAGGCAAAGCTATACTTTTTTATTTTTTTTACCATTTTAAATTAATGAAATAATAACATTAAAAAGAACCTTTCCAGGGCTCTGGTCACTTGGGTGCACCACAATTTCTGGTCTGCTGCTGCCACCTACCAACTATCCAAGGAAAGACAGGTCTTGGGCACAGAATTACAATGCCAGGAACATCAGCGATGGTTTAGATCCAGACGTCCCTCACAGGTGGGGTTTAGGAAGTGACTGGGTCGCAGAGGCGGGACACTCCTTCAGCAAGCAGACCCTGCGCCCATGCCTGGAGGCGTGCGTCTCCCTCCTCCTCCCTTGATCTCTCTCTGCTTCCCACAGCCACGCAGTGAGCTCGTTCTTCAGTCAGACTCCTCCATATGCTGCCCTGCCTTGAGGCCAGCTGTGCGGGCCGAAACGTGTACAAACTGTGAGGTAAAAGAAATCCTTCCCCTTTTGAGTTGTAGCTCTCAGGTTTGTGTCCCAGCGAAGGGAAAGTAACTGAGACAGAGTTTGGTACCAGAGAAGTGGGGTAGTTGCTGGGATGCTGCCCCAGAATACTATAGGTCAACCTTAGCAGGAGACCCTGCCCAGACTTCAGAAGACCAGAATGTTGGTTTATTTAAAAAAAGAAAAAAGATGAGTCTCAGAGGTTTCAGTAGGACCAAGGGCTGTGTTGGCAGTGGGGACCCCAGGCCCTATCTTATGCTCTGATGTAATGTAAATCTACATTTTACTATTTTCCTGAGAGAAGAGAGACTGAGATTAAAGGCAGTGGACTAATTAATTTGGTAGAGGAAATGTCAAGGCAGTAACATATTCAGTCTATGGCATGTGTACGGTTGAGGGCTTTTAGCTAGCTCTACACTGAGAATCAGAAAAAAAAAGAACGAGAGAAAGAAAGAGCCAGCCAAATAGCTCAGCAGATTAAAGCAGAGCAAGCAGGCACAGGGGCTGGGGGTTCGATCCTCAGGCCTGCCATGCCGGCCCCGCTCCCAGAGCACACTGGGCATGGGGGCATATGCCTATAATCACAGCACTTGGAAGGCTGTAAACAGGAGAATCACTATAATATTGAATTCCTTTGCTGAATTCATGCACCTACAATATTTGAATGGCAATGGAATACACATCTCTGACAAAAGTAAACAAAAAAGGAGGATGTAAATGAAGGACCAGGCTGGCCAAATAGCTCAGCAGATTAAAGCACCTGCAAACAGGCGCAGGGGCTGGGGGTTCTGTCCGAGGGCCTGCTGTGCCAACCCCACCCCTGGGGTGTGATGAGATGGCAGCTGAGACTGGGCATCATGGCGCAGGCCTATAATTCTAGCTCTTGGGAGGCTGTAAACAGGAGGATCACTACGGGTCGGATCTAGTAGCGAGACCCTGAACACCCTGTAGACCCTTCCCTAAAAATACAAATAAATAAATGAAGGACCATTTTGTAGTAAA
>NW_004524750.1:689390-693568 GCF_000260255.1 Octodon degus
TTTGTCTTAATATATATAATAAAATAATTTCCCCAAAATATATAATGCTTGATGTTATTAATGATAAGCTAAAACTGAGACTCTCACAAACTGCTGATATTTGGAATATTTTACAAATTAATTTTACTATAGTCTCACATAATGGATTGTTAACTGGTGGTCAACTTGTTCCACCCAGCTGAATTGAACTAACATGGTGCTGGGTGTGGGTGGCCCACCTGAGGGTTGTTGCCAGCAGCAAAAGAGGCAGACCTGGTGAAGCTGTTGGGAGGTTGTTAGAGAAGCTGTTGGAGCTGTGGGAAGCTGCAGGTTCTCCTGGGCTATTCTGCTGGGAGATCTTGTCACGCTGGCTTTCCTGATGAACTTGGCTATTTTTCTTGGAGGAGGAGCTCAGGGCCTCATTGCCACTGAGAATGGCTCTGGTCCATTTTGGGAGAGCTCTGGTCCTCATCTCAAGCATCCCTTCCTGGCTCCCGAGGGGAAGATGGTGCACTGCTCAGCCTCATGCAGCTCGTCACATTGGCTTTCCTGATGGGAGCTCAGCTTTCCTCATCGCTAGAGGAGCTCAAGACTTCCCTGTTGCTGAGGACGGCTGTGGTACCTTTGGGGGAGCTTGGTGCTTACCTTGAGTGCTGCTTCCTGGCTCCAGTTCCGATCCCGCAGCCTGCTGCACAGATCTTCATCCCACTGGCATTGACTTTCTAGCTTCCACCACTGACCCTTGAGCCTTCCCAGCCCAGATCCATGAAGTGGGCCTGTGTGGGACTTTTCATGGGCTCTAGACCTCCGGTTGGAGTTGTGGTGGCATCCTTATGGGCTTCAGGTCTTCAGCTGGACTTATTCAGGCCATTAGGATCCAGGCCCTCAGCTCGATTCTTTGGTCCTTAGTGTGTGGACAGATTTCCTGCACTCTTTGTATATGATTCTTTAGAGGATTATAAAATAACCTTATGCAATGTGTCCTGTATGGCAAAACCCAAATGTATCCTTTTTGTTGCAATGTATCCTTCAGAAAATCCAAACCAACACACCTCAGATGCCTTAAAAATAACAAATTCTTAGGAAAGGAAGAGATGAATGGGTGGTATGCCGGAAACTTTTAGAATAGTGGGGCTATTCTGTATGATGCCATAGGGGTGAGTACTTGACACCATATATTAGTCAAAAATCCATAGAATTATACAATACAAAGAGTGAACCTAATGAAGAATATGGACTTTAAATAATAATGTGTCCATGTTCATTCATCCATGTGACCACAGGTGTACCCCACTAAATTAAGATGCTGATAAGAGGGGAAACTACGTAGACCTGGGAGAATGGCATATGCTAGGATTTAGATCTAGAATGTCTACCTAAAGGCTCATGTTCAAGGGTGGGGCTTTTGGAAGGTGATTGGACCATGACAGTACTATAGCCCTCAGTGGATTAATCCACTGAGAAGTCTGGAGCTGAGTGTGCCTTCAGGAGGTGAGGTCTGGTCAGAAGAGGTAGCTTACTTGGGCAGTAGCTGTATTTCCCTCTCCAGCTCCTCACCTCAGTCTCCGCTTCCTGACCACCATGGCATGCACAGCTTCCCCAGCCAGACCTTCCACCCACCCCTCAAGCTCTGGAGCCAGCTGGCTGTGGACCACATCTCCTAAAGTACTGTGAGCCAAAATAAACCTCTCTTTGTAGGATCATAGATGTCAGGTATTTTGTTCAAGGGACATGAAAGTGCCTAAGACAGATTTTAGTAAGAGAAGTGGGTCAATGCTGTGATTATACTAGACCACGTGGTTCAGAACCTTGCAAGTGGTTCATGGCAAGACTCTAGAAAGGTTTGGAAATGCTAGCTAGAATTCTGTAGGCTGAACTTGGCAGAAGACTGTGGTCAGAGCTCAGAGAATCAGAATGCTGATAGAATGCAGACATTAAAAAAATGCAGACAATAAAATTCAGACTTGGAAAATTTCCACTGGGATCAAGAATTCCACTGGAGTTGAAGCAAGACCATGTATGTTATGCTCTGGCCTACATTTTCCCAATCCCAGACACTTTGTGGGAGACTGAGATCAAGAATGGTAGATTAATTAATCTGCTGGTAGAAATTTCAAGGCTGTGGCATGGGTTCTGCTGGCTGCTTTCAGCCACATTTATAGTGAGAATCAGGAAGTAACAGCAAAGCTAAATAGTTTGAAAAGTCTAGGATTTCATCAAACTGCAAAGTTGGAGCCTATTTCAGGACAACAGGGAAGATGGTTTGAGGGCATTTTAAGAATCCATAAGGCCCTACTCATCATGTAGTCAAGGATGCAAAACTAAAGCTTTCATTTGAGAAGACCCTTGCTGAAAATGGACTGCCTACAGAATTGGTTTGCTAGGATTTGTTTTATATTGTTAAGCCATCTGGGTACTTGGAGATTCTGCAGCCATGATCCAAGGGAGCCTGGCTACTGCTCAAGCTGGCAAGAGACCCTGGTGTCATCTACATGGTGCTGGTTTTACGGGCATTCGGAATGCAAGAGTTATGGTGTCACTGGGCTTCCATACAGATTTCAGAAGAAGGCTAGAAGACCAGACAATGTGACTCTGGGAGGGCAGTGAATGAAACTGAAAGAGTAAAGGCAAAGTGCAGTGAATATATCATGAAGTTGGAAATGCCAACAATGTTGAGTATCTGCTCAGAAAAGCTGCAGGCACTAAGCAGAGCCGCCCCAAGAGAGAAGCCATGAAGGCTGCAATCAGCAAAGCCGTAGTAGCAGGACACCGCCCCCCCCCCACCAACTTTGGCGCTCACAGCTTCACCCAGGAGCTTGACATGCAGCTGTGAGATTTAATGTTTGCCCTTCTTGGTTTCAGGTCAGCTTCGGTCTGATTTCTTTCTACCCCCTTATTGCTCCCTTTTGTGGTGAGAATATTTACATTGATAATTATAATGGAAATATAGGATTTGTTTTTATTGTGATGGAGTTCCCAACTAAGAGTTTGCTTTTTACCTCAGAGGACACTTTGGACTCATGCCCCTCAGCAACGTTATAGCTGTTAAGACTTTGGTGACATTTAAGAGATGGACTAAATGCATTTTGCATAAAGAGATGAGCACAAGTCTTTTGAGGACTGGGGGTGGAATATTACAATTTCAATCTAAAATGTTTCCCGAAAGGCCCATGTTTCAGGGATTGGGCTCTTGGAAGGTGATTGGATCATGGCTGATTAATCAATCCACTGAGGAGTTCAGAGTTCAGCATGCCGTTTTTGGGGTTCTGTTAGGATGAGTCACTGGGATGTGACCTTCATGATCTGTCTCCTTGCCTACCCCCCTTTACTCCCTGCTTCCTGGTACCATGACATGAGCAGCTTTCTTCCACCATGGACTAAATCCTGTGAAAAAACAAAAGTTAAAACAAACCTCTCCTAGCTCGATGTGGTGGTGTGTGCATACAATCCCACCACTCAGGAGGGTCAGGCAGAAGGATCAGAGATAGCCTGGGCTATATAGTGAGTTCAAGGCCAGCCTGATTTTGTAGTGAGACCCTGCCTCAAAAAAACCGAAGTAAATAAAGAAAAAGAAATGTCTTCCTTTTTTTTTTTTTTTTTTTTTGAGAACCGCTATCACTATGCAGTCTCTGGCAGCCTTGTACTCACTCTTGTATCTCCCAGGCTGATCTCAGACTCTCAGAGACCCTCCTGGCTCAACCTCCCTAGTGCTGGGATTACCCCCATGCACCAAGACACACTACATTACAAACTACAGTACTCTTAAAAGGGAAATCAAAGATGATATCAGAAAATGGAAAGATATTTCTTGCTCTTGTATAGTAAGAACAAAGACAGTAAACAGGGCCTCACATCCAAAATTGTTATATAGACTTAATGTAATACCAATCAAAACACCATTATTGAAAGCGCAGGCCTGGCAAGTGAGTGAGACGACCCAGGCCTGGCGGGATCCTGAACAGACCCGGAGCGCAGGCCCGGCCAGTGAGTGAGACGACCCAGGCCACGGGATCCTGAACAGACCCAGAGCGCAGGCCCATGGAGTGAGTTAGACAACCAGGGCACATGGATCCTCATTCGACCCATAGTGCAGGTCCAGCACGGAACCCTTCAGCAGAACTCCCTGCAAAGAGGCTAGAGGCAAGACCCACCCAGCTGATTCAGGAGCAGAACATCTTGCCAGAGAGACACAAAGGGTT
>NW_004524750.1:693668-703136 GCF_000260255.1 Octodon degus
ATATATACATATATACATATATCTGCATATACAAAATAGCATAGATATACAGCTACTTTCTCTTAGTTCAATGAGAAGAAAGTTTTGAACTAATAGTGTTTAGGCAAGATGTCATGTCCGCATCTTGTCCTCTGAATAACTACTATGAAGACAACAATATGTAATACATTAATTATTGTAACTATCCTACTAACCTGTTTTGAAACTGTCTCATTGCTATTTCTTTCTCAATAAAATTAATATTAAAAAGAAAGAAAGAATCACTATGAATCTGATCTAGTAGTGAGACCCTGAACACCCTGTAGGCCCTTCCCTAAAAATATATATAAGAGAGAGAGAGAGAGAGAGAGAGAGAGAGAGAGAGAGAGAATATCAAAAACAATGACCAAATAGACTGGTTTTAAAAGTTTTGAATTTGGCCAGAGCAAAATTGCAAAGATAAGGTAAAGAGTGCCTGACTGCTAAAAAGATTAGCCTAAAAAAGAAACCAAGTGGCTGGCAAGATAGCTCAGTGGTCTAAAGCACCTGCTTAGGCAAGCGCAGAGACCGCGGTTCAATTCCCAGCACCACAGGCCATGCCAGTCTGGCCCCAGGGCAGGCTGAGCTGACCACAAAAAAGAAGCCAAGTTCCTTGAGCAGGCCAGAGGGGAAGCACCTGAGGGACTGTGAGAACTAGTGCAGCCCCGCCCCTTGCAGGCCCAGAGTCGCAGAGGTGAAGGCTTTGCTCTGCAGAGGGAGCCCAGAGGCGCACTGCTGGAGAAGGACCACCCCGGAAGTAGATTCCTAGGACTCAGCTCTCAATGCTCAGCACCTGGCCCTGCAGCCACCAGCGAGATGGAGAGGGGCTCACATACCGCCCCAGCTGGCAGCAGGCCCTGGTGTTTCCCACACGGTGCTGGTTTTAGGTGCATGCAGAATGCAAGAGCTGTGGGTTAAGGGCGCTTCCACCCAGATTTCAGAAGACGGCCTGTGAGTCCAGGCAGTGTGCCCTTAAGACCAGAAGTGCAGCTGAGGCCCTGGGATGCTGGGACAGCTGGGGACTGGGACAGCTGAGGAAAGCTGCGCAGAGCGAGCCACGCCGGCCCACGAAGGGGCCAGGAGGGCTACACCGCCGGCAGTGCTGCGGGGGCAGAGCTCCCCAAACGCCTGGGCCTCACACCCACAACCACAGGCTGCAACGTTTCCCCCGCGGGACGTTGGTCTTCTTTCGGTCCCACTCCTTTCTATCCACATTTCTTGTGGAAATGGTGACCCTGTGCCTTCGTATGTCCACAGTGTTTAACCTACTTTTGATTTTTACAGGGTCTCACAGCTAAGAACACGCCTTAAATCTCAAGGAGATTTGCACTTGGAGTTTTCAGCAATGCTTAATCTATCAAGCTTTGACAGCTCTCAGAGATGGGCTAAACACATTTTGCATGAAAGGATACACCTGAGTCTTTCGGGAGCCAGGAATGAAACGTCACAGTTGATCTGGATGCTCCTGCAAAGCCTCACACGCTTACCTAAGGGCTCTTGGCAGGTGGCTGGGCTCGGCTCATGGTGCGCCTCAGTGGGCAGCACACTGCGCTTATAGCTAACTGGGACTGGGGAGGTGACGTCTGGGCGGGGCAGGAGCAGAGCTGGACAGTGACCTGGAGTGGCCGGCCTGCTCCCTTCTGTCCTCCCTTCATCTCTCTTTCTGCTTCCCTTCACCAGGCCCTGAGCTGTTTCTTAGCACTGCCCTCCTCTGAGCCAGCTGGCCATGGACTGAAACCTCTACAAGCTGTGAGCCAAAATAAACCTTTCCTCCTTAGAGCTGTGGGTGTCGAGTGCATGTCTCAGCAGCAAGAAAGCGAGACGGCCACCTACACCGTCTCCCATCTCAGTGTCCAGCTTCTAAAGTACCTCATGCATGCCACAGCCTTTCATGAAAAGCAGCTTGAGTGCTGTTGGGGCTCTTCCCTCAACATATGACATAAGTATGAAAGACCTTGACCGGGAATTAGATATGGAGGTAATAGGAAAATCAAAACTTAAGAAAATTCGTTCAACGAATGTTGGCTGAACGCCTGCTGCTGTACTACATGCTGTGCTCAGAGTGCTAGCTACTGTATCTCAGTGTCCTTGGGCACCTTCAGGGCCACTGCGCTCCAGGGCCAGAGTCTGGATGCATAGGTCATTAATACCGTGTGTGTGTCTGGGCCTCTCCAGGGAAGGTCGAGGAAATGACACGTCTACTCCCGATGGGTTAGTGACTTCACAGGAGCTTTGGGGTGATACAGGAGGAAGCGGACTCATCTCCAGTGTGGCCACTTTCTCTTCCAAATTCTGACACCTTGGGACAGTATAGAGTTAGGAGGAAAATAAAACATTTTTAATTAAGAAAAAAACTAGTCTTTTAAAAAGACCACATGTTTCAGAGATCCCTCACTATATGACCAACATGAGTTTTGTTGTCTGTTGCTCACCGCAAGGAGTAAGCAAAGCCACCCTGAGAGGGTCCCAGCCTCTGCCAGTGCTGTGGGTGGCTACTCAAGCCCTTCGGGGTTCACACTGCGCCACAACTTCACGGATTTTATGTGAACACGGAAAGCCTTTATCTTTCCTTTCCCCCCACCCCAGTGCTAGAAATTGAACTTGAGGCCCTCACACTCAGCTATATCTCCAGCCCATCTTTTTGTTTGTTTTATTTTGAGCCAAGTTCTTGTTAAGTTGCTAAATTGCCTAGGCTAAGCTCAAATTTGTGATCCTCCTGCCTCAGCCTTCCAAAGTGCTGGGATTACAGGAGTACGCCACCATACTGTCCAGAAAACCCTTTACAATATGGAAATCTTCATCTAGGATCATTTACCTATTATTACCTTTTGCTAAAACTTATCTTTAAAAGTTGGTAACGATGATGAAGGCTTTGTTAACACAGTACCTGAGTCATTTGCTGATTGAACATATGTGATTTCCTGCGGTGGCATTTTATAGTTATTACAAAGTCATTCAGTCACATCTCGCAGGTCATGATGTTGCCTACCTATAATCTGAGCTATCTGGAGGCTGAGGCAAGAGGATTGCAAACTCAAGGCCAAGCTGGGCAATTTATTGAGATTTTTGTCTCAAAAAATAAAGTGGAATAGAGATGTAACTAAGTGCAATTCCCCCCCCCCAAGAACACTGTATTCAATACAGACAAAAAAAGACACTTCTACACACCAGCTCCCATTTATTTATACACCCTGCGCCTTAAGGGGGCAGGTGCTATCTACACTAGAGACCAACAGTCTTCAGCAGTAAAAGGATTGTCCAAGATCACTAGGAATAAAGCTTAGTCTTTTGAGATGAAATTCAGATTTCTCTCCACTGTGCAATACCCCCTCAAACAGTCATTCAGTCATGGTTCAACAAATATTTATGGCGTGGCATACAGGTGCTGGGCAGGAGGAGCTGAGCAAATTTAGAGACTGGGCACATTAAGGCATAGAGAGGTTGCCAGGAAAGTGTGTGAGGATGTGACTGCTGAAGGACGGAGAAATAAAGAAAAGAAGAAGGAAAAAAAGGAAGAAGAACTTAATCCAGGCAGGGGGATGACACAGAGAGACTGAAGGAACTGGAAGTGTGGTGTGGTCGAACCACGGCAGAGATGAGGGCAGGGGGCACCGACAAGGCCACTGGCCAGGCAGGGAGCCCAAACGCTCCTGCCCAGCAGGCCGACGTGGAGTCCGAGTTCCACTGGAACACAGAGCAACGAGGAGGACTCACTGGGGCGCTGCTCTGTGCGGGGAAGTTGTGATGGAGCCTACAGAAAGGCCCGCTGAGCGCAGAGCACCTCCCTTCTTGCAGATCTCTGCAGGCGTAGTGCTGGCCACCTCAGTCCTCTCAGACCTTCGGAATTTTGTTTCATTTTGTTTTCCTACTCAGAGCTGCCGCTGCCCCCAGCTGTGGCTGGTCTGATGCAAGCTGACTTGCAGCAGAAGTATCTTCTCGCTTCCTCTGAGGACCTTTATTGCTTTTCCAGTCTCCTCACTCTCTCCCCTCTTACCGTCCTGAAGTCTCCCTGTTGATTTTTGCCTGCTCCCTCAAGGAGAAAATAAAATCCTTAAGATGAGCTGATGGCTTCTAGCTCTCAGAGCAGAGCCCGAGCTCTTCTGTGGGCCAGGAACACAAAAGTGGAAGTCAGGAAGACAAACGTGGCCAGAATGCAAAAGGTGCGCCCTGTTTGAGGTGGCTTTTGCTAGGGACAGTTGGAACATCTTATACTGTGCAGTGGCGAAAGGACAGAAACCACTCAAACATCATCTAAAAGGTGAAAATTGTTGCAAGCAGCTGAGTTAGATAGAAATACAGGCAGTCAGACAGGGCCAGGCCCTCGCAGGAGATAACACAGAAGGCGAGATACCTTACAAGTGTAAAAGGGATGGATGCTCCTGTTGTGGGCCAGACCTGGAGACCAAAGATCTGAACAAATGCTGCCTCCCTAAAGATAAGCATCCGGGACTGATTGTCACTGGGAGGAAGCCGGGAAGAGTCACTAATCCAACTGCTTCCGTCTGCCAGATAGACTCCTACATTCATGCCCGCTTGCTAGTGACTCACTTCCCACTTGGCCCTGGACGTAATCAATCGTACCTGAGCATTGGTACTTGCAATCCTACTGGCTGACCATAGTTTTGTCCCCCCTCACGCTCACCCAAGTGAGTTCCCATGTTCTCTACCTTAGATCCGCCTCACCACATGGTTTTACTCTGTAAAAGTCCCTGGAAAAGACAGCTTCCCAGGACAACCCACTTGGGTCCCCCTTCTGTCCCTCTCTCGGACAGAAGCTTTCTTCCCCCTGATAAATACTCCACTCTTAAGCTCTCCTTGTTCGTAAAATTCGTTCTTTGGGTTTAGAGGACAGGCACTCATCCCAGGTACCTTTCAGGTCAGCGTCTCATTTTCCCCTGTATCAAAATGAGCTTTTGGCAACTTTGTGTTTCCGGGTATAGGCAAACTGTAGTTTGTGGTTCTCTGAGGAAGAAGGCCCCCAAGGACCCCCGCAGCCTGCTGATCTTCCGAACGCCCCAGGAACGCAGGCGTACAAGAGACAGAACAAACCTCTCAGAGCCTGAAAACTCCTCTCCTCACCTGATTGCCGGACTCTGCTGGCAAAAAGAAAGTTAAATCTCTGTTAAGGAGCACAAGCTGGTGTGGAGGCACACGGCCAGATCCCAGCACGCTGAGCCACTGTTGCAGAAGGGCTGCAAGTCTGAATCCAGCTTGGGCAATTGATTGACTTGGTGAGGCTTGGTCTCAAAATAAAAAATTTAAAAAGCATTCAGGCTGTACCTCAGAGCAAAGGCCCTGTATTCAATCCCCAGTATTGAACATAAATAAATAAGTCATCGGGGCAGGGGAGATGACTCAGTAGAATAAGTCATCAACCGCGCCCCTCCCAGGAATTAAAAGTAAGACCAGGTAGGCACAAGACAGAGAAGAGCAGCAGACACAGAAACAGATGTGTGAGCACTCCAGGTATCAGTCACCAGATGTGGAGTTTTCAAAGAGTAAGAATTGATTAGAAAAACATTATGAGATTTTAAACTATATTAAATGTTCACTTGAGGCTGAAAATTATGAATTTATATTGAAATCAGTCTGGTTGGGTGTGTGGTTGTTTGGGGTTTTGTTTTTGCTTTTGTTTGTCTGTCTTTGTTTATTTGCTGGCTATGCTATCCTGTCCACTTCAGTGTTTCTGAAGTTTCCAATGCCCACAATGCAACCGCTAGCTCTTTATCTTGCACAGCATGAAAGGGAAGGTCTGCAGTTCCTGCACCCTGGGAGGCCGGAGAGGGTGATGGCAAGGCTGCGCCCCGCCTGGATACCTGCACGGAGTCGAGTCTGAGTCGGGACCCTGGCTCACAATAAAACTTGAGTAAAGGAGAGGGGAGGGGAGGGATGTAGCACAGGGCAAAGGCCCTGGGTTCAATCCCCAACACTGAAGAAAACAAAAATGAAGGAAGGAAGGAAGGAAGGAAGGAAGGAAGGAAGGAAGGAAGGAAAGAAAGAAGGAAGGGGAAACAAAAGGGAAGGAAAGGGAAGGGGATGGGAGGAGAAGGGAGGGGAGGGAGGGCAGGGAGGGGAAGGGGGAAGGAGAAGGAGAGAGAGAGAGAGAGAGAGAGAGAGAGATCTTAAACAGGTCTGATGTTTACCCAAAGTTGAAAATTAGTGATCTAAGGTAAATAACTTATGTAATAGTCTCTCTTTCAGTGTGATCTTTTACAAAGGGTAACATATCAGGACTAAAGTAAACAGAAAGCAGTGAGCTATAAAGTACTTCTAGCTGCTTTACCACTCAGGCCCAGAATCTTCCACCTAATAGCTCAGCAGAATTTAACCACTTTGAGGATCTCTACATAGCACTCCCTGGAAAGGGCTTTGTGAAGACAAAAGGTCTTGCAAGGGCCAGCCAGATAGCTCAGCAGACTAAAGCACCCGCTTAGGCAGAGTGCAGTGGCCGGGGTTGGATCCCCAGTGTGCTGTGTCAGCTCTGCGTCCTGGGGCGCCGAGACAGCGATTGAGACTGGGTGTGTTGGCCCATGCCTGTAATCCCAGTGCTTGGCAGGCTGAAAACAGGAGAATCAGTACAAATCCAATCTGTGTAGCAAGACCCTGCTGACCCTGTACTAAACACATTTAAGAAAAAAAAAGTCTTGCAGAGGAGGCCTAAACTCGCCCCTTTATTCTGTACACGTTTCAATGTACATTAATTTAAAAATATACTTCTAGGGGGCCAGCAAGATAGCTCAGCAGTCTAAGGTGCTTGCTTAAGCAAAAGCACAGGGGTCGTGGTTTGGTCCCCGTCACCACATGCTGCACCAGCCCCAACCCCAGGGTGGACTGAGCCAGCCAGAGTCGGGTGTAGTGGCTCAAGAGCTTGGGAGGCTAAAAGCAGGAAGATCACCTTGAGTCAGAATTGTGCATAGTGAGACCCTGCAACAACCAAATATATTATAAATAAATAATAAAAATACATTTCTGGTGCCAGGATTATAGCTCAGCAGCATAAGCAGCTGCTTGGCGTCTGCTAGGTCCTAAGCTGGATTCCCAGCATGCACACACACCCAGTAGATATATAAACTACCAAAGGTGCACCTAAGTGTCTCTGATAACAAATTCCAGTTTTTCATCATTGAGGAAGTTATGAACCCCTCGATGATGATAAGTAAAGGAGTAGTGGCCTGTCTGCACTCCATGTTGGGCCTGTTTCTAAGCTTCTGCTCTTCACCCAACAGCAAGGGGCTCCTGCCGGCACAGGGGTGCACTTTGGTCAGAATCCCAATTCCTCGTAGAGAAAGTTCTTCATCTGCATTTTGGAAGTGCCCAAAGCTGCTTGTAAATGCCACGTCTTTCCACCCATAGAAGCTGTACCCATAGTTGTGACCAAGAAGTACGACTTCCAGCTTCCTCACTCAACCTGGGCTGGCTTTGGTCCATTTATTTTGGGGCTGTGAAAACATATTGCACCTTCTTTTGGCTCTGACCAGCACCTGTGCTTTCTGGGACTGGCGGCACTTCCTCTGCCTGCTGTGTGCCCTGGTTGACAAGGGCAAGCGAAGAAGGGCTTCTGATGCACTCTGGCATAAGAGCAAGTTCAAGCACCAGACATGGTGGTGCACGCCTGTAATCCCCATACTCTGGAGGCTGAGGCAGAAGGGTTGCAAGTTCAAGGCCAGCCTGAGCTACAAAGTGAGTTCAAGGCCAGCCTGAACAACCTGGCAAGACCCTGTCTCAAAAAGACCAAAAGGAAAAATAACTTCAAGTTACAAATGGACGACTCACTGATGGCACTCCCTGTGAGATACCGTTGGATATCCCTTGGTAGCAAGGGCTCAGAGAACTACTCTCTCATATTTCCTACCCACTGTCTTAAATTCTATAGTTTGGAACAAATTAGTCATGATGGACAGCCATAAACATGTTACAAGGACAGAAAGAAAAGTTAGGGGCCATTGTATGGAAGAGGAAGTCAGACCATAGACATTAAATTACGGTAACTGTCATAAAACTATTTCATATTAGAACTAGAATGAATAAAAACACAGAGATCTATGCACACTTTAAAATTGGATTGTCCTATAGAAAAGGTACATTATGAAGTTAAGAAATGACTGACCAAGTGAGAAAACATTCCCAAGTGCACAGCTGGCAGTGACCAAGATCAGTGTGTTAGAAAATCACATGACTCACTAAATAAAAGTCCTATTACAGCAGAATAGCAGTAACTCATAAAGGAGCAAATAGCACTGGAGACGCTGAGGCAGGAGGGTCACTACAAGGCCGAGCTGCAAAGTGAGACCCTATATCAAAAAATAAATGAATTAAAAGGCCAATAAATACATGGAGTAAAGTTTATTAAAGAATGCAAGTTAAAACAACTTAGTGGGCATTTTTTCTGTACACCATTCCTTCTCCTCTTGCTAGAAAAGATCTATTTCTCATGCTCCAAGCATGTGGCTGTGGGAGGGACAGTGAAAATCATATATTCTTTTTCTTAACACACTATTCCTCCTTTATCCTCTCCCATTTTGATGCTCCATTCCTCCCCTGGGAGGCTGTGGAACCTGGGACTAACCCCAGCTCTGAGGCGGTGCACCACCCAACTCTACTCAGATTGTAGCATGGCTCTGGCACAATGACTGGTGCAGGTGTGAACCCACTGAGAAGACAGGCCAGCCCGAGCCCTGCCAGTCTTTGCGGGACCCATGAGAAGTGAGGCCATCCCTCAGAGATTCATAGGACAACTGGGACATTTAGTCCTGCGACTGCCAGAACACTTGCCAAGAGGCAGAGGCATCTGCCTGACACTGATGCCAGTGAAAAAGACAGCATGAAAGACCAAAGTCCAATTTTGGTCAAGCTCCAGTCAGTCACTGGAAGAAAGTGAGTATGTGTTGTTTTAATTTGCATTTCATGGATGGCTAGTGATGTGGAGCATTGTTTCATATATTTATTTGCTTCTTTAATTTCGTCTTCTGAGAAGTGTGTATTCATCTCAGATGCCCATTTCTGGACTGGGTCTTTAAATTTTGGGGCCCTAGTGTTTCTTAGTTCTTTATAAATTCTAGAGAGCAGACCTCTTTATGGTCCATATCACTAGCCATCCATGAAATGCAAATTACAACAACACATACTCACCTCTTTAACAAATGGTGTTGGAAAAACTGGCTCTCTACATGCCGAAAACTCAAACTTGACCCAGGTCTATCACCATGCACTAAGCTAAAGTCAAAATAGATTAAAGATCTAAACATTAAAACAGAAACACTGAATCTCCTGGAAGAGAAAGTAGGAGGAACTCTTGATGACATAGGGGTAGGCAAAGAGTTCATGAACAAAAATCAAATCACACAGGAAACACTTGAAAGAATTAACAACTGGGACCTGCTCTTATTGAGAAGTTTTTGCATGTCAAAAGGAATTACCAACAAAGTGAAAAGACAACCCACAAATTGGAAA
>NW_004524750.1:714661-715675 GCF_000260255.1 Octodon degus
TAGAAACTTTAAAAAGTATATTTCCATTTTCTGTTGACCTAAAAAAAAAAAGAGGTTTGTACCTATGTTATTTGCTTATTATTTCTTGCCTATATCTTGTAATATGAGAAACTACTTTGGCAATAATAATACGCAATGTACTAACCAAAAATAAATAAATAATTAATTAATTAATTAATTTTTTAAAAAAACAAAACACCATTATCATACCTTGCAGAGCTAGAGAAAACATTCCTAAAATTCCTTCGGAGCCAGAAGAGACCTAGAATAACAAAAACAAGGCTAGGCAACAAAGACAAGAAAGGGACATCACATCCCTGATTTGAAATCATACTACAAAGCCACTGTGTTTAAAAAAAAAAAAACTTAAAACTGGCACACACACACACACACACACACACACACACGAAAATCCACACCTGAGGATCAGTGGGACAGATTGGAAAAGGTAGAGACAACTTCAAACACATTCAGCCATTTTAATCTTTGACAAAGCGGCCATGCATGTTCACTGGAATAAGAAGATCGCCTTCTTGATAAATGGGACTCTGGAAAAGCTGGCTTTCCACATGCAAGAACCAAAACTACACCCACATCTATCACCATGCACTAAGCTAAAACTGAAGTGGATCGTGGCCCTAATTATGAAAACAGAAACACTGACTCTTCTGGAAGAGAGACTATGTAGGGCTGTTGAAGACATGGGCATCTTCAAGAACTTTGGAAGCTGTAGGTGGATCCTTCAGGTGCCAAAGCCCACAGGCGTGGAAAATACTACAAAGAATCAACAACTGAGATCTCACCTTATTAAAATACTTTTGCACAGCAAAAGAAATCACCAACAGAGTGAAAAGACAGAGTGGGGAAAAACCTTAGCTAGTTGTTCCTCAGAGGGCCACAAGATCTACAACATATAAAGAACTCAAAAAAACCAGACCCCCAAATTTAAAGACCCAACTCATAAATGGGCATCAGAAATACCCATTATGAACACTTTACAAATAAAGAACTACA
>NW_004524750.1:716427-717661 GCF_000260255.1 Octodon degus
GAAAAAAAAATCATGACAAATAAGTACTTAGACAAAGGTCTGCTCTCTAAAATTTATAAAGAACTAAAAAACACCAGGGCCCCAAAATTTAAAGACCCAGTCCAGAAATGGGCATCTGAGATGAACACACACTTCTCAGAAGACGAAATTAAAGAAGCAAATAAATATATGGAACAATGTTCCATATCACTAGTCATCCATGAAATGCAAATTAAAACAACACTGAGATAGCATCTCACCCCAGAAAGAATGGCTATCATAAAGAAATCAACCAACGAGAAATGTTGGAGAGGCTGTGGGGAAAAAGGAACTCTTCTCCACTGCTGGTGGGAATGTACACTGGTGTAACCATTATGGAAATCAGTGTGGAGACTCGTTGGAAAACTTGGACTGGAAATCCCATTTAATCCAGCTATTCCTCTACTGGGAATCTTCCCAGAGGATCTAAACACATCATATTATAGTGATATATGTGTGCCTATGTTTATAGCAGCACAATTTGTGGATAGCCAAATCTTGGAAACAACCAAGATGCCCATCACCTGAAGAATGGATGAAGATGTGGTATTTTTATACAATGGAGTATTATTCAGCTATAAAGAATGATAAACTCAAAGCCTTTATATTTAAGTGGATGCCACTTGGAGATATACTCGTAAGTGAAATAAACCAAACACACGTGTAAATGTCATATAGTTTCCCTAGTATAAGAACTCAAAAGAAGAAATACAAATAGAAAGGTATAATACAAGTAATAGGAAAGCAAGAACTTGAGGACTAACTAATTAAGAGAGGGAAAGGAGAAGAGCTAGGAAACATGACAGTGACAAGCTGTACAGTTATATGCAGAAGATGGGCAAAGCTATGATCCTGAGAATCTTCAGAAGATTTTTGAATCTAGCAGTTAATTGGAATGATTCTCACCCTGACTAACTATATATACTGATACCTGTGAACTAAGCAACTGCATTGAAGATGGCAATTTGTAATAGTAAGTTCATGCTTGGAGTGCCTGTCATCCTGGTCTTCTGAATACGGGCTGCTTGTCATGACATGCCAGTTGCTGCCATGCTGTCTCTTGGGTACATGATTGTTCAAAAAGTAGGGGGTGGTGAATGAAGGCAGGATACAGGAAAAGGAATGTTGTGGGACTGTCCTGCTACAAAGTTGTATATGGACTTATGTGTAAACATAAGAATTATATAATTCTTTATGCCTATTTTTAAAATATATT
>NW_004524750.1:717761-734641 GCF_000260255.1 Octodon degus
CCTCTTCCTGTATTTAGTGCAGGGCCTACCGGGTCTTACTGCATAGATTGGACTCCTAGTGACTCCCCTGCTTTCAGCCTCCCAAGCGCTGGCCACCTATTCTTCTTGATGTGTTCAAGAATTAAAAGCACCATGCCATGGCCATGTATGCACACTCATGTTTATAGCAGCATAGTTTGCAATAGCTAAAGCTTGGGGAAAAAACAAATGCCGATCAACCAAGGAATAGACAAAAAGAGTTTTTTATGTAGTAGAGTACTGAGCAATAAAGAAGGATAAACTTGGGACACTCCTAGCAAAACGCATGCACCTTGAGACCACTTTGGACAGGGTCTCACTGTGCAGTTTGGGCTGGCCTTGTGCTCACTTTTGTAGCCCCCAGACTGGTCTGCAACTCACAGAGTTCCTCCTGGCTCAGCCTCCCGCGTGCTGAGATTACAAGTGTGCACCTCCACGCCTGGCTCCAGGGTGGGGACTCCATGGCATGTGGGGCTGGGGATCAAACATGGGTCCTTGCGCTTGCCATGTAGGTGCTTATGCCTCTGAGCTATCTCTCTGCCCCCAGACCATAATCTTAAGTGAAGTAAAACATACACATATGTAAGTATCACATTCTCTCTGTGTGAGAAAACAAAGTGTAAATAAGAACCAGAATATATAATAAGCATTGCAAAATAAGAAGAAATTGCTTAAAAGAAAAAGAGACTGGGGAGGAGTAAAGGACAGAAAAGAAAAAAATGACAAAATGTGAACAAAGCTCTGTAACTTAGGAGAGGAAGAGGGCTTGAAGGAAGCGGAGCTCGGAGAGAAAGAGGAGCAAAGGCATGTCGTGCACAGGTACGAGCTCACTCTGACGAATGTAGTCATCGTGTGTATTTAATTGTACTAATAAACTTAATTTCTAAAAAGTAAATTTAAAAAGAGGACTGGGGATGCAGCTCAGGGGTGGCACACTTGCCTGGCACACCCAAGGTCCTGGCTTTGGCCCGCAGCACGCAAAAGTACCAGAAAGACTCAAAGAGACAAGACATTAGGATTACCACAGAGCGTTTTTTAAAAAAATACTTTCTTAGTTCTTTTGCTGCTTATTTTTACAAACCTAAATATATGCTCATGCTGCAATTTTTACAACCCTTTTCCTCTTTAGAAATTAAGTGCTGGCTTCCAATCACTATGAAAGATGAGGCATGGAGTTCTTCCTTTGCGTCCCACCCTGCTACATGTGCTCTTTGTCCCATCCTCCAGTGAAGGTATTTATAAATGCGCTAAGGAATATTCCGAACTGGTTTTTTTTTTTTTTTTTTTTCACTTGATAAACACTCCTTTGAGTTGCTCTGGAAGTTTTAATTACAGCACATAATAACACTCTGTGTACCTCAGTCACCCAGGCAGGCCCTTGTGGGTGCTGCTTTCCGAGAACATAAGAGATTTTACCTATTTTAAGATAGAAAAGTCTATTTTAGATCTACCAAGAATTATGTCAGTGCTCATTATGTCCAAGGCAATGTGGAGGAGGCAGAAGTGTCTAGAACAGCGTTCCTGCCCTTAAACACCCAAATGCGTATGATGAAGCAAAGCAAACCCTTACAAGGAATCAGTCAAGTCGACCGCAGTGCACCTGGCAGGCACCGCGGGGCTCAGAAAAAGTCTCCACACTCAGGGCCAGCTCCGGGCCACATGACAGCGAAGGCGAGCAGGACTGCCCCGGGCCACACAGGTGCAAAGGTAGGTAGGGAAAGACAGGAAGAGAGCTCCAGACAGGAGGAACGGCCTTGGGGAGGCTGCGGATGGTGCAAACGCAGTTTTAGGGATGCCAGACAACCCGATTTGACTGTAAAAGAACTTCACACAGAGCAGAAAACAAACGTGAAATGCAGGCAAGCGCATGGTGCAAGTAGGTGTGAAGGCCAAGGGAATTTGCGACATTTTTTTTCCTCATGGGGATCTATTCAAGGTTATCAGGCATGATGAAAAATGTACACTCTTTAATAGTTCTTTGTGTGTGTGTATGAGAAAGCTGAATTTGATGACTACATTAAAGAAATACTAACAAGAGCCAGGGATATAGCTCAGCAGCATAAGCACCTGCCTGGCAAGCACAAGGTCCTGAGTTTGAGCCCCAGTACTGAAAAAAGAAATTAAAAAAAGAAATACTAAGAAGTTAAATTCTTAAGATGAAAATAACAATAAGCTAAAAAAATCAAGGACAAGGGCTGGGGATATAGCTCAGTGGCATACATGCCTGCCTGGCAAGTGCGAGGTCCTGAGTTTGATCCCCAGTACCACAAAAAATAAAATAAAATAAAGTAAGATAAATAAAAAAATCAAGGACATTATTATTAAATGGAAGTACCTTGTTAGCACAGATTCTGCTAGTTGTTACTCGAGGTACGTTAGCCACCCACAGAGGAGTCTGTCACCCTGTACTCCAGCAACTGAGCTAAGGCTGGGAAGAAAAGAGGAGTAAGAATCCCCACTCGGCGCTTCGCTGTGCAGAGCTCGCGGTGCACTGAACCGCAGGCTGCGCCATTCCAGGGTGTCCACAGCCTTCTTAAGAAGTATCTGAATCCACTTCTGTCTAACCGCGCTGACCTAAGCTCAGTGGCATCACCTACGGTAGGGTCTGCATGTAGATTTTCCGTGAGGCCGTCCCTGAGCACCAGCCTCGCAGGCCCTCCCTTGCACTACCACGTGGGGGGCGGGGCAGGAAGCGGGCAGTGTGGGACAAGGCACTGATCTGAAGTCCGCCGCCAGCGGTGGGGCAGCTTCGGCTGACTCTCAGGGTCCTTCTCCTCATCAGGAGTACTGTTGCAGGTAGCTCAGTGGCGTACCCGCCTGCCTCTGGGTTGAGAGCAACTGGCCTCTTGCATATGTGACTGGAATGTTACTTGCACACCAAGCAAACCCACAAAGTGAAGATCCAACCTGCGTAACTGTAAGAACGTCCCTTAATCTGTGTAGAGACGGTCTTACCAGGTCGCTCTCCAGGCTCTGAAGCGTGCTGTGTGCAGACCAGTCTGCTACTTGGGGAAGAGGAGTGCTGTTCATCGGCTGCCCCTTGTACTCACAGCACAGAACTGGGCTTTTGTTTTAAAGGTGCTCTTGCCCAGGTCTAGGTGGGTGTGAGGCGCACCCCGCGCAGAGTGTGCCTATGGTGGGGAGAAGCTGCAGCTACTGGCACAACTCGAGCACGCGCCAGCTTCCTGACCACAGGCCAGGCTGTCCCGCGCACTTGGGTTGGAAGTTCACAGTGTGCGTGTGTGTGTGTGTGTGTGTGTGTGTGTGTGTGTGTGCGCTTTCATCCTCCTACATCCGTTTTTCCTCCCTCTCACTGTTTACCCGCTCATCACCCCAACAAAGCCTGTTCTTTGTAAATCAAAGACTTTGTTTTCTCTTGAAACGTGCAGCTGGCTTTGGTTTCACTGAACCTTTCTAGTCAGCTGTGGGAGTCAGGATCTTTGCAGCTTGGGAACAGAATGTGATTGAACAAAGAAGGACAGGTGTGGTGTCCTCAGAGCTCCAACTAGGAGGGGAGAAATGAAGACCATGTGTCAGCTCCCCACGCCTTGCTGCTGCTGCACTCGGCCCTCCAGAGAGACATCGCTCCCTCGCACGCTGACGCCTGTCTTCCACCCCAGGATGACCATTTGTGGTAGTCTATTAGATCCCGTTGCTGGAAGCCATGGCTGCTATTGCCATGACAACGTGGCGTCAAGTTTCTAGTTCTCAATGATTTCCCTGAAAAGATAACAATTGTGTATCAGTCCTACCTATAAACTTGCATTTTTGCTTACAAGATGTGAATGGCCACCCATAACTCAATTACTACACATTTGTCAGTTCCAGAACATAGTGTTTACCCAGATCCAGAAGTGGCACCAGACCTGACCTTAAGGCAGCATGAAGTAGCCAAAAAAAAAAAAAAAAAAAATCCTCCTCAGAGCATACTGTTTAGATTTAGGTTGAAAACAATAAAACAAGTTTAAATACATGAGAAGTTATGATAATGCAAAACCAAGCTTAAAAGTTATCCTACTTTAATAAAAATCATTTTGCTATAAAAGTAGAAATTATGTATTCTGACATTAAACAGAAATAATGAAAAATATTTGTGCATTAAATTCAGCTCTTTCATTAGAAATGTTAAAAATCTCAAACGAAATAGCTGAATCAAAATTAGGGTTCTGGCAGAGCAGCCTCAGGCTGAGGAGAGCAGATCCGAGTGCCAGGGTTGGTGTGGCTCTTGTGTTGTTACCAAGCAAAACAGAAAACAGTGTGCAAAGTGCTGGGACTAGGCCCCGGGACAAACTACCCAGTCAGGAGGCCTGGGCGAGCTTCCTGGAAGATGAGACACACGCGGCCTACCCCTCCCGCTGCTTCAGCCAACAGGGCTGGTAGCCTGCCAAGATCAGGCATGACAGTCAGGACAGATCACCCAGGGGCCAGGCGCCTGCCCTGGAGCACAGGGTGACTCAGCAGGGAGCCATGCGTGGACAAGAGATCTGACGTGAGCAGCACCAGCAGAGCCTGCTGCCGGAGAGCTGGTGAAAGTGGAAATTCTCTCCTGCCAGCTGTTGGCTTGGTGAATGTACCATTTGTACTGAGAAAAACATCGCACTCTTCTTTTTTGATGAGGTTCATTTGAGGTAGACTTCCCCAGAATTCCAGTGTTTGCAGGGCGAGGATCACAGCAGCAGCATAGACTGAGCAGAAAGAAGCCACCCACGTGCTGCTCTGGGAGAGTGTGACATAAAATCCACAGCCTACCACTACCGAGAGGACATGAATAACTCAGAGAGCTCAGACGATTGCCGCTCAAGAAAAATGGAAATGTTCTGAAATCGCATAGGACACCTAAAATTCAATACAAGTTTTCTCAGTTTGACAACTCTGCATGGCAAAAGCCAAAGGAAGGGCTTGCTTGCTTGCCTGCTTGCTCAATGAGACAAGGTCTTGCTGTTTAGTTCAGGCTAGCTTTGAACTCACTATGTAGCCCAAGGTAGCTTCAAACTTAAGGTAATCCTTCTGCCTCAGCCTCTCCAGTGCTGGAATTACTGAGTATACTCCATGTCCAGCTGAAAGAAAGTTTTAAAGCTATCAAATGAGAACAAATTTGGACCAAACATGGAAAAAACACCGAGCCATACTTGGCAGTGCCTGCCAATGACCACAGCAGCTTGGCAGGCTGAGGCAAATCACAAGTTCAAACTGCCTGAGCAATTTAGTGAGACCCTGTCTCAAAATAAAATTAAATTTTATAAAGAGCTGAGGATGTAGCTCAGTGGTAGAGCACTTATCTTGCATATATAAGGCCTGGGTTCAATCCCCAATACCTTGAAAAGGGGGTGGGACACTCTACTACTGAGCTACATCTCCTGCCCTAAAATATAGAATGTAAGTGCATTGAAAAGCCATGCAAAGTGATCGTAGGTTACATTAGCTTTGTACAAAACCAAAATATATTACTGCAAACCTAATGTGTGTGTGTGTGTGTGTGTGTGTGTTTAATAAAATGAAATATTGCCTTATTTCCGAGTAACACTTATCTAGAAGACCCTGAAGCCCCAGGTCAAGTTTACAGCTAAGTAACAACAGTTCAATCTTCACGCTCACAACAGCAAAATTCTAGACAACTTCCAGGGCTCAGAACAGGTGGTTAAACAGCTGTTACCTCTTCTGCCCCGCAGGGCTGTTCCAGCGGGGTCCCATCTGCCACCGCGCCACTGCAGGCCTGGCCATTGTTTCACCCTCCCTGGCCATCTGTAGGATCCTTCTGCAGGCTCTGGAAAATTCAACTTAAATGTCCAGCTGTTTATATGGAGCATACGACTGGATGACAGGCTCCTGTAGTTCAGGTCTAGTCCAGTTCCTCCCACTGACATGGGTAATGCATGTGTACAGTCTCCATACAAACCCTAAGTAAAGTGTGGAGAAGTTTGAAGTCTCCTTTAGGAACATCTTTAGTTTTGACCCTAGTGAATGTTTTGGGCTATTTTGTTTTATTTTGTTTGTATTTTTAGGGAAAGGTCTACAGGGTGTTCAGGGTCTCGTTACTAGATCATAGTGATCCACCTGTTTACAGCCTCCCAAGAGCTGGGATTACAGGCACACACCACGATGCCCAGTCTCAATTGCCATCTCAATGCACCCCAGGGAGGCAGGGCCCAGGGAGCGAACCTCAGTCCCCGGGTCTGCATGCAGGCGCTTTACTCTGATGAGCTATTTGGTCAGTCCTCTAGTGAATGGTTTTTGGTTTTTTTGTTGTTGTTGTTGTTTTGTTTTTTTGTTTGTTTTTTGGTGGAACCAGGGATTGAACTCAGGCCCTTGTGCTTGCCAGGGAAGCGCTTATTCCACTGAGCCATCTCCCCGGCTCCATGAATGTTTAAAACATTAAACTTAAAATTGAAATGCTTTTCAAAATACAAAATTTACAATATTTGCTACAAAGAACTCACAACACATAAATCTTAATTTAAAAAGTCAACATCAGTAACACATTTAAAAATCCTCAGTTACATAAAAAGTTTATAAAGGAGGAAGCCTCTGGAGGTAGGTATTGTGCCATTTAATTCTTAGGAATTATTTTTAGCACCCCCATGACCAACTCTATTAATTGCCAGATTAGCCAGCCAGGCATGCATCATCCGTCCATGACACTTGCTCATGAACAGCAAGCTGAATCTAGGGCTGCTTTTTAGGCCAATCAACAATGCCACTTCCTGCAGGGATCCAATTCCTAGGACCAGTGACAAACTGGAAAGCATAGGCCACCATAATGCTTAGCTTTTGTATCAACTTGTCTGGGACACAGTGTCCAGACACAGGCCAACTTTTTCTGAATGTTCTGTGAGGTTATTTTGAATAGTATTAAGAGTTAAACAAGGTGTGGTCGTGTATGTATGTAATCTTGTTGTAGGCAGCAAAATTAGATAGAAATATTATAGGCAGTCAGACAGGGCCAGGCCCTCAAGGACAATGTGGAAGACAAGGCAACTTTCCAACTTTGGAAGAGGCAGACACTTCCTGCTGTGGGCTAGACTTTGAGATAAAAGTAAGAACACGCAGCCACATACTTCCCTAAGGATGTGTGTGAGGGATTGATATTCTAAATAGGTATCAGTCACCCTAAAAGAGCCCCAAAAGAGTCATTAGCCCAACCCTAATAGGAAGAGACCTTGTTCCTACTAGACTTACTTTTTCCCCATTCAATTCCGATTTAATCAATTTTACTTGAGCGATGGTGCTTATAATCTCATTGGTTGACTATAGCATTGTCCCACCTCGTGCCCACCTAAGAGAGTTCCCCTAGTTTTCACCTTAGATCCGCCTCATCACATGGTTTTGCTCTATAAAAATCCTTGAAAAATGCTATTTCCGGGGCAAGCCACTAGGGTCTCCCTTCTGTCCCGTCTTGGGCAGAAGCTTTCTTTCCCAACAAATATTCTATTCTTAACCTCCATTTTGTTCCTAAAATTCATTCTTCTATTTTAGAGAATGCAAACTCATCTAAGTATCTTTCAGGTCAACACTTTCATTTTTTCCCCTGTATCATTCTCAGCCTTTGAGAGCCTGAGGCAAGCAGATAGCTTTGAGTTTGAGGCCATAAGGATACCCTGTCTCAAAAAAAAAAAAAAAATTCGAATGTTGAATTTTGAGTAAAGCGTACCGTCTTCCCTACTGTGGTGGGCCTCATCCAGTCAAAGTAAAAGTGCTCCTATCTGGAAAACTAGGCACTTGAACATAAGCTAAATTCTGTTTCTTCACACAGAGGCTGCTTAGCTATTTATCCGCAGGATATCAAATCCAGAAGGGAGCGCATGTAACCGTAAGGGAAGCATTCCACAGCAATGGCAGGATGAAAAGGGCCTGGACGCGGAGCAGCGCCGGAAGCCGGAAGAGGCGTCGGGCTTAGCACGCTTTACTCAGGGTTTGCAGGGAGCCTGTACGCATGCGTTAGTCGTGTCACGAGCAATTTTCCGTGCTGCATTTGCTCAGAGTTCCCGTTTCACAGGCTGCTGGCTGAGTGAGGCTGCGGTACCCCGAAAGCTGGCGCTGAGGGGCGGGGCCAAGCGCTGGGGGTGGGGAGAACTAGCCTGGGGCGAGAGAACTTCGCGGCGCGGCTGGAGACCTGTCAGCTGGCCTCGTCCCTGGGACTCCACGCGAATCAGTCCCTCCAAACAGACCCTCTCTGCGTGTGGACCCCTCCTGTCGCTCTGCCCCCAGCCAGGCGGCTGTGCATGCAATCGCACGCTGCGTGGTCAGATTTTGCTCAACCACTACACAGGTATTTGTAAGTGCTGGGACCAGGCAGGGCCGTTGGGGGCCTCGGCGAGGCTCTGGCAAAGAAGAGTGAAATCCCCGCGAGGGAGCCGCGGAGGAAAGCGGCGCCGCAGGCCGCCCCACCGCGCATGCGTGCTTGTGCGCTGTGCCGACGCCCCGACGCCCCCTGCGTGCACCTACATTCGCATTTTATGATCCTGCCCTAGTAATGCGCTAAAAATGCACACACGTCCTTCCTATTAACTTGGCCCTGACTACCCTCCGAGGTAAAGCGCACAGTACAAGCAGGACTGCGCAGAGATGGAGCAGCGCTTCTCCGCTAACGCGCACGTGGGCGGGGGAAGGGGCAGGCCCCTCGGGGGTCTGGGAGCCACCAGGCGCCAGCCCCGCCGCAGGGATGGGACAGACCAGAAGACACCAGCCCTGGGCTCCCAGCTTTACTCGGAAAAGGTCGCGTCTTCTTATTTTCCCTCCTTTCCCAGTAAAGTGATTTTGCTTTCCCATTTCTTGTCCCTTTCCAGTAAAACGATTTTGTTTCTCCTTCCGCACTCACAGCTCTGATTCTTTGATCCAGGTAAGGTTGTTACGAGCCCTAGATAAAAGTCTGCCCTCACTATCATAACAAAACCAGTCCCATTATACAAAGAGCTAAGTGGAAGACCTGGGTTAGGAAGTAGATGCTGATGAAAGAGCGAGGGGAGCAACACTGGTCCAAACCTGTGGGAGGCACAATAACTCCAGGCCTCCAATGCTATTGCAAGTGAGTCTTTCTAAATCCTTGAATCTGCCACATCATGACTCCATGCCATATAGCCCTTAATGGTCACCTGAGTGCCTCTGACCTATAAAATTCTCTTGGTGTGTCAGTGACGCTGACTTCCTCTTTCCCTACCTCTGCAGAGCTAAGCTCCTAATTCTTCTTATCCCGCCTATTCCCATAAATCTCCTGCTATGTCCCCTAGGTAGGACTTCCTGTCAGAGCCCAGTTGCCTAGTTACTCGCGCCTTTTACCCGCCGACATCATGTCCCTATGCCTCCACTATATATACCCAGAGTTTCCTTTGAATAAACGAGACTTGATCAGAAGCCTGTCTTGTTTCCATTTCTCGCGTCTCCTGTCTTTTGTCCCCTCTTCAATTCCCCGCTCCTCTCCCAGGTGACCTTCGTTGACTGACCCGCTGGTTTGGGACACAAACCCACGTTTAGGTATCCGATTTCCAAGCCCAAGTTCCTCACTAGGTACAGCAAACACATGTCAATGAACATGTTCAATTTAAAAAAAAAAATTCTTTTAGTGTCTCACTGTGTAGCCCATGCTGGCCTTAAACGATCCTCCTGCTTCAGCTTCATAAATGCTGCGATTAAGGGCATGTGCCACCACACCCCGGCCTAACATGTTTAAAATGTATTCTAATGGAGCTGAAAAGTTCCTACTGCCTAGGTGGTATCTATCATAACATTGTAGCAAAATGCACTATTTGGGTGACCATAATGGTGTAATTGGAAACAAACTTGCTGCATTGGAGCCCACATAAAAGTACAAAACAGCCTCTCCCCCTGTCCCCAGTGCTTGGCCGCCTCTGTCTGCCCCAATCCATCGCAAGTAGCACCTTCCAAAGTTCTGCATCCTAATCGCCCTGCTTTGCCACCTGCTGGTGAGCCCCAAAGTCAGAGCAGTCACTCGTCCAGCCACAAAGGGAACTCCAGAGAAGTGAGGAATTTCCTCTCAGTTTTACTTGTGTTCTTCACAAAAAGGGTTTCACTATGCAGTTCATCCTGGCCTTGAACTTACAGTGATCCTCCCAGCTCAGCCTCTTGAGTTCTGGGCGCTTCATTGTTTTTAAGTTAATGACTACCATTTCACCTCAGCAGGCCTACCAGGAAGGAGCCACAAGACTGGCAGCCAGCGGGGCCTACTGGTCCACTTGAGCTGGACCCAGCTGGAAGGGGCTGAACCAGACCCAAGCCAGGTCCTGCCAGTCGAGTTTGAGTCCAGTGAGCAGAGGCACACTGCTGGGCCCAGCCCAGCCCAGCCCATGGCCCACATCTACAGGAGCATCCTCGCAGCACAGAGGTGGTAGCAGATTACGACAGGGAGCTAGTCTGCATAGAAGTCTCCAGATGCATGAAGGGGAGGTGCCCAGACAGAGCTGAGGGAACCAATTTAAATACAAATCCCCAATTTAAGATCTGCTTTGTTGTACAGATTTAATGTTCATTTCTGTGGTCTAAAGTATCAACCTATTAGTTATAAAAATTTGTCAATTTCTAAATTTCATTAGCTGTTATTAGTACTGCTAATTGTACTACTGTAAATAGAAACTACATCTGCCTTAACCACATGTCTTCCCTTGGGTATTAACATCGCCAGGTGCTTGGGTAACAACCTCACCAAAGCCATACACTGGAGGACAGAGGACACTGCCAGATGGAAGCCAACAGCTCACTCTCTATCAATAGAGAAGGAGACAACCTACTCGGGGGCCCCCTCCTGTCCCTCTCTCAGACAGGAACTTTCTTTCCCTCAATAAATATATTCTGCTCATAAAAAAAAAATCAATAGAGAAGGCAAAATCGTGGGACACACACAAAACAAGAATCTCCGACATGGGAGAGAAACCTAAAATACAGACTCTTTGCGGAGAGGCTGTGACTGTAGAGACACAGCTACCTACGATCAAACCTTTCACAAAAAGGTCTCACAGAAATCAAAATAAAGAATTCTCTCTGACATACAAAATGACAAAAAGAAGAAGCAGGTTGCGTTCTCAGGTCCCGAGCCCACTCAGAACAAATGCAGGAGACAATAGCATAGAAGAAATTGGAAGGCACACACCTGAAATCTCTGAAATAATAGCAATTGAAGTAAAGAAACAACTGCAGAAGAGTATAGAGGAAATCAGATCAGAAATAATCTCACAGGGAAGGACCAGCCAGATAGCTCAGCAGATTAAAGTGCCTACTTAGACAGGTGCAGGGACGGGGTTCAATTCCTGGTGTGCTATGCCAGTTCCACCCGGGGTGCACTGAAAGGGTGACTGAGACTGGCCCTGGTGGCATGTGCCTGTAATCCCAGTGCTTGGGAGGATGAAAACAGGAGAATCACTACAAGTCCAATCTACATAGTGAGACCCTGTAGATCTTGTCCTAAATACCTTAAAAAAGAAAGAAAGAATCTCACAGGTTAAAAAAGAAAAAAAGAAATGATAACTACAATGAAAGAATTACTAAGTGTTTCTAAAGAAGACACTGATTAAAAAAAATAGAGGAGAATAGAAAAATAATGGAAACCTTGAATGAGCAATATAGGAAAAAAATAGAATGCATGAAGCAGATGCAAAACATATACAAGAAATTAAAAACTCCATTAAAAGTTGGCAAATCCATTTCAATGAAAGTGAAGGTAGACTTTCAGACCCTGAAGACACCACTGCATCTAATGATAAGGTAAGGAAAGATCTCTTTAAAGTAGGATCCAGGAAATAATAACATAACAACTGCAAGACAGTACAAAGATGAACAACATAAGACTAATAGGCATCAGTGAGAAAAAGGGAGACAAAAGAAATGACATAAAAAGAAAATGGGCAAAAGTAATAGCAGAAAATTTCCCAAATTCAGGGAAACAATCTGACATTCAGATAACTGAAGCATATAGAACTCCAAATAACATCAACCCAATTAAGGCCACACCCAGACATATAATAATCAAGATCTCAGAAATTCAGCACAAGAACAATATACTAAAAGCCACTAGAGAAAAGAAACAGATCACACTTAAAGGAAAACCCATTAGAATAACAGCAGATTTCTCCTCACAAACCAGCAAGTCAAGAAGAGCATGGAAAAAGCAAGCAAGCAAGCAAGCAAGCATGGAGCAAAGTATTTCAAATGTTACAAGAAAACAAATTCCAACCCAAACTGATACACCCTGCTGTAACAGTTACTCTTCTCATTGCTGGGACAAATACCCAACAGTCAAAATGAAGGACAGAAAGGTTTATTTAGCTCACAGTTACTAGAGGTTTCAGTCCACACCCAGCTGGCTCCAAGGCAGAGCAGCAGAGAGCAACCTTTCCTAGCAGTGGAAAAGAGCAAGAGGGTGAGTGGCAGCAACGATGGCAACAGAGAGGAAGTCTGTCTCCCTGAAATTGCATTCAGGCTATCCACACCAGGCTGGGAATAGTAATTACACCCATAATGCCAGCAGCTCTCACACCCATAATCCCAGTGGAACATGAGTTAATCTCAAACTCTAAAAGTCCCTGGCCCACAACTGCATGAGGCTTTGAAGGGAACAACTAGACACAAACCATAACACTTGCAAAACTCTCAAGTTTAATGGAGAAGTGAAATATTTCCATGACAAAGAACAACTAAAGAAATTAATGACAACCAAATAAACCCTACACAGAGTACTAAAAGATATTATAGAAAGGGATCAAAACATCCACAATTCGAAGAATGACAGCAGAAAGAACCCACCAAACATGGCAACCTATTAAGCACGGATAAAAGTAGGGACCAACATCAGGAAAATAACCTGACAGCTATGTGTCCCCCAAAGATGGCTGCACCCTGGTGAGGGGAGCAAAGTTTGTAGTGAGCCATGCGTGGTGGAGGGAACACGTGAGAGCCACATACGAGATATCAACCAAATCTGTATCTCTCAAAATTAAGCATGGTCTTCAGAAACCTTATAGTGTTGATCCTGTAGATATAATTATTGAAAATGGTATTTTCACTTTTCTAAGGCTCAATATGGAAGATCATAAATCAGATGATACTATCAAGGAAAATGTAATTGATATCATAGCCAGAAAAATTAACCACCTTCCAGAAACAGACAGGAACCTACTTGAACACGGATCAGTATATACTGGACTTAATGCTGCTTTCTGTGGTCTGACAGCAAACAGCCTTTTTCAGCGCACCTTGCAGGTGACACAGGCTCATAGAGCTGCTGGCTCACCAATGGCAGTGATCCCGTTTTTGTCAGCAAATGCCTCTTACGCAAGTTTTGTAAGCTTACCTCTGAGTACAGGTGATTTGAATTGTGAAACCTGTACCATGACACGGGCTGGACTGATTGGTTTAGCTTTTGCTGGTCTGTCCCCTGCTTTCTTGGCTACACCTGTGCATGGTGCCCTAGCAGCCAGGTATCAATCAGCGCTGCTACCAGAGAAAGGAAACATCTTACTGCACTGGATTAGAATATCCAAGCCTGTCTGCAGAAAGAATGGCATTGCCCCTTCTACTTCAGACTGTGTTTGCAGCATAGCTTGGATCTAGACAACATAAACTACTTACAAAGGCTCTTCAGTTACCCAAACCAGACCTAGAAATTCACTGATTTTTAACCAAGTATGTATGTAAAATAAAAGTGAAAATAATAAAAGAAAATAACATGACGAACCTAAGTTAATACATATCAATTATAACCACCAATGTAAATGGACTCAAGACTGGCATAGTGTATTAAGAAACAAAATCCAACAATATGCTATATACAAGAAATACATTTAACTCATAAAGAAATTCATAGGTCAAAAATCAAAGGATGGAAAACAATACTACATACTCTAGGAGCTCAGAAAAAAAACAGGGGCAGCTATTTTGTTTTCAGACAATCTGAACTTCAAACCAAGAATGAATGATCAAACAAGATTAGGAATGTCACTACATACTGGTTAGGGGAAAAATACAAGAGGAAGAGAAAATGTCATAAATATGTATGCACCAAATATGGGAGCACTCAACTATATAAGACACATTTTAAAGGACATGAAAAACTCTAATAACCAAAAATCACAGTCTTAAAAGAGGACCTTAATTCCCTTTTATCTCAGAAAGACAGGTCAAGGAGACAACAATTAGCAAAGAGGTAGCAGAACTGAACCAGACCTTTAAACAAACAGACTAGTGGACATATACAGTGTGTTCCACTCAACAATATCTGAATGCACATTCTTTTCAGCTACACATAGGACATTTTCTAAAATAGACCATATACTAGTCCATAGATCATGGTTAAGTATATGCAAGAAAACAGAAATTATCCCATGCATATTATCTAACCACAGTGCAATCAAACTGGAAATTAATGACAAAATAAACCACAAAACCTCCATAAACATATGAAAATTAAACAACATCGTCCTTGGCAAGCAATGGGTTGCATATGAAATTGAAGATGAAATTAAACAATATCTACAATGCAATGGAAATTCAAACAAAATTTACCAGAATTTGTGGGATGTAATGAAAGCAGCTCTCAAAGAGAAATTTATAATGGTAAACTCACACATTAGGAAAACAGAGAGACAGCAAATAAATACCCTAATGCTACATCTCAAACTTCTAGAAAAAGAAGAGCAAACCAAGTCCAAATCCCAAAGATGAGAGGAAATTATGAAGATTAGAGAAGAAATTAATGCAATTGAGACGATGAAAACAACACAAAGAATTAATGAATCCAAAAACTATTTCTTTGAAAAATTAAATAATATTGATAAACCCCTAGCCAACCTCCTCAAAAAGAAGAAAGAAAAAACTCAAGATTAAGCAATAAGGAATGAAAAGGCAGAAATTACTGCAGATCCAGTGGAAATTCAGATGATCATTGATAGCTTTTTTGAAAATCTTTATTCTCACAGGATCAAAGACACAGATGAAATAGACAGATTCCTAGATAGGTACAAATTGACAAAACTGAATCAAGAAGATATAAAAAGCTTCCCTGGCAAGCGCAAGGGCCTGAGTTCAATCCCCAGTTCCACCAAAAAAAGAAAAGAAAAAAAGAAAAAAAAAAGAAGATATAAAAACTCTGAATAACCCAATATCAGTCAATAAAAATGAAAATGTAATAAAAATCTTACCAACAAAGAAAAGTCCAGGTCCTGATGGATTCCCAGTTCAATTCTACAAGAAATTTAAAGAGATTTAATCCCAATACTCCTCAAACTCTTCAATGAAATACAAAAGGAAGCAATCCTCCCAAAAATCATTCCTGAATGCAAGTATTATACTGATATTGAAACTGGAGAAAGATGCAACTAAAAAAGAGAACTACAGGCCAATCTCCCTTATGAACATGGATGTGAAAATCCTCAATAAGATACTAGCAAATAGAATACAACAAATCATCAAAAAGATTATACACCACAAACAGGTAAGATTCACCCCAGGGATGCAAGGATAGTTCAACATACACAAATCTATAAATGTAATACACTATATCAATAGAACCAAAGCCAAAAATCACATGATCATCTGAATAGATGCAGAAAAGGCTTCTGACAAAGTCCAACACTTGTTTATGACCGAAGCCCTACAGAAAATTAGAATAGATGGACTATACCTCAACCTGATAAAAGCCACCTATGACAAACCAGCAGCCAACGTAATTCTAAATGGAGAAAAAAAATGAAAGCTTTTGCTCTCAAATCAGGTACAAGACAAGGATGTCCCCTATCACCACTTCTATTCAATATAGTTCTGGAATCATTAGCTACAGCTCTTAAACAAGAGAAAGAAATAAAAAGAATAAGAACAGGTAAAAAAAGAAGTTAAGTTAAGCTATCATTATTTGCTGATAACATGATACTTTGCTTGGAAGACCGAAAAAACTCCACCAAGAAGCTAATAGAATTAATAAGTAAATTCAGTAATAGCAGAATACAAAGCCAATACCAAAAAATCAATAGTATTCTCCTACACAGGTAGCAAACTCACTGAGAGAGAAATTAGAGAAACAATACCCTTCACAATAGCATCAAGAAAAAGAAAGAAATACTTAGGAATTAATCTAACAAAGGAAGTAAAAGATCTATAAAATGAAAATGACAATCCTCTGAAAAAAGAAATCAAAGAAGATTTTAGAAAATGAAAAGATAATCCTTGTTCCTGAATAGGAAGAGCCGCTGGCTACCCTACACTGGCGGGACCTACTACTGGTCCCAGCCCAGGCGCAGCGTGGGTGAGACCCTCTTCCACCTCCTTGGGATGCCCCCCACCACTCTGCAGCACCTCCCCCACCCCCCCACCCAGTAGGAATTTCTGTCGTGTTCCGGGAACCCTCAGACCCAGTCCTAGTCCAGGTCCGGTGAGTGGTTGGAAGAGCTTCCTCTCCCCCCTACTCCACGTTGTCCCCTCCAGGCTCAGCTCAGGCCTGGCATACAGGCCTGGGGTGTAACCCTGCAGCTGCTATCCCTGCAGAGAGTGTAGATGATAGAACCTCCCAGCTAGTCCAGGAGCAGAACATCTTCCCAGAGGGGCACAACAGGTTCACCCTGAAGGGCAGCAACAGGAAGGAACTGAGCACAGCAGCCAGACCCAAGCCAGGGACAGCTGGATAAATCAAACTTTGTAGATCTGCACCTGCACTTCAATATGTGCTAAGGTTATAACTACAAGGAAGATCTACAACAAAGGTCAGAAGACAGTGCTACACAAAATGACGAGAAGGAACAAAATGCAACCTCAGAATCCAAGCGCACCCGTAACAAGTGCAGAGGACACTAACACAGAACAAATTGGTAATCACACAGCTGAAAGCAACAAATCAAGGGCTTCTGAAATTTAAAAAAAGCTGCAGAAAG
>NW_004524750.1:738729-761283 GCF_000260255.1 Octodon degus
ATGGCTATCATAAAGAAATCAACCAACGAGAAATATTGGAGAGGCTGTGGGGAAAAGGAACCCTTCTCCACTGCTGGTGGGAATGTAGACTGGTATAACCATTATGGAAATCAGTGTGGAGACTCCTTAGAAAACTTGGACTGGAAATCCCATTTAATCCAGCTATTCCTTTACTGGGAATCTTCCCGGAGGATCTGGAAACATCATATCATAGGGATATATGTGTGCCTATGTTTATAGCAGCACAATTTGTGGATAGCCAAATCTTGGAAACAACCAAGATGCCCATCACCTCAGGAATGGATGAAAAAGATGTGGTATTTTTATACAATGGAGTATTACTCAGCTATAAAGAATGATGAACTCGAAGCCTTTATATTTAAGTGGATGCCACTTGGAGATATACTCATAAATGAAATAAACCAAACACATATGTGTAAATGTCGTATAGTTCCCCTAGTATAAGAACTCAAAAGAAGAAATACAAATAGGTATAATACAAGTAAAAGGAAAGCAAGAACTTGAAGACTAAATAATTAAGAGAGGGAAAGGAGAAGAGCTAGGAAACATGACAGTGGCAAGCCATACAGTTATATGTAGAAGATGGATAAGGCAATGATCCTAAGAATCTTCAGTTTTTTTAATCTTGCAGTTAATTGGAATGATTTTCACCCTGAGTAATTATATATACTACACTGATACTTGTGAACTGAGCAACTGCACTGCAGATGGTAATCTCTAATAGTAGTTTCATGCTTGGAGTGCCTGTCATTCTGGTCTTCTGAATTTGGGCTGCTTGTCATGACATGCCAGTTGCTGCCGTGCTGTCTCTCGTGTAGATAACTGTTCAAAAAGAAGGGGGTGGTGAATGAAGGAAGGAGACAGGAAAAGGAATGTTTGGGACTGTCCTGCTACAAGGTTGTATATGGTTAGATTTCTGAACTTAAGTGTAAACATAAGAATTGTTTAATTCTTTATGCCTATTTTTAAAATATATTTTAATTTTTTAAATGTTTTTTCATCATATTCTGTAAAGACTTAAAGTTCAACATATTAATATTTGATGAAAAATACCAGTTCCATGTTATGCCTAAAATGTTTGATATTCAGACAGATAGTAAGGTTAAACTTAACAGCCTAGGTTGTATGGTAATAACAATAAGCTTCTCTTCTAGAGGGTTAACAACCTAAGTTTGCAGACCAAAATTAGAGAAAAAGGAGGGCCTCAAGGAAAGCCAACATTTTGGCCCTAGCCTTCCAAGGTCAATTAAGACTCAGGACATATGAGAACTTGTACTGTAACGTCACGCAACTCAGCAGTGTCCCAAATTTTTCTAATCAAGGAGATTATGGAGCCAAAGAGGAAAGTGATCAATGATGTAGAGTGTGCCTAAAGAGAGTCACATGGAGAGAAAACATTCTCTCAGGCTTTCACAGAGAGCACCTTGGCCAAGCAATGGCCATGACTCATCACATGGCTGACACTGGCAAAGGGTCTACAATCTGAGGTACAGGATCTCAGGATAAATCCTGAGGGGATTTCACTGGCCTAATCAGACCCAAAAGCTAAAACTCTTGTTGCATAGGTCCTGCTTTACCTTGGTCTTAACCATCCAGCAGAAAAGTATAAAAATGAAGTATAAGAAATAAAGCCATGCTGTTATATTGAGCTGTAGGGGACTCAGCTCAACAATTTCTGACATTGCCAGTCAAGCAGAAGACCCAATACTATTATGGACTACTGGACTCTTTTAGAATATTTTGCTGAGTTAAAACACCTATAATATTCAAATGATGGAACTAAACAGAAAAGGAGATACAAATGAATGTCCATTTTGTATCTGAGCATTCAAAATGGTTAGGATAGATATATAGTTACATTCTCTTAATGAATAGAAGGATTTGTTCTAATAGTGTTTGTAAATAGGATATCATGTCCACATCTTGTACAGCAATTAACCACTGGGAAGAGAGTATGCAATGTGTTAATTATTGCAACTGTCCTACCAATTTGATTTGAAACTGTCTCATTGCTATTTGTCTGTCAATAACATTATGGAAAAAAATAAAAATAGATAATATAACAAAAAAAATTTAGTAGGAATGTAAATTGATTGATTATTTAAAGGAAAGATATTTTTCTTTAAAAATGTGCAGATATATCTCCTGAAACATAAATGTTGTCCAAGTAATTGTCCAAAAGAAAAAAGAAATTTTTGTTTGTTTTGAAACAGGGTTTCTCTGTGTAGCCCAGGTTGGCCTTGAACTCACTTTGTAGCCCAGACTGGCCTCAAAGTCGTAGAGATCTTCTACCTCAGCGTCCCAAGAGCTGGGATTACAGGCATTCACTACCACGCCTGGGTATTATTGCTAAATTTAAAAAAAAAAATGAGACTCAACCCAGCCATTTCTCAGAACTGGGTCTGGCCAAGTGGTATAGCATAGGGTATGCTAAGCTTACCTTAGGCCTGAGGTTCAATCCCTGTCATCACGAAAAATAAAGTGAAATAATGGCCAGTTTTAATAATCTCATAGCTAAAGAGAAAAAGTGCTATTAAGTCATGTTTTTCTTGAGTATTATTTCACGATAGGCCCAAATATATTATAATACTCCCAGTCTTTGGTTGTGTCACCTGCCAGTGTTTGGCAAATTGCTATTACTAACTGAATTGCCTTGTTGGGCTTTAGATTCAGAATTGGACCTCAGCCAGGCATGATGGCGCATGCCTGTGATCCCAGCACTCTAGAGGCTGAGGCAAGAGGGTCACTGTGAGTTGAGGCCAGCCTGGGCTACATGAGTTCAAAGTCAGACCTAACTACACAGTAAGACCCTGCCTCCAAAACCAAATCTAAATTTTAAAATAAAAAAGGCCCCCATAAACTCATGTGTTTGGAAGCTCGCTGGACTGTGGGGTTTCTACTGACCTGCTGTGGGCAGCACCCAGCGTGACCCTGGGAGCAGCCTTCTTCCCACTCCGTATCCCTCCTCCGCAGACTGGCACTGCCGCTTATAGGGTAAGGCCTGAAACAGCTACAATGTGCTTGAGGACCAAAGTCAACTTCTTCCACACGCTGTGCGCCTCAGGACTGAGTCCTGGAGACAAGGGTGTGGCTAAGACCTGTGCTCGGCTCAAAGCAAAACAGAATAAAAACAAAACATTCTTGGATTAGAAAAATATCCCTACTTACTAGCACTGGTCAGGTCTCCTGAAGGAAGCCTCCATGTGCTCATATTGTATTCCTTCTACATGTATTATAAATCATATTTTATAACTTAAACATATTTAAGATAAAATTTCATAATTCCATCTAAAATGGCCATATGAATAAATGCGTTTTCCTGTAGCTTTTTTCTCAAACAGCTCATGTAAGGTGATTTATTAATCACAACTAACTAGAGTGTCAGTGAAGATGCTTTGGAGTGGAACCCACTTGGGGCCCTCTGGCTCTCAGCAGCTGTTCGCAGGCCAGTAAACCTTTCCTCCTCCCAGCATCCTCTGTCTTTGGAATTCACTCTGCGGCCTCAGGGACCGCGAACTCGCCACATCTGACATCTGGTGGGCCGGGAGCTCCATTTCTTCTGTGTCACTTTGGGGAAGGTGGGGGAAGGAGGTTAACAGTAGCTTCTGTTTCGTGCACCTAAGTATGTCCTCTGGGCCCTGTCTGGTCGCTCTCTTAGCAACTGTCCCCCACCAGCCCGGGCTCGCAAGTTGCTATGTCCCTTCCTTCCTGCTGGCACCAAGTTAAAGTTCAGAGCATGGAAGACTGAGGGTAGTTTCTGTAGCGGAATATTTTTGTTTACAGCCAGGGCTTTGTAATTTTTACTTGACTTGTTTGGAGGTCATGAGAGGGGCCTAACCCAGAAATCTTTTAGCATAGTTTTTGGTTGGCAGCTGGCACAATGTGTCTGCCAGTGCAGGAGTCAGCCTGGGGCTATACGACAGGTTTTGGAAGTTCACCTCTGTCAGAAATGGTAGTTGTTAGTGCATCAGGAAATGGTAATCTGCTTCTCTCTGGAATCCCAACACTCTTGCTTTCCCGCCTGCTGGAAGCTCCTGAGCTCCTAGAAACGAGTGCTCACCTGCAAGGCATCAAAGAGAGGCACCCCTTCACGACCTGCGAGGCCCAGCCCGGGCTAGCAGGCAATCAGAACTCCCGCTCCTCCAGGAAGGTGCGCGCAAGGGCCTGGCCGGCCGGGCCCGGGCCGAGGTGCCACTGTGGCTGGCAGGAGAGGCCCACGTCCAGGGTCTTGGGTTACTGCAGCTGGAGGTGATCATGGCCTTGTCCTTGGAGGCAAGGTACACGAAGGGCCAGAGACCCACCCTGGAGAAGCCTTTGCTTTTGATTGCCTGTCTGCCCTTGACATGACTGGGGTTTAGCTTTTGGCCCGCCAGGGTAGGCACGCCTGGGATCCAGCACTCCTAAGAGTTGCCAAAGTCCTGAAAGTTTCGGCATTGCTGGGAGACTGAGGCAGAGGATCCCCGGCCGCCCAAGACCAGGCTGATACTCAGTGAGACCCTGTCTCAACAGACAGCAAGCAAACCGGAAAGGAGTCTCCTGCCAAGCAGCTAGGCCCTCTTCCATCCCTTCTCCATTCTCTGTCCCAGAAATGACCCACTTTGGGCTGGTGAGACACCTCAGCAGACTAAGCACTACCTAGGAAATGCAGGGACCAGGGTTCGACCCCCAGCGCCACATGCCAGCCACCCCTCCCCTGCCCAGCACACTGCCCAGGCGCAGTGGCACAGGCCTGTAATCTCAGCACTAGGGAGGCTGCAAACAGGAGGATCACTACAAGTCTAAGTGGAGTCATAAGACCCTCTACCAAATATATTTTTTTAAAAAAAGAAAAAAGAAAGAGCTCAGTTTACTACAGCGTCTTTTATCCAAGGCAATTTGCTCCTCCGTGGCGCCTGGAATCCATAACCAGGCTTCTGGGATGGTGAGTTTCCGCTTCCCTGTGGCCCTTCCAGAGGGAAGCTAACCCCTGCTAACCTCTAGGCCACTTTATTTTAGTTTAGTTTTTAGTTTTATGAGACAGGGTCTCACTATGTACCCCAGGCTGACTTTGAACTCGCAGCAATCCTCCTGCCTCAGCATTCTGCGTGCTGGGATTACAAATGTGCACCACCACATCTGTATATGCCCAGCTGGGCCATATTCTTAAAACCTGGTCTAAATTTAATCCTCAAACTCTCAAAGAATAAATGCAAAAGTTTTAGCCCAAATGTATCCATGTTTCTGCCCTTAAGCAGAACTTGAGTTGCTTTCTCTACTCTCTCCTTTCAAGAATACTCTCCGAGGAACAGCCACACAGCTCAGCAGCTTAAAGCACCTGCTTAGGCAGATGCAAGAAGGAATCTGGGTTCAATCCACAGTGTGCTCTGCTGGCCCCACCATCAGGACGCACTGAGAAGGTGAAGGGACTGGGCGTGGTGGCACGCACCTGCAATCCCAGCGCTTGCGAGGCTGAAAACAGGAGGATCACCACGAGTCCAATCTATGTAATGAAACCCTGTGCTAAAATACATTTAAAAATACTGTTCTGTATTCTTCTTTTTTAAATTAATTAATTAATTAATTAATTAATTGGTAGGAGGCTTGCTGGTTAGCTCAGTTGTTTAAGCGCCTGCATGGGGAAACCCAGCCAGGCGTGGGGGACTGCGGTTTGATCTTTAGCTCCACATGCCATACCAGACCTGCCCTTAAGATAGCCTGAACCAGAAAAAAAAAAAAAAATGCTTCTTTATGTATTGGTCAAGATTTCACTACACAGCTTGGATTTTTAGTGATCCTCCTGTTTCAGCCTCCCCAGAGCTGGGATTACAGGCATGTACCACCATGTCGCTTCAGGGCTGGCACTGTGCTCCAGAGGTTCCAGGGCCCACATGGCATGCATTACCGGGGGTCCAAGCCAGGTCCTTGCTCTTGCCAGGAAGGCACTTAGACCACCACACTATCTCCCCAGCCCATGCAGTTCTACATTCTGACTAGGTTCTACAGCAAGAGAAGGTCACTGATAGAGCCAAAAATTATGTCCAGGGACCCTGATTAGTTGAATAAAAGTTTTCAACAGAAACAAGTATTAAACACAGCCAGAGTAGCCCCAGCCCCAGCCCCAGAGGACTCCTGTTCCCCTCTTTGTTTTTTTCCCTTAGACAGGGTCTTGACATGTAGTTCAGGCCAGCCTTGAACTCACTGTGTAGCCCAGGCTGAACTTGAACTCATGAGGAGCCTCCTGCCTCAGCCTCCTGAGTGTTGGAATTACAGGTGTGCACCACCACCGCTGGCTTCTCTCTTGACCCTTAACAGTACGTCCTTTCAGCGGGAAGTTGCTAGCGGCTGTAAAGCAGCAATGGTGGCTCCCGCTGTGGCTCTCAAGCAACCGCGGCTATCAAAACAGTAAGAAGTCTGCATAGCTGTCCCCTTCAGGCGGATAAATCATCAGCCTCCAGTCCTTCATAAAAAGTTTTTGTTTTCACAGGTGTGAAAGGACTTTTTTTCCTTCTCAATCTTATTACAGGAGATCTCTGTTAATTGATAACATATAAGAAAAGTTCAGGCTAGTATTTACAGTTACAAACTTAAAAATTGTAAAAGAGCTGCTGGAGTCCAACTTGCCCACATGCATCTGAGAGCCTACTCCAGTTTCAATGCAATTGTTCCAGGTGTGGTGCTGCACGCCTGGAATCCAGCACTTGAGAGGCTGAAACAGGAGGATCCCCATAGGTGTGAGGCCAGCCTGGCTACACAGTAAGACCCTGTCTCCAAAATAAAAAAGCACTTGTCTTGGGTATGTTTGCCATCTTGCTGTTGAATGTGTGCTAATCACTGGCTAACGCACATGTAGCTGTTTTATTTAAGAAAAAGTCTTGAGCTCAACAATTTATCTTTCTTTTTTTGCTCTTTTCAAGATTTTTATGGAAAGACCATTATGTAAATTTTCAGGGCAGCTAAACTTATTTAAAACATTAACAAATGAGGACTGATGGCCTCAAGGTGTGCACAGGACTTGGAAACAAAAGACTTAACATTTGATGCCACTAGAGTTATTCACGGGCCGGGGAGACGGCTCAGGAGAATAAGCACAAGCATGGCAGGCGCAAGGGCATGAGTTCAATCCCCAGTTCTGCCAAAAAAAGAAAGAAGAAAAAAGAAAAGAGTTATTCACGTTTGGGTCGCTGCTAAGTCGCTGCGTGTCAAGGGTCAGGTATATGCTCTATCTGAGTTGGTTTATAGACGAGAAGACTGTCGTGACACAGCCCAAATATCTTTGTTCTCAGATTAGCCGTGAGTTTCAAGATAAAAATAAAGATGTTTTTAAAGTTAGTAACATATTTTCATCCAACTTGTCAGCTAGCTGAGATAATATCAAAAGATTGGTCTTTTTTTAAACCCTGCAGTGATGTCTTTTATTATGTACAGGTTTTTATAATAATTTCTGAAATCTCGCCATACACAGGCAAAAGTGAGTGTACGGTTTAACACTGGAACCTGCAAACCTAGCCCTGCCTAAAGAAGGGAACCTTATCCCCAAAGCATGCGCAGCAGGGGGCCAGTGCACCCCGCGCCCACTGAGAACGTAGAGGTGAGTGTGATGGACAGCCTGGCCCGGCGGCGCCTTCCTTCATCCCCGCCGCCCGGTGCCCTCTGCGCAGGCCTAGGTCTGCAGCTCGCTTCTTGCCAACGAGAGGAGACTCATCCTCGTACGCTGCGGAGGTCTGGGCAGCGTGCTCCTTAGAGGTCACCGGAAACTGCTGATGCGTCGGGGGAAGCGCCAAGGAGGGCGAGTGGTGGTGGCAGGGAGGCCTGCCGTAAGCGAGCGGCCCAGGGACCAAGGCGTGGCAGGCGGAGCGCCGCGAGCCCCGATGACCCGCGGCCTCCCTCGCACGAGCGAGCGTCGGCAGCCGGGAGGCCTGCTCTTGACGGCGGTGCCTATGTTCATCTGCCCACAATAATTTCAGAGTTTTTCCTAGGTTAAAGATAACATATGTGGCTTGAAATGTTTAAATATTATGATTTGGTTCTCATGATTTATAGAAAGTAATTATGAAGACATATTTAAATTGGTTATAATTAAAAGAAGCTTTCTATGTCTAACACAAGGTCTTCTTAATATACTGAAATGTTTTTGATTAAATGTATAAAACAAGATTTAAAAGCAAAAGCTTTTATATTTTACTAAAATAAGTTTCTTGTATTCCCATCCTTAAACTTTGGTTATCAAAAAGTGAGCATTAAGAGTTAAAGAGTGGGCTGGAGAGATGGCTCAGTGGTCTAAAGCACCTACTTGGAACAAGCTTGGCAAAGGCATGGGACCACGGTTCAATCCCCCAGCACCACATGCCAGCCAGCCCTGCCCCCTGGTGGGCTGAGCTGGTCTCTCTCTCTCTCTCTCTCTCTCTCTCTCTCTCTCTCTCTCTTAAATGAATAAATAAAATAAATAAAAAAAAAATTAAAAAAAAAAAAAAGAGTTAAAGAGTATTTGAATGTTAACCTTTAAGATGTTTTCAGTAATGAGCCTATGATGGATTGATTAAGCAACTATAATCGGGCTGAGGGATAGCTCAGCAGTCTCTGTGCCTCCCGGCAAGCGTGGTGGCCCATGCCTGTAATCCCAGCTCTGGGGAAGCTGAGACAGGAGGGTCACTATGAGTGTGAGCCGCGTATTAAGAACCCGGCACACACAAAACAAAAGACTAAAAACAAAAGATTACTATTAAGTATCTCTTTAAATTTGGTCCTGACGTTTAAACTTCATCTATTAATTGTTTTTATTAAACAAATATTTTGTTAGTGTATAAATGAGTTTCATACACTTGATGACAAATAAGATACACTTGATAACATTCTAAAAGTTATTGATAGTGATAACCTTCTTAGGCTCAAGCATCTGGCTTTCCCTTGCTTCTGTCCCAATTACTTAGGCTGAAATGCTCATGCCGGTCCAGCTGAGCCAGCCATTCGGACACTGTGCACCCTTTTTCAAGGCCTTTGCTTTGTGATTGCCATGTGTGTGTCATGTATGTGCTCAACACTTAGAGATAATGAAACTCTGTGTGGCCCGGGCAATGTCACTCAAGGTATTAAAAGCTGGACACTGATAACTTACCAAGTGCATCTATAGACAACTTCTTTCCCCTCTTCTTCCTCCTCTAGCCTCTTTTTCCTTCTCCTTCTTCTTCAAAACAAGGTCTTGATATATATATAGTTCAGATTGGCCTTAAGTCATGACAATCCTCCTGTCTCAGCCTCCCATGTGCTAGGATTACAGATGGGAGTCACCATGTGCGGCTCAAATTCATTCTTCATAAATGGCGCTGTATCGAAAGATAACAGATTTGAGAAAAGGATTCTTTATATCATTTAACATCTTGTACCTAGATAGAGGCAACTGACTGGAAAGTTAATTCTATACTAAAATGAACAGTTAAATATGTTTCAGACATAGTCAACCTAATATTTCTAATATAATAATGTTAACGTAATTGTTATGCTAAAATGTTGCGTTTCCCTTGATTTCAAGTTTTCTCTGTAAAACTATATAATTGTAATCTTTTGATATTCTTCAGGGATTCAACTTCTAAGACAACCATGACTGGTAAAAAGTAACTGTTCATTGGTTATATTCCGTATTTCAAGGTGTTTGATATCTAGATAAGATCCTAAAATTAAACCTACTGCTCCCACTATGATACTGATGTAACTGAACCTATCTTCTGAGTGTTCAACAAATGATATTTTGAGACCAGAGCTAGAAGGCTAGATGGGCTAGGAGGACAGCCTCTGTTTTGGCTCTGGTTCTTAAAGGTCAACAAGGACCCAAAACATAGGGAAACAACCACTCTACAGGAAGCTGCCACTTTGGGGAATCACTCAACCTCCTGAGCAGGGAGATTGTTGGGCCACCAGAGGACAGGCACCAACCAGCGCACGGTGTGCCAGAGAGGAGAGCTTCGCATGCTTCCACAAGAAGCCACATGGTCAAGCCAGCAGCTGGCACTGAGGAGTTGAGAGGCTCTGCACATGGCTCCAGAAGCAACCCCTGAAAAGCCTTCCCTGACTTTGAGAGACAACAAGAGGCTAATTTTGATTAGCACAGGTCTCACTTTAACTTGGTTTTAAACACCTAGCTGAAAATCACAGCCTAAAGATGCATTAAAATAGTACTGTAGGGCCAGGGAGATAGCTCAGTGGTCTAAGCACCTGCTTTGGCAAGCACAGGAACCAAGGTTCAATCTCCAGTCCTGCATGCTGCACCTGGGGCTTGCTGAGACAGCAACAGAGTTCAAGAGTGGCAGCACATGACTATAATCCCAGCACTGGAAAAGCTGAAAACAGGGGGATCACAAGTCCGATCTGCATAGCGAGACCCTGTGCCAAATACATAAGTGAAAAAGAAAGAAAGAAGAAAGAACTACAGTGGAAGCTATAAAAGCTGAGTAAGAATTTTTAAATACCTTAGCTAAAATCATCCTTCAAAACCACTTTCTATCTTCTTACAGATAAAACTGGAGGAACTTGTGCACTAATAAGTGGACTTTATTGTATGTAGACAAATAATTCAGATCTAGTGAAAAAAAAAGTAGAAGAAATATCGAGCTTATAGATAACCTCCACCAACAGACAGATCTCAAAGCCAGCTGGTCATAAGCACTATTCCAGTCCCTAAGAGCTGGGTGTGGAGGTGGCTCTTTTCTGCATTCTGCGTTTCCATTCCAGTCCTCATGCTCTAATTGTACATGCTTTAATCTCTTGAAATGTGTTTGTTTTTCACCTGGAAGTTGCTAAACTCCAAGTGATTCTGCAGGTGGAGCCAGTGACAAATGTGCCAGACTTCTCTTACCAGGATCCTCTAGACTGGCCTTCTAAGGAGAGTTCATAACATCTAAGGCCTGACATGATTTCTACTCAAGGCTATTATGTTAGCTCTCTAGACAAGGCACCACAGTGTGGTCTGCCCTACACTGACTCTTCTAAGTTCAAAGTGGCTAGATTGAACCTACACCCATTCTCTCCTAACTGCAGTTAGGGTTACCTCTTCAGAGGGTGGAATATTTTAGGCAGGTAAATTAAATATAAATTAATATACAGTTAGAATGTGTCTTAGCTACTTTTCTCATTGCTGACACAAGTACTTGACACCCAGTGTTAAAAGAGGAAAGGCTTATTTAGCTCATAACTTGTAGAGAATTCAAGCCAAAATCAGCTGACTCTACGGCACAGTGGTATGTAAGACAGTTTATGGTGGGCAGAAGATAGCAAAACAAGCAAGGGAGTGACCTTTACAGTGTCATTCTGTCCCTTTTATATTGTGTCCAGGCTACTGGGATTAGGGCAGTGTCAAACCAATCAGTGGAGTGATTTAGTAATCACACATCCTGAATCCCAGCATCACACACTCTAGATCCTGCCACCTCTTTTTTCTTTTAAATGTATTTGGTATAGGGTCTCACTACACAGCTCGGACCTGCAGTGATCCTCCTTTTCAGCCTCCCCAGCACTGGAATTACAGATGTGCGCCACCACGCCTGGACTCAGTCGCAGCTTGGCATGCACAGGACTGGGCCAGCACAGCATGCAGGACTGGGGATCGAGCGCTGGCCCCTGAGTTTGCCAAAGCAGGTGCTTAGTCCCCTGAGTTGTCTCATGGCCCAATCCAAGCACTTCTGAAAAAGTCCCACCTCGGAATGCATAAGGCTTTGGGGCAACATCTAGACACAAGCAACAGCAGAGAGGGACTGGGCTCTCAAGGAAGTCAGCAAAAAAAACCAAAGGCATAAAAATTGGGGCTGGAGGAACATATGAGGAAGGCAAGACTGTGAGACAGCCACAGTGGCCAGACCCACACACTTCCCTAAGGGCTGAGCAAGTCTGAGACTGTACTTTAATTAGTATCTTGCAGTCTATTAACTATGCACCAGACACTCAGGTGGGTGACCAGGATGCCTGTACCCATCCTTTCCCAAAAATGTTGCTTCTTTAGAAGTCATAGGTAATCCCAGCACTCACGAGGCTGAGGCAAGAGAATCTCTGAGTGTTCAAAGCCAACCTGGGCTACATAGTGAGTCCAGGCCATCCTGACAGCAAGATACTGTCTCAAAAACAATAAATAAATAAATAATCATAGATAAGCCAAAGTTAATGATATCAGCCATATACTCTTTCTACATACCCTGCTTCTTTACTTGATCAATATTAACTAAGTGGTTATACTTGTTTCATTTTCTTTAAAAAAATTTTTTTTATGTATTTAGTACAGGATCTACAGGGTCTCACTACATAGATCAGACTCATAGTGATCCTCCTGTTTTCAGCCTCCCAAGTGCTGGGATTACAGGTGCATGCGACCACGCCCAGCCTCAATTGCCTTCTCGGCATGCCCCAGGGGCAGGTCCCCGCAGCGCAGGCCTGGGGATCGAACCCCCAACTCCCTGCACACTTTAATCTGCTTAGCTATTTGGCTGGCCCTTACCTATAAAAGTTTTGAGTTTATCTTTTTTGTAGCTGATTAATACTTCATTGTATAAAAATACCACGTCTTCTTTACCCATTCCTTAGTCGATGGGCATTTGGGTTGTTTCCATGATTTAGCTGTGACAAATTGCACTGCTCTAAACATGGGTGCACCTATATCTCTATGGTATGATCTTCTGAATTTTTCTAGAAGAATATGCAGAAGGGGAATAGCTGGATTGAGTGAGGTTTCCAGTCCTAGCTTTTTGAGGCATCTCCACACTGATTTCCATAGTGGTTGCACCAGTCTACATTCCCACCAGCAGCGGAGAAGGGCTCCTTCGTCCTCACAGTCCTGCCAGCACTTGTTATTGGTTGACTTCCTGATAACATCCATTCTTTCTGGGGAAAGACGGAATCTCAGTGCTTTTAATTTATATTTCTTAAGTGACCAATGATGCTGAATATTTTTTGCATATGTATTTGCCATTTGTATTTCTTCATCTGTGTAAACATTGTGTTGTCTCCCTGGTGTGAGAACATGAAAGAGTCTGAAAGGTGTGAAAAAGAAACTACTCAATAGGAAAGAACACAGGTTGAGGAAAAAGACAAGTTAAAAAAAAGGAAAAAAGGAAGTGAAAAAAATATATATATATAATACAATAGCTAAGATAATTATTCTACTAATTTCAATTGATTTATTGAAAGGAACAGTTTTCAATAAATGTTTTGGTTTTGTTTTACCAATTTCGCATGTTTATATCTGGTAATCTGAACAACTACTGTGAAGACAACAATATGCAATGCAACAATCATTGAATTCCCTTCATTTTTTAAAAATTCTTTATTGCTTTCAATGTTTTTCATTATTTTATTCTCTTTTAAATAATAAAAGGATGTTTTGGGTACACATAATAGAAAAAAACTTTATACTACCTTTAGCAAAAGAAGACGAGAGCGTTCATTCCAAAGACATGAACATCTCGTGACAGCCCATGTTAGCAATTCAACCAGCCCTTAGGAAAAGGCTGGAAGAACTGAAAAGCCATCAGAACCCAGGCAGTCTTTTTAACTCATGCTGTGCTTCTCTTTCTGCAGGGTTGAAACCGGGCGTGGAGGCACATGTCTGTAATCCCAGCACTGTGGAGACTGAAAACAGGAGGATCACTAGGAGTCCAAGCTCCAAGTGTGTAGTGAGACCCTGTACCAATACATCAAAAAAAAAAAAAAAATTATTTCTTTCCGCAGGACAATTGTCTCTCCTCTGTTTATGAGACAATGCAAAGACTATCCCAAAATTTCTGAACTTGTATAAGTATCATGCCAGACTTTTGTTCTTCCTTCCGAAATCCTCAGAAAAAGAACACTCTGCCCTGCTCAGTTCGGATCTTGTCCCTACCTGATGCAGGCAGCCGCTGCCTGCCGCCTAGCCCTGTGAGCGAGGTGGCTTTCAAACGAATACACACTCGTTCTTTGTGGGCTAAGAAGACAGCACAAGTAATGTTCGCCACAAACAAATCTGTGAGCCCAAATTCAAACAGAATAATGAATCATCCCTCCTTCCTTGTGACAAAGTAACTAAAGGAGTGGAGAAAAATCCCAAGAGGCTAACCTCAGTCTCTACCTAGCAACCTCAGGTCTAGTGTAAGAATAAGCGAAGTTGCCTTAACAGCAGTGTGTGTACCTGGCCTTGTCTGCCAAAATACGCTGGTGGAAAAAAGTCACTGAACAGTGGCTGCTCACTCTCAATGTTTTGCTTAAATCCTATGAGCTAAGATAATCAAAAGTAACTCATCTAATAATAAATCAATTTGTGCTTGTACCCTTTATCTGGAACAGGCAAACAATCTAAATGCAAACTTTAAGAAGTCTCTGAACTGATAATTACCTGCTGTCTTGTTAGGCTTCACGTTCCCTAGAGGATTTGCTAGTGAAAAACAGTATGGGGCATCTTGCTTAGAAAAAAATGAATCAGTTCCAAATATATATGTAAAGTGGATTTGTTTTTTTAAATTAGGTATCTTTACTGCAGACTTTCCCCTTAAAGATAAACAATTTGCTAGGCTGAGTTCTAGGAATACCTGAGACTCACTTTTTTCTCTAGTGGATAACAACTCACGTTAAGTAGGCTTTCTGTCTAAATATGTTCTCCTAGTCTCATCTTCCAAATTATCTGCTAAATTTAACGGCAAAAGCTTCTATTACATTTTTCCCCATAAAGGGCGCTCCGAAAGATGTTTCAGGGAGGGTGCGCACAGTGCAGGGTAGAACTGCATCTAGTTTGTTCTCTCTCTGATGCGGAAGAGCTTATTTCAGCTTCTTAGACTGATTGTACGAAATGACAACATTTCACAATATTATTGTAACAAAAACTAAAATGTGAAGATTTAGAAAATATAAGAATCACCGTGCTGGCTGGTGTGGCTGTTCATGATGTTGCCCTGTTCCTAGGAACACAGACATCATTTGCGCTGGACTTCTAGAAACATCCTTTAGGGCCTGAAGCAAGTTAACAATACGTACATTTGCTGAATGTTCTATTCTCTTAAAATCACTTTCGTAAATGCCATTTATCTGGTGATGGAAGTATTGCCACCTGAAGTGATCCAAGCTCTAGGATGCCAAGTGGTTTGCCCACGTTCACACAGCAGGAGCAAAACAAGAATTTAAAGCTCAGGTTCAAGTCTTATCTTTTCATTCCAGGTCCAGCTTTTTCCCTTTACTATGATGGAACTAATCTGATGCCTAAAGAAACTTTTAATCCACTTCCTATTTAACTAGTAATACGGGAGTTAAAAGGAGAAATCTGCTGAAGAATGTTTGCCTCACCTTTCTGGACTAAGATTCCGAGAACTTCCTTTAATCACATTTTAAGTGTAACTCTTCATTCTGCTTCTTCATTTACCTGTCTACGCTTTTATCTCCATGAAGTGAACGCTCTTCTGTTTCACAGTATTGCACTATGACATCACGGGTGACAGCAGTTGAGAGAACACAGACTGAAGGGAAAGATGGACCACAGGCCTGGTGACTCAGAGCCACGGCGGTAGAGGCCTAGCAAAGCGTGTCTGCTCTCGAACGACCTCTAAGTGTGGACCTCTACTCCTTTAGGTGTAAAATAGGGTCAGCAATGCCAATTTCACTGTGGCGACAGTGAGAGTTAAATAAATGTTTGGTGTATGGGTACTGGATGGGTAATGGGTGTATGGGTAATGGGGGGCATGTGTATAAATTGATGTATTAGTAATCAGCATAGTAAGTGGTACAAAACAAGCGCAGAATAAATGGAAATTTTAATGCTCTGGTTGGGGAAAGTCAATAATAAATCACATTTGGAAGAGACACTAAAAATGATTGACTCCTATTGAGGAGGCTGAACACTAGTAAGTGGCAAATGTTAGCTTCACCTTTCCCAACACTGGGGGAAGTGCTAATGAAAATGCACTTTAGGCAATAATTCATTCAGTGGAAGACATTTAAGCAATATTCTTAAAGAAAAAGCAAAGGTGGAGTTTTCTTGTGAATGGAAAGCTGCCTCCCACCTTGCAACCTGTTGCTGTTCTACTCACCCATGGTGTAGAAGGAGCGAGCCTGTGCCCGACAGATGGCAGCCCAGCGCTGGCTTCTCTCAGCCGGTTCCCTCCTGCTCACACGGCCCCAGGATGTGTTGAACTGAACACCTCAGATGAGTCCTGAGCACTGAACACCACTTCACAGTGTGACTCCGAGGCCACCTGGGTTCTCCTCCTCAGTGCCAGCCAAGCACTGAAATATGATCTGAATTTAGAGTCAGGATCTGATGGAAATTTATGGGCAAATTATCATCTGACTTCAACGAGTTCATGTGTGTACACAGAAATAGAGAAGAAGGGGAAACTCACCTTGATCAGCCAGTACATCCCGTGACGATCCAACGTGGCAGCAAGTAATGCGCTTCCTTGGGGTCCCCCGCTCTTCTTCAACCTCCCCCGCATCTGCTCTTCCACTTGCTAAATAACCCTGTGGTCTGTGAGCCCCTGTCTCCGTGCAACTCCTGATCCAAGCCAGCATCATCTATCCGCCCACACTGGCTCTACCTCCTCCAGGCAGAGAGATCTCTCCTAGTCCCATCTCTGCCACCTCTACTTTCCTGCTGCTTAAACACCTTCAATGGGTGCCTTTTATTCTTAAAATTAAAGTCAAAACACATAGCATGGCCTATAAAAGGCATAGTGATCTCAGTTACCACAGTGAACTTAGTCATTAGGATTCTCAGTTCCCAAAACAGAAATTGACTCTGGATGACTTAAAAAGCAAAACAAATACATTAAAAAGATACTTCCACTAAGAAGAAATTGATTCTAGCCCATTCAAATAACAAAAAGTGCATACACCAGGCACGGTGGCACACGCAGGTAATCCAGCACAGAGGCTGAGGCAGGAGGCTCGCACACGGGCGCCCAGCCTACGCAGCTTAGTGAGGCCCATCTCAATGAAGGACTGACTATACATTAGTGAGAAGTCTGAGCCACACTCAGGAAACAGGCTACATACAGCCTGCGCTGCCAACGCCCTTGGAACTGCAATCGGAGTTCCTGCTACACCTGCCAGGATCCGAAGAGAATTTCTTACTGTTGAACTTCCCATTCCCAATCCAAAGACTGGGTTACTACCTGATTGGCTAAGGGTGGGTCACCACCAGACTGGCTCAAGGTAGGTCACTAGGGTGCCCAGCTGCTGTGGGAAACCAGTTGTTCTCCCACTAAGACAGATAAAGTAAGGAGTTTCTCAAGTAAAAGGTGCTTCAAATGCTGAGGCCCTCAAACAGAAAAAGAAGAGAGAGAGAAAGAGACAGACAGACAGAGAGAGAGAAAGAGAGAGAGAGAGAGAGAGAGAGAGAGAGAGAGAGAAGAGAAAAGAGAAGAGAAGAGAAGAGAAGAGAAGAGAAGAGAAGAGAAGAGAAGAGAAGAAGAGAAAAGGAGGGAAGAAGCTAGGCAGGCAGGCAGGCAGGAAGGAAGGAGAAATCAGGTACTACATGTGGTCTGCGATTTGGCCCTTTGTCCCAACCCATTACCCTACCCTGACACTGTCCCTTCATATGCCTGCCCTGGAAAGCCCTTCCCTCACATTCCAGAGCTCCTGTCACCACCCAAAGCCTCGCCTTCCTCCTGTCTACAGTGTCAGTACTGACGGAAAAGGACACATGTCCAGGGGACTCGGAGGAGAGGATCATTTTCTGGGTGTGGGCACTATTAGGAAAACAGTCAGCTGTGCGAAGCACGTGGGCTAGCACAGCCAGCTCCCGTCACCTCACCAGAAAGTCAGGAGACGGCTCTTGGGTCCAGAGAAAACAGTCCTGGCTTTCGGTAGAGACCTCAGCCTCGGTTCTGGCAGGCAGGGCAGGAGTTCTGTGAGCACTCCGCACGCCTACTCCCCACCACCTACAGATGCCTCTTAGGCAAAGCCAGCCTGCCACCAGCGTGGGTGTGGGAGTGCGCTGGAAACAAACACAGTGTTGCCAGTGTCCTTGTCTCAAGTCTCCTTCCTTGACAGTGCTGAATACTGTCATCAATTTTATGATCACAAATGTTGCCGGGCTGGCCTCGAACTCACAGTCCTCCTGCTCTAGCTTCCTAGGAGCTGGGATTACAGGCATGTGACACCATGCTCAGCTCTAAAATTACTTTCTATTAGTAGATTGTAAATTCTTTGAGGTAAAGGATCTCATCTGTCTTTTTGAAAAAGTTTATTAGCACATGCTTGTAGTAAATAAAGATTCCATTTGTCATGGAAAGCTTGTACGCATACGTGTACAGGTATTATACATAACACAGCTTAATTCTTTTCTATCCCTTTTTCTCTCTCCTCCCACTTCATTTTTTTTCATTCTTCCTGTTTTTGTTTTTTGTTTGTTTGTTTGTTTGTTTTTTAAGACAGTGTTTTACCATGTAGTTCAGGCTGGTCTTGAACTCACTATGTAGCCCAGGCTGGGCTTGAAGTCGTAGAGATGTTCCTGCCTCAGCCTCCTGAGTGCTGGGGTTACAGGCTTGTGCAGCCACACCTGGCTTCCTGTTCTATCTCTTGCTTCCCTTACCATTAGCATCTGGCTTTTCTTACCATTGTTTCCTGAGGACTCAGCATAATGGCCGGTACAGAGAAAGGCCTCAATCCAAGAGACGGAGCTTAAATAGGATTTTTTAAAAATAATTTTACTGAGAAACAAATAGCAATGAGACAGTTTCAAAACCGATTAGTAGGACAGTTTTAATAATTAACACATTGCGTATTGTTGTCTTTTTAGTGGTTATTCATAGTACAAGATGCAGACATGATATCCTGTCCAAACACTATTAGAACAAATCTCTCTATTCATTGAATTAAGAGAAAGTAGCAGAATATCTATCCTAACTCTTTTGAATATACTAGATAAGACTTCACACTGAGCTATTTTCTCAGCCTTTTTTATTTTGAGACAGGATCTTAGTAAGTTGCTACATGCAAAGCTTCTCTTGACCAGTTAACTGTTCCAGTTAGTTTGTTGAGAGCTCATTCCACAGTATGCAGCTAAAAGCTAACTTAGGCTCCATGATAGCCTGAAAGCCTAAAGCTCAGTGTACAATGAACATTTCTAGCTAGGCTGCTGTGCCTTTGTGCTATGTTAAAATATGCCTTGAAGCATACAGAATGCCATATGGAGAATGACATATGGTACCCAACAGTCTCTCTTCATATAGAAAATATGCTAATGATATCCTGTACAGGAAGTAAGAGTAGAACCAGACTTTTTCTATGTAGTTTTATCTGGTATCAGCATCTAAAAATATTGATTTCCACTATCACGGTGGGAATAAGATGGAAGCCCGACAGAAATGCCTAGGCTGGCTACAAAGGATTTACCCAACACAGAGAGCCTAATCCATGAATAGTCAAAGTCAAGGTAATTTAGGGCACAAAGAGGCACTTAGGCTTTTGGAGACACCACTGAGCAGCAACCCGGTGCAGTCTTCGAGCCAGTTCCACTCGTCCAGAGTCCAGCCTGCCCTGGAAGCACACCAGCATCCCTGGGTGCTTCTCCCACGAGCCAGGCCCTCCATGCTTGTGTTTGCTAGCCAGGACTCTCTCAGGCCAATGCTCTGCTTCTATATTGTATTTTGCATTATCTGCTTTGTTGTCCTAAAATGGAACTCATAAGCAACTTATACAAAACATTTTAAACCAATATAATACTTTAAATAAAAACAAGTAAAATGCACTTGCAATAAGTGTGTGTCACAAGCTGGGACACCCTGATGCTCCCAGCACTTGGGAGGCCAAGGCAGGAGAGTCCTGCAGCTCTGAGACCAGTCTGGGCTACGGCGAGCTCAAGGCCGACCTGCACTGTAGAGCGAGACCCTGTCTCCAAAAACTACAAGACGCACTTGCTTTGAATGTAGTCGCACGCCCCAGAAGGCTGCATGCGGCAGGGAGGGCTGCTGTGGCTGACTGCAGCACCCACGATGCACCACACGCCACGCTGTGATGGAGAGTCGAGCACCACGAGCAGTTCTGCTGTCCAATCACGAGATCACAAAGCAGTGAATGCCCATAGCGGTACCCAGCGAGCAGGATGCCACCCCCAGCTCATATAGCCATTACACTACGAGAACATTGTAGTCGTGAAGATATCTAATGCTTTACTTAAAAATAGAACTAGATTTAGGCAGAGATAGTAAGTTTTATTCCTACATGAAAATTCTATGAGGCACTCAAAAGTCTTATCCATGCTAAGTGTTGTGGCCTCTGCCTAATCCCAGCTACCTGGGAGGCAGAAGCTTCCAAGTTCAAGACCAACCTGGAGGGTGAGGATTTAGCTCAGCAGCACAGCACCTGCCTGGCAAGCACGACGAGCGAGGCCTTGAGTTCAGTTCCCAGTACAAAAGAGACCAACCTGGGCAATTTAGCAAGGCCCTGTTTCAAATTTTAAGCTCAGTCTGTTGGCATATGCCTATAATACCACTCTCAGGAGGCTAAGGCAATGGCCGGGGAGATAGCTCAGTAGAATAAGTGTTTGCCTGGCAAGCTCAAGGTCCTGAGTTCAATCCCTGGTATCCCCCCTCCCAAAAAAAAAATAATAATAATAATCCACTAAAATGAGGTGATGAGTTTGGAGCCAGGGAGATGGCTCAGTAGAATAAGCATTTCCTTGGAAAGCGTACGGGCCTGAGTTCAATCCCTGGTTCCAAAAAAAAAAAAAAAAAAAGGAGGCTAAGGCAAGAGGATTACAGACAGTTTGAAGCCAGCATGGGCTACAAGTGAGTTCAAGGCCACCACGCATGCTAAGCATGGAGGATCGTTGTGAGTTTGAGACCAGCCTGAGCTCAAGGCCAGCTTGAACTACATAGTAAGACCTTGTCTCAAAAAGACCAAACATAAATAAATAAATAAATAAATAAATAAACAAGGCCACCAAGCCACCATGAACTACTAAGAAAGACCTGATATCAAATACACACACACACACACACACACACACACACACACACACACTTCAGTGTTCTAGAACCATGGCTCAGTGCTTGGATGCTCGCCTGGCAGGACCAAGACCCCGAGCTCAATCCCCACTACATGAAACAACTATAGTACAAGTCCTGACCCACAAGACAAGCTTTGGATGTTTCTGACGAATAGTTTGCAGTACACGTTGTACAAATGACAACGTAGGTGGCCCCTCTGGCCCCTCTTCATTAAAAGCCAGTGATACACTCCAGTCATCTTAAGAAATGAAAATGGATCTTCAGGTTTGCAAAGTGCCGCAGGGCATACAATGTCTCTTCTGTTGCGAACCGCTGGGCTGGGAAGATTCCGTCCGCAGTTTTCTGACTACGATGGTATCAGGGCATTGACATTCTAAGCCTGCTTTTGGTTGGTACAATTCTTTGTGGCAGCCCCAGAAACAAAATCCTTCTAACTTTACAAAAAAAAAAAAAAGTTTGTGGGAAGGAAGTGGAGCAGCCCGCCCTTGCGAAGGAAGGCCCAGCTGAACAGGCAACCCTCGGGTATCACTGACGATTGAGTTCCAGCAAAAAGGATAGAAACCCCAAAGAACAGTGGCTCAAACGAGATAGAACTTTAATTCTCTTTCTCATCTCAGTGAGCCCAGATGAGGACAGTTTAGACACAGCTGGTACAGCTCAGCCCAGTGAGGAAGCCTCTGATATGGCCGGGTTCCACATCCAGGCTTGGATCCCATTGCCACCTCAGACCTGAGGCCTGGAGCCAAGCACCCAAGGAGGTGCAGCTGGCAGCAGAAGCAGCTGGCCCTCTTGACGGTGCACCTCTGCGTGCTCAGTGATCGTGACGAATGCAGAGCCAGGTATTGCCGTCTCCCCAGAATACCTGTGTCCTAATTCTTGGAGCCTGTGAACACATGACCTCACAGGGTAAATGGACTCTGAAGATCTGACTAAATGAATGCTGTTGATATGGGGATTATCTGAGATAATGCAGGCAGGCCTAAAGAAATTTTAATAAGCATCCTTGGAAAGGTCAGAGATTAGAGCGAGAGACAATTGTGTCCAAGAAAGTTAGGAACCAGAGAGAAGCCAAGAAGTACAGGAAGTCAGTCAGGCTCCCACCACAGCGCAAAACCACCTGAATCTGTATACAGGAAAATGATTCACTTTGGATCCTACCTCCAGACACTTCAACTGTGGCCCTTGGTCCTGTTTTATGCATTTTGGTGGTGACCACCTGACAGAAGAAACTTCCTACATAGTGGTGGCTGGGACTGGGGCAATAGAGCCTGGGTTCCCATCAAGCTCCGGGTCCCAGCCCCAGTGCCTCGACTCCCACCTGTGGTCACCGGGACTGGGGCAGTAGAGCCTGGGATCCCAGCGCCCTCTGGGTCCCAGCCCCAGTGCCTCAACTCCCACCTGTGGTCACTGGGACTGGGGCAGTAGAGCCTGGGTTCCCAGCAAGCTCCAGGTCCCAGCCCCAGTGCCTCAACTCCCACCTGTGGTCACCGGGCCTGGGGCAGTAGAGCCTGGGTTCCCAGCAAGCTCCGGGTCCCAGCCCCAGTGCCTCGACTCCCACCTGTGGTCACCGGGACTGAGGCAGTAGAGCCTAGGTTCCCAGCAAGCT
>NW_004524750.1:761443-765672 GCF_000260255.1 Octodon degus
CCAGCCCCAGTGCCTCAACTCCCACCTGTGGTCACCAGGACTGAGGCAGTAGAGCCTGGGCTCCCAGCGCCCTCCGGGTACCAGCCCCAGTGCCCTGACTTCCCACCTGTGGTCACCGGCACTGGGGCAGTAGAGCCTGGGTTCCCAGCAAGCTCCGGGTCCCAGACCCAGTGCCTTCACCTCCTTCATGCTTGGCACCTTCCACCTTGGATAACAGCAGAGGCTTTCGGGGGCATTTAGGGTCCCAGCGAAAACAGGCAGAAGTGGAAAAGGCAAAGAAAGACATTCCTCCCTTAAACCCCCAGAAGGAAGCAACCTGGAATTCATACTTCTGTCATCTGGAACTGTGAGAACATCCACACATGCTGTTTTAAGCCACATCCATGGTCATTTGTTACCAGGACCTTAGGACACTGATACACTTGGTAACAATCTTCCCAGAAGGAGTCGGCAACTTTTTCCCAACTTCCTTGAACTATCTACCCTGTTCCAAATGAGTCTCTTTCCTGATGAAACTCATCAGACGATTTCCATTATGCCCAACACAGCACCCCAGCTGACAGTTACAGACTGTTCCTCTGTAGTTTGCTGATCCGGGCTCCTCTGGCCCAGTGCAGCAACTGCACCCCGTTTCCCGGCCGCAGAGCTGGGGCCCCCAGGACCGCACCCAGTGGTGGGTGAGCGTCTCTCCCAGAGGAAGGAGGAGGAGAGCAGAGGCCAGGCAGCAGCAGAGCACCTTGAATTACCTTAGCATCTCTGAGGCGCCAAAGGCAGCTTCTGCTCCATAAGTCAGGGTGAAAAAAGAGGAATTGCCAGTTAAATATGGTAAATTAAATGTGCTTGTGTCTCCTTTCTTTTTCTGAAATTTTACACCTAAAGAAATGGCTTCCACCCTGAGGGCACGCATAGGAAATGAACATGAACAACCCAAACCCCCACAAAACTAGGAAACAGATGGAAGATTTACAACTGACTTTGCTAAGCATAAAAGGCTGAGACTGGAGCGTCCCAAGAGGTGGAGGCCAGGAAGGAGGCGCCGGCTGCTCACGGCCCTCGAGCACCCGTGTCATAGATGTAAAATACATCTGCACAAGTTAATGAGCAAGCCCAAGGTACCTAGAGGGATAATGAAGACATCAGCTTATTTAAAATATAAGCAGATAACCAAAAGTTATAAAAAATCTGATCCATGCTTCCAATACCAACAGTCAATCCCAAAGGAAACCAAGACAGTGCAAGGAACAGAGCAAAACAAAGACTGTGAAAGGGAGGCCGCTTGCTGTGTGCGCGCATCTGCCTACACGCTCGGCCACACGTGGGGCGCACGGCGGGAAGCGCTGATGCTGGGTGGTGAGGCAGGAGGCCCGCAAGTTGGAGCACAGCCTGAGCCACCTAGCAGTTAAGACCTTGTCTCCGGAAAGGGCCAGAATGTAGCTCAGCGCAAAGGCATTGGGTTCACTTCTTAGGGCCAAGCAAAAACAAAAACATCACGTTACCAGACACAAGCTGCACAGGTTTGCCCTAGATTATTGGGCTCTAACTTACAAGCTTTTTTTACTATTACCGTTATACATAGAGACATATTTGTTATTAATGAAATATATACAATAGTGTTGTAGAAAAAATAATTGAAGCACAACTTTTAGTCTGTTTGCTAACAGTCATTTCTTGGACAAGTCTCCATATTTAGCTAGCTTTTTCCTTTTACAGGGGAGTGAACCCAGAGGCTTTATACATGCTATAAACTCTACCACTGCGTTATTTCCCTGCCCTGCCCCCTTTTTAAAAAAGTTTTATTTTGAAACCAGGTCTAGCTGAATTGCCCGGGCTAGGGCAATTGTCCTGCCCCAGCCTCCTGAGTAGCTGGCATTACTAGTGTGTGCCACCACGGCCAGTTTGATTTCCTTCTCTATACAGCAGTTCCTACCTGGCTTGACTGTAGGACAAATAGAGAAACAATGGGAGAGTGTCACATTTTTTAAAAAGGAGTTGCCTGTTTCAGGTGAGTACTTACTGGGTATGTGGCTGTGGATCGCAATGCTCTGTAAGTGTCTAAACTCCTTCCAAAAACGTGGCAATGGCTCCCAGAATTAGCTTGGCAAGCCTTTTTAAAATATAGGCTGTGGGTTTAGCTCAGAGGTGCAGGGCCTGCCTGGCAAGTGTGAGGTCCTGAGTTTGATTCCTGGTACCTCTCCAAAATAAGTAACAGCCTGTGAGTGCACTGAACGCGGCTGAGCTACACACCCAAAGGCTGTTTGGGGGGCCAGTGCAAAGCCCTGGACCAGCCCTTAGCACCAAAAGAGAAAAAAATTGAAATAGCAAATTTTATGTTATGAAGATTTTTACCACAATAAAAAAAGTCTAAACAAGATACAAGTCTATGGAAAATCAAGATGGACCAGCAGCTCAGTGGTAGAGCACTTACCTAGCATGGCTGAGGCCCTGAGTTTAATGCACAACACTGCCAAAATAAACTCCCAATGCATTTATCAGATCATTTCTAGGGACCTGAATGATGGAGCGAAACCCAAGGTTAAAATATTTTGGGGTTTTTTTGTGGAATGCTGAGATCAAAGTCAGGGCCTCCCACAACAGGGAAGTGCTCTGACAGGGAAGCTCTCTCCTGCAGAGCTGAGCTGCAGCAGGGGACTCAGAAGGTCACCTGGCTTCCCACGTGCAGGGGCGGAGGCAGCCTTGTGCTCACCTCTGCCCTACCGGGCAAGCTTTCTACTTACATGGGAGTTTTCCTCCAGAGTGACTATTCCTGTGGTGGTGGTGGGTGGGGGTGTGGGGGGGTTGCTAGAGGTTGGACTCCGTCGTTGCCCTGAGGCACAACCCCAGCACTTTGCATTTTTCGTTTTGAGGCACAGTCTTGCTAAATTGCGCAGGGTAACCCCAACCTTGGGGCACACCTGCCTCAGCCCGCCGGGCTGCTGCTATACGTGCCTGCTGTCCCACTGTGTCCCGCTGACTCAATTCTTGGAGAGATTTTTTAATCATTATTTCCACGAAGAATAATCAATAATATACCTCATATTTCATTGAAAGATTTTAGTGAAATCCATTTTCAAAATCCATTTACTTTTTTAAAATGTATTCTCAACTTCGGAAACTTTAGAAGAACAAGTACTGTTAAAACTACTTTTAATTATAGTAATAAACAAGTAGCTATTAGGGACTGTTCTCTCAAGAAGGAGGAAAGTGACTTTCCTTGGCCTTACCTCCCCTTTCATTCCTAGCTTAGTCCAAACCGTATTCTAACGCAGTGAGGTCACTGTATTGATGGCAAGGTGACAATCAGCCTGTAGTGCTTGCGAAGAGGGTGTGAGGACGCTGTCATGCTTGTGTCTTCTTGGGTGGGGAATATTGCGCTCCGTAGCGTGATGGCAAATGAAATTACTTGACTGGCTCACACAGCAGAAGTATTTTTAATAGCAAGCTGACTTTATATGGGCATATTTCTACATTCTAAAATAACAGCTCCATTATCTTGGTTCAGCTCAACTTCTAAATCCATAAGAAATGCGCTGGGCACGAGTGTGTGGTGATGATTCACAGATTTGAAATAACACCTCCTCTCCTTCAACTCTGGCATGAAATGTGTCAGTGAAGCGCAATTAAGAAAACTGTCTTGGCCTGTCTTGTCATAGGACCGTGACGTCAGCCTGCACATGGACATCAGAAGTTCTCAAAGGTAAATTTGAAAACCAGCTGGAGTCTAGCAATGTTACTTTTGTCACTGGTAATAACGCAACAATATGTGCAGAAACTACTGTTAGTTTCTTCTACTCTTCTTAAGGTTTTCTGTTTTAAAGGTGAGAGGTTTAACAAATTGCCGGAGATCATACAGCCAGCTAGTGGGAGAGCTAGGCTTAGAACCTGGGTCTCAGACTGGGACGTTCATCTCTTGGCCAGGACTGGCTATGTGATCTGAAAGGCCTGGCTCAAGATACATATGCAGTGCACATGGTTAAAAGCGTGAATAATTTCGGCGCTGGAGCTGTAGCTCAACGCGCACTGAAGGGATAATCCCTCATCCGAAGACAGCAACCGCAAATGTTGAGCCCATGCGGCAGGGCCTTGTGGCCCGCTTGAGGCGCAGGTGCAGGCGTGGAGCCCACGGACTGGCCTGCCCGGCCACGCGCCGCCTTCGCCCACGCGTCCACGCGTCCACCCACGGACTGACCTGCGCGGCCACGCGCCGCCTTCGCCCACGCGTCCACGCGTCC
>NW_004524750.1:766507-771872 GCF_000260255.1 Octodon degus
GCGGGCAGCTGGGCCTGCCGCTGCGTCTCCTTGCGAGCGAGACTCACCGCTTCACGTCTCGCTCCGCCGCAGCGGGCACCCCGCGGTCTCGAGCGCAAAGCCCCGCATGGCGGGCGCCCAGGACCTCCGTCCTCACGCCTGCCCGGGCCGCGCAGCCCCGCTTCCCGGCAGCGCTGATCCCAGCGCGGCGGCACCGTCCCGAGCCGATGGCGTCCTCTGCCTCTCTGGCTCCTCGCCTGGGGTCTTTCCAACTCGGCACGGGCAGAAGGCGTGTTCTTGGGCGAGTCTTTGGCCAGCACGGAGACTCCGTGGCGCGCCCCGAGAGGCTGGGACAGCGGCTCGCGTCTCCAGGGACAGGGCCCGGCTGGGGACCCGCGGCGGGCGGGCCTGGCGGGTCGGGCCTCCTCCAAGGGCTTCCCGCACCGCCTCTCCCGTCCCTCTTCTCTCTAGCCGGCTCCCCGCTTCCCACCCTCTTCCCGTGATTCCCTTTTCCACGAGACACTGGGTGGTTGCTATTCTCAGTTTCCTCCTTTTTTATTTTGTATTTTAGGGAAGGGTCTACAGGGCGTTCAGGGTCTCACTACTAGATGGGACTCATAGTGATCTGCGTGTTTACAGCCTCCTAAGAGCTGGGATTACAGGCCGCACCACCACTCATAGTGTCAGTTGGTCTCAGCGCACCCCGGGGACAGGGCCAGCACGGCAGGCCCAGGGATTGAACCCCGGCCAGCCACTGTATCTGCTTGCGGGCGCTTTAATCCATTGAGCTATTAGTTTCCTCCTTAAGAGGAAAACTCGGAGCCCCTGCCAGCCTAGAGGCCTCACACTTGAGGACTGAACTGTAGGCTGCTGGAACTGACACCTCCCATAGTCTTAGGGAGGAGGCTAGACTAGTTAGCAGCAACCTGTAAATTTCCCATGAGGGGACCTCTACATACTCGCAAATGTCTGGCCTGACAGTTCTCAGCTGTGTCGAATGCATTATTCCTTTTCCATAATAAAACATCCCCCTCCCTGTCCTGAAGTGAAAGTCATACCTGATATGACATACCTACACATAGAAATATTTTAAGTTAACACTATACCTTATGTGTAATACAAAGGAAAAAGAAGGCTAGGATTAGGCCTATGTTGAAATAATTATAAATTTTTTAACCCACGTCAATGCTCTGTAGAGTATTTGGAAGTCAGGCAGGACAGTTTCTCTGTCCTACGAAACTGTTCCACTCATCTGTCAGTCCTGGCCCCCAGCCACCAAATGGCAGTGACCATGGCCCTCCGCCCTCGTGATGACCAAAAGTGCACCTGAGGCCTCACACAGCACCCCTCAGTGGCCGTCCCCTGCGCCCAGGTGAGCCAGCGATCTGAACAAGTGTTCTGTTGCTTCTTCCCTGGTTATAGAGCAGGTCGCTCTTGCCAAGCTCCTAGGCTGACCCAGCAGCATGCAGTTTCTGTTTGTGTACTTCTATTTTGGGGCTGCTAGTTTTAAAATAGCACACACAGGTACACACAGCCCAAATCCGCTGAGGTCACTGACCGCCCAGAATGACAGGTTTGGCCAGGGGGTGGCCGCACAGTGTGGTTGGTGGTTACCAGCCATGAGCAGCCCAGGCGCCTGTTTAGTGCTATATTTAGATTTTAGGGAGATGAAAATGAAGGGTGTGCTGACGTGGCAGGTTCTGAGGAAAGCCTGGTTGGTCTTGCACTGTTTCTTGGATCTGTCTCACCTCCAACTTAGAATTATGGAAGGACGCTCTGTGTTGTAAACATTTTTCCCCCGACCAGAGAGGTACTAATAATATCTGTTTCTCTTATTGGCAGCTGAATATGAAGCTGAAGTAGACATCCAAAGGGAATAAGAGGCCGGGCATGGTGGCACACGTCTGTCATCCGAGCACTCGAAAGGCTGAGGCAGGAGGAGCTTTGCAAGTTCAAGGCCAGCCTGGGCTACAAAGTGAGCTCCAGGCCAGCCTGAACTGCAGAGTGAGACCCTGCCTCAAAAAGACAAAGGGAATAAGAGTGCCCTAAGCACCACGCCTTCTGACACTCACCTCCAATCAGGATCTATGTACATGTCACTTACCAGACACTAATAAGATGCAGCGTCGGCCAAATAGGAACACAAGGGTGTTCATGGACACTTGGGAGGTTGCCCTCCAGCCTTGGCCAGAGATCCATGTGTTTGTTTTGTTTATTTATTCATTTTTTAGTCAGGGTGTTTTGCCACCACAATCAGCTAATATTTGAATGTAAGAATTCTAAACAATTTAAGGGAAAACTTACACAGCAAAATCTCTCTACTTTATAAATTGTAATATAACATTTGCTCCACTTAAATTATTTTTCTATAAGAATACTGTTTACTACATAACACCCAGCTCATTTTCTGAGTAGTACAGCTCTTAGGTGAGCCATTAAGAATAAAGCAGGCAGGGCCTTGGGGTGTACCTGTGTATTAGCCTGCTTGGCAGCATGTAAAAAAGCCCCCTGTCTAATTCCCAGTACTGTAAATAAAAAGTGATGAGAATGATAATAATAAAATATGGTTAATCAATGAGTGAGACAATGCAAAAACACATTCCAAAATGGGAAAAGCATTTACTCACTCATATATGCATTCATTTAATCTCATACCCAGCTTAAATTCACTTATATTACATTGTATGTGTCTATCAAGTGGCAAGATAAGACAGTCACTTGATTGAACAACAACATGCTGGAGACAACATGTTCTGTAGTCCAGGGTACACCTCAGTGTGGCCAGGGAAGATCCACGCCATAGCTTTCACCGAGAAGGTTCCATATAAATTTACGGCCATTAACTTGGGTAGGAAGCCCGTGTGATGGTGCATGCCTGTAATCCCAGCTCTGGAAGGATGAGGTAGGAGGATGGAAAGTTTGAATCCAGCCTGGGCAACTTTGCAAGACCCTGTTTCCAAATAAACACATACAAAAAGAGTGGAGATACAGTTCGGTGCAGAGACCGTAGGCTTAGTCCTCAGTACCAAAAAGAACAAACAAACAAGCCTATGTCTGGCAGGCCCTTAGTGCTGCTGGCAGTCACGCTGCTTCCTGGTCTTTTTAATCTCGCACGCTGCAGGTGACATTTCCCTGCAGTCCTCAAATCTCAAATTCCCACTCATTGCTCACCATCGTTCTCGTGGCCTTTGGTTAAACTGCTCTTGTGAGGTCACCGCAGGTTGGCCTTTTTTTTTTTTTTTTTGGAACCGGGGATTGAACTCAGGTCCTTGCGCTTGCCAGGGAAGCGCTTATTACACTGAGCCATCTTGCCGGCCCCTAGGTTGGCTTTTTTATCGGCGGCACAGTCTCGACCTCCACCTTACTTTGTTCACTCAAAGAACGTGACCTGTCTCCTGCAGCACAGAGTCGGTTCAATGGGCTGCCGAAGCAGCCTTGCCTGCCTCCTCAGTTGGGTCGGCCTCACCCTGGGCCAGCAGCGGGCGTGTCCCAGGCCTGCTCCTTGGATCGCTTCTCTGTTCCTGCTCCCCAGCCACTTGGTGATCTCCTCTAGGTCAGTGGCTCTAAGTGGACCTGACATTTGCAGTGTCCCACCTGAGTCTCTCCCCTGAACTCCAGAATCACACATTCATTGTCTCCTTAAGTTTCCACTGGGGTGAGTGACAAACAGCCAACTTCCAAAAGCAACTCCTGACCTCCTCTTGCCGCTGTGATACAGCACTGTTTCTTTGGTCCTTTTGTCTCCACCTTCCTCCTCCTCTTCTTTTCTGTCTGTTTCTGGCTCTGTCTCTATCTCTGTCTCTGTCTGTCTCTTTGTCTCGGTCTCTGTCTGCCTCTCTCTCTCTGTCTCTCTCTCTGTCTCTCTCTCTGTCTCTCTCTCTCTCTCTCTCCCTGCTTTTTTAATTTATTGTGTTTGTTTCTTATCTTTTTTCTTTTTCGGCTTATAATTGCCAATTGGAACATGATCTTCACGGAGTGGTCCTGCTTAGCTTCTTTTCCTTTCCCTCTCCTAGCACCTCAGAGGATATCTCCACGTAAAGAACACTGAACAACCAGGCATGGTGGCACATGCAGGTACCCCCAGCACTCTGTCAGCTGAGGCAGGAGGACTGCACATTCAGGCCCAGTTTAGGAAACTTAGAAGTAACAAGACTCTGTCCCAAGGGTGCTTGTGCACGCTCCTGTGTGTGTGTGTGCCCGTGCATGTGCACACGTGCTAGGAATATAACTCAGTGCAAAGGCCCTGGGTTCAATCTCCAGCACCAAGACAAATAAAACATTAAATAAATTTTTGCCAATTGCCTACTGCATGTGAGACATCAACTTTATGTGCCAGTGAAACAGAGATGAATAAAACTATTTAACAGTGTACTTCAAGCTCCCCATCTATGAAATAAAGGTAATAGCACACATGATGGATCTGTTCTGCGGATGAACTGCCTGAATATTTGCACTGTGCTGGGAATAGCATCTGGCACTTAGGAAGTACTGTTAAGTAAATATATGTAAATACACACCAGGGCACGTGTGCATGCGTAGAGGTGTGCTGATGAAATCCTCCCCTTGACAAGGTCGTGGGTAGTGGAAACGAGGCACAACTGCAAAGGTGTACCAAGTGTGCAGAGGCAGCCAAGAAGCTGGGAAGGGCCGCCTTCCCTTAGGGTGAAGGAGCCTGCATGACACGACTGACGCTGCACGTGAATCTCAGAGCCTCCCTGGAGGTGCACAGCAGCCTAGCAGGAAGGGCCTTCCAACTGGAGGACACAGGATAGATCTTTGACTTGGGAGGCTCAGAAGTTAGAATAAATCTGTGCCCCCCCCAGGAAGTGATGATTTGAAGCTGCCTCAATAAATCGAGGTTGTTTTTCCAACTTTATGCTTTAATTTCCTTATTATATAAGGAAAGGTGTTGATAACACTGAATATTAAACTGTGGTTGTTCCAGTGAGTGGGGAAGTTTTGGAGAATTTCACACCCTAGGAGAACGTTGCCCCCAGTTCATTTGGTGCCTATGGCAAAAAGAACCCACTAGCTCTAAGTCACTGCAGGGCTCGGGAAAGGAAGTTTCTAAGCTAAGCTGATAGCTCTAGACTTTCGGGTATGATCCCTGGTCCTCCTTTAGCGCTAGGCAGGATTGCATTTACTTACCGAGCTCTCTGAGCCACCACAGCAGCATAGCCCACAGCGCTTCCTGGGCAGAGGCTGGCGGGTGGAGGCGGGAGCCCCCAACTGCAGCCAGCCTGGGCGGCACAGCAAGCCGCCCTCAGAAGCTCTCTGATGCAATTTTACCATCTGCTTTATTTACTTGTCTCAGTTAAAGAAAAGCATGTTTTCTTTCTTGTCACACTGTTGGGAATATTAGCTAATAATATATATACATATATAT
>NW_004524750.1:771999-772550 GCF_000260255.1 Octodon degus
AAAAAAAAAAAATAGGGCCAGCCAAATAGCTCAGTGGATTAAAGTGCCTGCAAGCAGAGGAAGGCGCGGGGGTTCAATCCCTGGGCCTGCCCAGCAGGCCGCCCCCCAGGGCATGCTGAGATCTAGGTGTGGTGGTGCTTACCTGCAATCCCAGCTCTTTGGAGGCCATAAACAGGCGGATCACTATGAGTCCGATCTAGTAGTGAGACCCTGAGCACCCTGTAGGCCCTTCCCAAATATGACTGTAATCCCAGCACCCTGGGAGGCTGAAATAAGAGAGTCGCAAGTTCAAGGTCAGCCTGGGCAGTTTAGCGAGGCCATGCCTTAAAATGGAAAGTGTTTCAGAAAGCACTGGGGGGTAGCCCCTGGCTTCGGGGGTCCCTGTGTCCGCCCCCTCAGGCGCTGTCATGGAGAGCGGACCTCCCAGGGAAGCGGACAGCAGGAGCACCGCAAGAGGTCACAGCTGGGTCTCCGGCTGCAGGACACTGACAGGGACAAGAAAGCAGATTTGCCCAGAAGCAGAGCTGCCCTGTCCGCAGTTCGATGATAGC
>NW_004524750.1:787250-788320 GCF_000260255.1 Octodon degus
AGATGTCATAATTTGTCAAAATATCATTTGGTTGTTTCGGTAAACACATAGTAGCAAAGCTCTCTGCTAAATAACACAAATCATTTTCCAATAAAATGTTTCAAAAACTACACACAAATGTATAAACCTTTGAAAGGGGTCAGGGATGTAGTTCACAGCGCCTGCTGATAAGTGGAAGGTCCTGAGTTCAATTCCCAGCTCCAAAAAAAGCCTTTAAAAAAAAGGTTAAGACTTGCAAACCAGCATTCTTCTTATTATGAAAGACAGAGAGAAGGGAAAAGCCTATAAAAAGATGCTATGTATTCATGACAGAAAACATAATACAAATCCAAGAATAGAGAAAGCAGCAGACACTTCTGAAATGTCATCGAACAGCACCAGTGAATATTATTTCTGCCAGGGAACAGCACGAGAGAGAAAGTTTTGCTCAAGAACATCCAAGGAAATAAAGCAGCATTTACATGCACATGGATCAGGGACTTTGAGAAATGGCAATGAAAATCAGGAAAAGCACTTCTGGGAATAAAGCTGCTATACTGTGAATGTTCTCATACGTGATTAATTAGATACTTAAGACTGTGATTCTCTAGGTTACAACAGGGCAAGATGTGCTATGTATCAGTCTCTCCCTCCGAAGGGAGCCCCAGGGGTCGAGCTTGGAGTGAGACACCTCCAGGGGTTTAAGATCATGCAGGCCCAGCTCCACAGCGCCAAGCTGAAGAAGGTGAGACAGGAGGAGAGCACCCTGCCGAGCGGAGACCGCTGAGCAGGAGGAGCGTGGGGGTCCTAACCACCCCAAAGAGTCCTCACTGTCCTCTCCTGTCCCCTCCGTGAGGCCAGGAGCAGCCACCTGCAAGGCGGACACAGCCCGGAGCTACACTGTGGACCCGGCAGGCCAGCCCTCACCACTGGCCCCTGGGTCTCTGAAGGGACCCCTAATCACACTGCCAAATTCTCTGGTTTGCCCTGGAGTGTTACAGAAAAATTATTCATATGATGAATGAAAATAAAACACATCTGGGGCTGGTGAGATGGCTCAGTGGTCTAAAGCACCTACTTAGAACAAGCTT
>NW_004524750.1:788420-795433 GCF_000260255.1 Octodon degus
CCGCACCGCGTGAGCCGGACTGCGCCTCCTGCTCCAGCGGGCGGACGGGCGGGCGGCCAGCGAGGCGCGGCGGCGTCGGGACAGAAGCTGCGGGCGCCCGCGGCCGCCGCCCTCCCGCGCCCCGCTTCTGGGCCAGATGGCGGACGGTGCCGACGGCACCTGCTAGGCGGCAGTCTCCCTGAGATTACGCTGCCGAGGAATGGAAATCCTCAGAACTGCGTCAGCGCCCGGCCCTACCTCTGTCTCCATCAGAACCAGGAAAATGCACACTGAAGTTTAAGGCTCCTTCCTCCTACTTGGCGCCAACCGCCAGTCTTGCTTGCGTGCTCGCTTATCCAGGAAATCAGCACTGACCATTCCTTTTTTGGCTGATATCTTCACATCTATTAATACATTTTCAGTCATGTTCTTGATATTTTAGTTACGCTAAAAAGCAGGCTTTTTCAGGAAATTGTCTGCTTCGATCTATGTTTTGTTGTCCGAAAGCAATCTTATTTCCTCATTTCTAAGTCCTCGGAAGATATTTCTCCGTGATAGCAGGACATAACAGAAGAGCTACAGTCCCTGTCAGCAGACGGATTCTCCTCTACGGGCTCAATTATGGCCAGTCATCTTACAATTGCCTGAAATGTATTAAACAGACCAAAGGCGATCCTGCAGGCTGGGTGACTCTGGGCAGCACGCACCAAGCCTTGGGTGTGCTCTCCAATGCTGCAATGAAAGCGGACAGAAAAAGAGCGGCCCCCAAAACTGAGCATCTCCCAAGGCTCTGGGAGGACTGAGACATCCTCGCCTGACTCGGGGCTGTACACTGCTGACTTAAGCTGAGAAACTTGGCTAATGGAGTAACAATTCTGCAGCAAATATTTCCTTATTACCTCTAAAGGTGTCTGAATTTCATCGTTCTTTCAGTCTTGATAGCAAGTATTCATAGAAAAAGTAAAGCTAAGTCTTTAGAGAATCAAGAGAGGAAATAAAGCCTTGTGTTCATCCTACCCATGTCGCCAGCAGCTTATTTTAGACCACGGTCATTTCTCTCCTGGATTGCGTGATCTTTGCCCAGTCAGTCTCTCTGATCCGAGGACGGCTTCTAGTCTGAACTCCAGAGTGGTTTGTAAAATGCTTGTATTCTGTGCAATACATTTAAATTCATTAATTGTAAAAGTAAAACAATTTTACGAAAAAAAAAGTAAAACAATTTTATTTGGAGTCTTAGGAACTGCAATTTGGGTTTCAGATTCAGAGCACCCTGAGTGGGAGCTCTAGAAGAGCCAGGGAAAGTAGGTACTTCTACAGCAAGCAGTGCTGGCTACTGCAAGGCGTAAAAATTCCTTTTTAAAAAAATGTATTTATGTGGGTTGGAGAGATAGCTCAGAGGCATAAGCACCTACCTGGCAAGCACAGGACTAGAGTTCGAACCCCAGCCCCACATGCTGTGCGGTCTTGGCCTGGAGGGCACCCACCTTGTGCTGGTACACACCTGTAATTCCAGCACTGCAGGAGGCTGAGCACAGAGGATCTCTTCAAGTTCCATGACCAGCCTCGGGGCTACAAAGTGAGCACCAGGCCAGCCCGAACTGCATAGCAATACCCTGTCTCAAAAAAAAAAAAAAAAAAGTACTTATGCTGGGCATGGTGGCACATCCCTGTAATTCCAGCATTTGGAGCTGTGTTCAAGGCCAGCCTGGGCTGTGTACTGACTTCATGGCCAGCCTTAACTATGCAGAATGAACCTGTTTAAAAACTTTTTTTATGGAACTGGGGATTGAACTCAGGCCCTTGTGCTTGCCAGGGAAGCACTTATTCCACTGAGCCATCTCCCCAGCCCCCCAAACAATATTTTTTAACTGGTCTTAGAGATTATGCATGCAAGGGCTGGCCAAATAGCTCAGCAGATTAAAGTGCCTGCAAGCAGGCTCAGGGGCCAATGGGTTCTACCGTGGGGCCTGCCGTGCCGGCCCGGGATGCTGAAACAGTGATTGAGACTGCGCATAGTGGTACACGCCTGTAATCCCAGCTCTTGGGAGGCTGTAAACAGGTTGATCACTATAAGTCTGATTTAGTAGTGAGACCCTGAACACCCTGTAGACCCTTCCCTAAAATACAAAAATAAATAAATAAATAAATAAAATAAAAGAGGATATACATGCAAAACACATGTTTTGTTATTGAGCTACACTCAGATCCAAAACTGTTTTTGTTGGGATGAATATTCCTTTGTGGGAAATGTTTGGGGAATCATGTTCTGACTTCCAGCAACACAAATGTTAACGCCAAGGATATTGTGTGAGGCACACACGGGAATTCTCAGGAAGATCAGCACCGCTTCTGCTCCTCCAACAGCGCTGGGGACCAGCCCGGCCTCCCACGTGCCGTGCCTGCACGTGTTCATGGTGGAGCCGCACCCTGAGCTCTCGCACGCTTCTCTGAGGGGCGTGGCTGCTGGGTGCAGTGGGGCACATCTGTAATCGCAGCGCTCTAGGAGGCAGGAGAACTGAAAGGCCAAGTGCAGCTCAGGCAACTTCATGACTTCACGAGATCATGTTGCAAAAATAATAATTTTTAAAGTGACTGGAGGTGTATCTCAGTGTAAAAGCCCTGGGTTCAATCCCCACTAGTTTAGAAAAAAAAGAAAAAAAGGAAGAGGCCAGGCATACAGATCAGCAGCATAAGCACCTGCCTGGCAAGCACAAGGTCCTGAGTTCGATCCCTGGTATCAATTAATTAATTAAAAACAAATAAACTTGGACATGGCTGTACTTGCTTGCACTCCTAGCTGCTTGGGGGGTGGGGGTGGGGAAGCACTGAGACAGGAGGGTTGCAAGCTCAAGGCCAGCCCAGACAACTTAGTAAGATGTTTTCTCAAAATATTTTTTTTCTTAAATGTATTTTGTTGTTACAGGGTCTCCCTATGCAGCTCGGACTCATAGTAATCCTCTTGTTTTCAGCTTCCCCAGTGCTGGGATTACAGGAATATGCCACTATGCCCAGACTCTGGCTGGCTCAGCCTGCCTGCTGGCACTCGAACTGTGGTCCCTGTGCTGCCTAAGCTTGCGTAAGCCTACCTAAGCTTGCCTGAGCAGGCACTTTAGTCCACTGAGCTATCTTACTGGCCTCTTCTCAAAATACTTTAGAAGAACCAGGGATGTAGCTCGGTGGTAAAGTACTTTCCTTGCATAAGGAAAATAATAAAAACAAATCAAAAGACAAATAAAACCCATAAAACAAACTTCCTGCAAAAAACTGGGCAAATTATATACACTGCACCAAAATCATTGTATAGATAAAATGCCTAAATGCATTAAGCTCATGAAAGAGTGATCAACATCTTGTTTTGGTTGGTTGACTGGTGGGATTTCTGAGACAGGGTCTCCTACACATGCACATGGCCTGTGTACTTTGTGCAGCCCAGGATGGCCTCCGGTTTGTGGCTGTCTCAGCCTCCTGAGTGCTGGAATTACAGATGTGTGCCCCCATACTTGCTTTCAGGATCATTATTCATTAGACAGATGCAAGTAAATCATAATTCGATTTTACCACAGATCATGTAGAATGTTTAGGGCTGGTGAGATAACTCAGTGGTCTAAGTGCCTGCCTGGCAAGCACAAGGACCCCAGTTTGATCCCCAGTACCACATGCCATGGGGGCCCCAGAACCCCCACGCATGCCGTGGTGGTGCATACCTATAATCCCAGTGCTGGGGAGGCTGAGACAGGAAGATCACTACAAGTCTGAGCTGTGTAGGGAGACCCTGTACCAAGTAAATAAATAAATAATCAACCAGCAAGCCAGAAGCATAGAAAACAGCAGTCCTCCTCTGCCCCTTATATTTTATCCAGGCCACCTGCCCTAAGAGTAGAGCTCATGGCCAAGGTGAGGCTTCCTTAATTCTCCCATCACACCAGCAATTAATCCCAGCATCACATCCTTAATCCTAATGTCACGCACGAGGTCCAGCCACTTCCGACGAGTCCCAGATCTGGCTGAATGGGGCTTTGGGGGCACCTAGACATAAACGCCCACAGACAAGGGTTCACTGCGTGGTTCAGGCTGACCTCCAACTTGAACTCACAGTGACCCTCCTGCCTCAGCCTCCTGAGTGCTGGAATTACACTCCCACACTTGGTGACAATTTCTTATAAAGTTAAACATGCACTTTCCTTGTAACTCAATTTCACTCCTAGACATACAACAACAATGAAATAACAAAAGCAAAATCATTTTCGATAATGAAAACTTTTTGACGCCAGAGGGCATGGTGGCACACACCTGTAATCCCAGCACTCAGGAGGCTGAGACAGTAGGATCACTGCCAGTTGAGGTCAGCCTGAACTACAAAGTGAGTTCAAAGCCAGCCGGAACTGCATAGTGAAACCCTGCCTCAAAAAAGAAAAAAAAACCTACAACAAGAACAACAACAAAAAAGCACTTTTTTAAACGACCACACATTACTAGGTCGAGCTACAATATGGAAAGTGCAAGGACCTACACGTGCCTCTCCTGCCACTCTTTGGTCTGAGCCAGGCCTTTAATAGACGCTTCCCAAGAGAGAAGCGCACACGCTTACTTAATGCAGGCTCTCCCTCATGTTAAATACCCCTTCTAATGAAGAGGTGAGGCTGGGTTTCTTCTTTGTCACTGGCCCAGAGGATGCATGCGCTGAAAGAGCAAGGCAGAGGCCAACAGGGCTGCGCCTCGGGCCAGGCACATGTCCTTATCTCCTTGCTACCAAGAGGGAGCTCACAGCAGCCTCACAACTGCTTCAGGGGGCCCTGGAGTCCCTCCTGCACCTGTCATTTCTGAATTCCTTCTTGAGAATACTAAGTTGACAAGGTGTCATACTGAGGGCAACATGTCCTGAATAGGCAGGAGCAAGATGCTCAAGTGATTCAGCAAAAGAGAATGGAGGAAGTGGGGAGGGAAGGAAGAAGGGAGGGAGGGAGGGAGGGAGAGAGAGAGGGAGGGACGAAGGGGGGAGGGAGGGAGGGAGAGAAGGAGGGACGAAGGGGGGAGGGAGGGAGGGAGAGATGGAGAGAGAAAAGGAGGGAGGATGGATGGAGGGAAGCAAGTGGGAGGGAGGGAAGAAGGGAGGACCTAATTTGAGGAGATGCTCAAAACCTATGTGTTCGTGTGGATGACAATGACTCATGTTATTTTTGTATCTGCCCTCTAAGTGTGAAAATTTTCAGAATAGGAAATCACCGGAGAACACAAATTCTATATCACCTGGGCAAGAGGATAATCTCCTAAGGGCCACTATTTTTCCTTACCTTACTCACTGGCTCAAGGCTCAGTGTTGGTATTGCCTGAGGCTGAAAATGTGGCGTCTTCACAGAACAGTGTGTTCACCATTTATTAATTGCTCGGATAGATCTACTAAATTTAGGGTTGCGTGTTTAGCACCAGCACAACCCAGTGGCAAAATAGATAGCTCCACCAGGGAACTTCTTCTGTACTCGGTAACCCTAAACAACGCCCAACTTACTTGTCTAGTTCTTTTGAAATCATGTAAATGTGTTTATTAAGGATCATCTTTTTAAAAATAAAAGGCAAAATAGGCAACAAATTATTTCAACAAGGCTATCATTCCTTGGACATTTGAATCTGTTTATGAAGCTCTTAATGGAATAGTGTGGTTATGTTAGATGCATCAACATTTTATTTTATTTTTATTTATTTTTTTAAGACAGGGTTTCACTGTGTGGCGTAGGCTGGTTTTGAAATCCCTGTGTGGTCCAGGCTGGCCTCAAGTTTGTGGCAGCCCTCCTGTCTCAGCCTTCCACATGTACCACTGTTATGTTGTACACAAAAATGAGGTCAGAAAATCATATGATCTCCTACGTTACTTATTTTCTATAATGAAATAACAAGCATGTTTTTATCTTTTCTGTACATTTTGAAACATGAATATTCTGTAACTGAGGCAGTCTTTGTTTCCAGGCAACTTCCTCATTCGGCCTCAGTCCCCTTTCATATGGTGTACTCTTGTTATGGCAGGCAGTTAGCTTTTCATCATTCTTTCTGTCCAGATGACATCCAAGGACAAACCCACAAGGACAGATGCATGCACCCAGGGCTCACACACAATCTGACTGCGTTCCCCACGACCGCGGCAGCCTGAGGGCCCACAACCCCACGACCAAGGCAGCTGCGAGCTCAGCCTCCTAAGTTATCTATCTTTTTTTTAACGTAATAGCTGTTGGCATTGTTTAAACATCAAGTCTATCTTTTTTTCTTTTTCTTTTCTTATTTTTTTTCAATACTAGGGATTGAACACTGGACCTTTACAATGAGCTGTATTCCTAGCCCTTTCTTTACTTTCTATTTTGAGATAGGGGCTCCACAAGTCATTGAACTTCCCAGACCGGACTTCACCTTGCTATCCTCCTACCTCAGTCTCCCAGGGTTACAGACTTGTGTCACCACACTTAGCTTCAGTTACCTCAACAAGTTAAAATTTACCTCCATAGATGCTACAAAAGAAAATTCAAGCCCTAAAAATCAAAATAAGAACTCTAAGACTGCCTTGGGGAGGGCAGTTGACAGATTTTCCCTGTACAAGCTCAGGTGACGGCTATTTCAGGCCTTGTGGATCGTGTAGATCCCATCATGGCTCTGTTGTTGCAGTGGAAACCAGCCACATAAAATGTGTGGAGCAGTGCTCATGGCTGCACTGAGACAGAATTTCATTGACAAAGGCAGGGGGAGCACCCTGGACCCACAGGCCACAGCTTGCTGGTACTGTTGTAGATGATGACGCAATGGTTGTAACAAGCCCACACCCTGAGCACTCAGCCCATTTTCTTAGGGTCCCTAGTAAGGTGTGCTAACAGCCACTCCCCCTTCCCCTTTCTGGTACTGGGCATTGAACTCAGGACCTTGCGCTTACCAGGCAGGCCCTTATGCTGCTGAGCTATCTCCCTGGAACTCTAACACCCTCTTTTTTTTTTTTTTTTTTTTTGCACCGGGGATCAAACTCAGGACCTTGCACTTGCCAGACAGGCGCTTATGCC
>NW_004524750.1:804558-809377 GCF_000260255.1 Octodon degus
AAAAAAAAGAAAAAGAAAACACATCTTGTGGCAAAAATGAAAATAAAGGTTAATAATGGATATGTATCACTTGACGTTGTCACCGGCTAGCCATGATTATTAGCACTGTGGTAGGGTCTTTTAGTCTTTCAATTTTTTAAGTAAAATAAATGAAGATTGAGAGAGAGGGAGGGAGTATGATAGATCACATGGTATGCTTCAAAGTCAGTCACATTTGACTTCTCTTCCCTGTCATATGTCTATTTGTTGTTGTTCTTGGTGGTATCTGGAATTGAACTTGTGTTAGGCAAGCACTCTACCACTGAATGTCGTCCCCACCCCTCTTATTTCAACATAGGGTCTTTCTAAACTGCCCAGGCTGGCCTCAAACTTGCCATCTTCCAGCCTCAGCCTCTCTCAAAGCAGAGATTAGCAGAGATTATCCCCACACATATACACCTGGCTTGCTTTTTTTCGGGATCTCTCTATGTGGCAGATAATTATGTGCTTGTACACCTATTTTCCTATTTCTTCTATTCTTCCTTTCCCTGCCACCAATCAAGCATTGCCAGGAGACCAGTATTCTCCCTGGTGAAACACGAGAAGTGACAGTGTCACCTCAGTGCAGTGACAGTGGGCTCTCTCGGCGCCGTTCTCCAGCATCTCTTCCTCTTCAGTCACAAAGAGGTCAGAAACTGAAAAGCCTGGACTGGTGTTTCTCCATGTGGAAGACAGCCATGGTGACAGTTTGTGTTAGCAGGGAATGTGTGTCTATGCTCCGAGTCACTAACATTTGGAGTTGCTACCTCTGCATAAACCCTGACTGCCCTAACACTTCCGTATCTACTTCCTCTGTTAATTACTTCCCTTCCCTTCCCTTCCCTTCCCTTCCCTTCCCTTCCCTTCCCTTCCCTCTCTTCTCCAAATATGCCCAAGTATCTCCTATCAAAAGATGAAAAAGGAGGAAGAGGAAAGGGAAAAGGGAGGTGGAGGAGGAACCCAGGTGTGGTGGCAAAGGCCTCTAATTCCAGTACTCAGGAAGATCCCAAGTACAAGCCAAGCCTGGGCAACTTAGCAAGATTCTGTCACAAATCATAAGAAAGGGTTGGGGATGTAGCTTGGTGTGAAGGGCTTGGGTTCAGCCCCCGCTACTGAAAAAAAAAATGTGCCAATCCTACTCTTCCCAAATTATCATATCTCTCTCATTCATTGATACATATATATTCTAGAAGACACATCTGTTTTTGCTGTCTTTATTCACAATCTACTCATGCCTTTACTCCTGTTAAACTGGTTTCCAATTTCTTCATTCTTCAGAACCTATTTTCTTTAAGATTACGAATGGCCCACTAATTGCCCAGTCACATTCTGCTCAATCTCTTCTGCGGAGGCTCTACACTCTGGCCAAGTACTTTTAAAATTTTTATGACAATAGGCATCTTTGAAGAGCAGATGAAAATTGTGGATCCTATTCCCAGAAAAGTGTTCATACACAAATGTACATTTTAGAAAAAATTTCAAAGAGCTTTTATTGCTTTTATTTTTCAATACTGAGAACTTAGTCCAGAGCTTTGCACTGTGCAGATACATGTGTAGACTTTTCAAAAATATTTATTTTGAGAAAGGGTTTTGCTAAGTTGCTTAGGCTGGCCTTGAACCTGCAGTCCTTCTGTCTTAGCTTCCCAAGTGCCTGGGATCACAGGAATGCATCACTGAGCTTTGCTCTTCAAAGAATTTTTGATCAGTCAGCTCCACGAAAATCTACCTGCAAATAGTCTAACTTGCTTGTACCTTGGATAATGAATTGCTTTAATTTATACCTAAGAAAGAAACAGGATGTAAAGAAAACAAAAGACAGACAGACAGAGCAGGTACAGAGGTCATTCATTACTGTTAAATAGTCACAGGCACATTATTGTACTTCCAACTGTATTTCCCTAAATCGCCCAGAGGCTAATCTCTTCTTTTCCTTCGCATTTGTGCAAGGGCTTCCTACCATCTCCCTCCTTCACTTCTCTCTTGGCTGAGGCTTGAGGAATAAACACCGTGCTCTTTAGTCAAAAATAAATAAATAAATAAATAAATAAATACAGACATGATTGGGAGGAAACACCCTCACAGCAACACTGAGCAGCAGCTGGGCATGGTGGTGCATGCCTGGAATCCCTGGAGGATCACTCTGAACTTGAGGCCAACGGATTGGACTACAGCACGAGTCCAAGGAGAGCTTGGACTGCACAGTGAGAGCCTGTCTCAAAAAGACCAAAAAAAATTTTCTTTAGAAGTAAAATTTAAAGTGGTAGCATTGAATTAATTACATTAAGAAAGTACATATTTTATTTAATTTTTTAATTTTTAAAATTATTTTATTTTATTTGTATTTTAGGGAAGGGTCTATAGGGTGCTCAGGCTCTCACTACTAGATCAGACTCATAGTGATCCGCCTGTTTACAGCCTCCCAAGAGCTGAGTCACAGGAGCACACTACCATGCCCAGTCTCAATTGCCATCTCAGGATGCCCTGGGGTCAGGGCCAGCACTGCAGGCCTGGGATAGAATCTCCGGCCCTTGTGCCTGCTTGCAGGCACTTTAATCCAAGAAAGTGCATATTTTACATTTAATTATGTCATGTATTAAAGTTAAAACACAGAGCTGGGTGTGGTGGTGCACACCTGTAATCCCAACACTTGGGAGGCTGAGGTGGGAGGATTGCTGCGAGTTCAAGATCAGCCTAGGCTACACAGTGAGCTCAAAGCCAGCTGACCTGCACAGCGAGATGAGACCCCATCTCAAAAAGACAAAAATATATATATAGATATAGATACACAGCTATAAAAACTGGGTGTGGTGGTACACACATACCTGTAATCCCAGCTGTTGAGAGGCTGAGGCAGGAGGATTTCTGTGTGCTTGAGACCAGCCTCGGGTACAAAGTAAGCTCAAGGCCAGCCTAAACCACAGAGCAAGACGCTGTTTCAAAAAAATAGTAATGATAAAATATGAATATGAGATGGGCTGGTGGTAAACACTTATAATTCTAGCTACGCAGAAGGCTGAAGGAGAAGGGTCACAAGTCTGAGGCCAGTCTGGGAAACTTAGTGAGACCTTGTCTCAAAATATAAAATAAAAAGATCTGAAGTGTAGCTTCATAGTAGATATCCCTTGGGCTCAATCTCCAAAACTACAAAACAAAACAAGAAAACGAAATAGGATAACTAGAATTACAATAGTGAATTGTGACGTTCCAGGAGAGAACACACAATTCCGCATCTCAGCGAGCCACTTTTCCACTGGAACACACAGCTCATGGAGGCCCAAATCCAGCGGCCCTAAAAAACAACGAAGCAAGATTTAAAATAAAAGATGAGGGGCCGGGGAGATGGCTCAGTAGAATAAGCACTTGCCTGGCAAGTGCAAGGGCCTCAGTTCAATCCCCAGTTCAGCCAAAAAATAAAATAAAAGATGATTTATTTGAAGGTGGAGAACGGGGAAAGAGAGATGACAGCTACTCTGGAGGAGAAAGTGGAACGTTCCTGGAGTCCGGGCTCCAGATCCTTTCATTGGGAACCTTATCCCTGGGAGGCTCCGGAAATCTGATTGGCTCCTTTGCTTGTCTTTCATTCTAATCTTGGATTTCCACCCCCCCCCCCCGCCTTGATTTTTCTGGTCCTTGAATATGGGGTTCCTTAGGTAAAGGTAGTTTAGGCTTAAGGATCAAATAAAAAGAAAGTGTACGATTCTCTTTCCTTCCTTCCTTCCTTCCTTCCTTCCTTCCTTCCTCCTTTCTAAATGAATTTAGGACATGGTCTGCAAGATCTCACTGCACACATCAGACTCATAGAGTTCTGCCTGTTTTCAGCCTCCCAAACGCTGGGATTACAGGCGCGCCACCACGCCCAGTCTCAGTCAGCATCTCAGCGCCCCCCGCGGGTGAGGCCGGCACAGCACACCAGGGACTGCACCCTGGCCGCCGCTGAGATATCTGGCCGCCGCACGATTCTTTTTTTTTTTTTTTTTTCAGTACAGGGGATTAAACTCAGGACTTTGTGCTTGCCAGGCAAGTGCTTATTCTACTGAGCCATCTCCCCAGCCCTTTTAAAAAAATTTTTATTTCCATGATTCTTGTTTATTTTGTTTTTTTGAGACAGGCTCTCGCTCTGCAGTTCAAACTGGCCTTGAGCTCACCTTATAGCCCAGGCTGGTCTCAAACACTCAGGAATCCTCCTGCCTCACCCTCCCAAGCACTGGGATTACAGGCATGGGCCACCACACCCAGCTAAGTGTAGGTTCTTATGCTATTTGTGCCACCTATGCCCTTCCCAGGCCTGGTTCTTTGACTTTGTCTTTCTAGCTGCCTATTTTTTTTTCCAGCTGCCTATTAATTTTTTTAAAGCTCAGTGACGCCTTCAGCCTTTCCCCCTACTTACTGGGATCCCATCCCTAGAGAATTATGCCTTGAGAAAAATACCAGGCTCACCGCAGGTTTGAGTGAGCGTTCAACATGCTGAAGTATTTTCTGATTTAACTTGAGATTAAGGAAGAGACCAAAGTACTGTCCAGACATTTCTTTATGTAGAGGAACTAATTCTTTTTCCCAAGAGAACATTTTCATTTCACAACTGAAAGCAATAATGAGAGCAGGAAGCAGTCCTCCAAGATAAGCAGCGCAGCTGGAGTTTAGCAAATATGAAAGCCAGGGCACGAACTTCAGCGACCAAAGATCCCAGAAGCTTCTTTTGCATAAAGACGCCCCCAGCGCGTACGCGTGCGCTTCTAGCTAGAGGGTGAGCAGGTTCTCAGGGAGCTGGCCCAGACCGGAAGTCAGTACCGGAAGCCGGCCC
>NW_004524750.1:809477-812550 GCF_000260255.1 Octodon degus
CTATCTCCCCAGCCCCAATTTTTTTTTTTCAGTACCAGGGATCGAACTCAGGACCTTATGCTTACCAGGCAAGCACACCCTCTTTAAGAACATTATTTTTTTAACAGCAGTAGAAGAAATCACAATCCCAATACTTCTCCCAGAGGGGGAGTAGTGATAGGGTTACGGTCTCGTCGTTCTGATTTTCCGAGCGGCGTCACCCCATCGCTGCTAGGGCGGTGCCACAGACTGCTGCTCAGTCAGTACTCACGTAAGGAGGCCGTGCCATGAAAGGAAGATCTTACACAGATAAAAACACATTCACAGCAAATTCAATATTCAAATGATAATGTGCCTAAAATTTGTGAGTTAAAAAATCAGGTACCCAAAACATCAAACACAAGATGAGAGCGATTAGGGGGTGATTATTACTGCTTACTAATTTTACTGCCAAATGAAATAAAACAAAGTTCCTTGCCGTTAACAGATTTTCATTATTTATTTTTCCTACTGAGCATCCAGCGCCCATCTCATGAAGGCTAAGAAAACACCCTTGGTGCACGCCTGCAATCCCCGAGCTGGCAAGGCTGAAACAGCAGGCTCACTGCAAGTCCGAGCTGCCTGGTGAGACCCTGTACATGCATATTAAAAAATGAAATGAAATAGATAAGAAAACACCCTTCTACTGAGCTACATCTGCAGCCTTTTCTATTTTTATTTTGAGGCAGAGCCTCGATAAATTCCCTGGAATGGCTGGAACTTGTAACCTTCCTGCCTCAGCCTCTCAGAGTACTGGGATTTTGGCATGTGCCACCACACCTGGCTGACACAGGTGTTTTCAAGTGCATCTTATAGGCCGTAGGAAAACTCTGAGATGTCCTAAATTTCATTTCAAAGCCCAGAGGATGGAGGGAGGAAGGTGTCAAGGGAGTGAACCATTCATCTGCTGTTGAGCCCAAAGCAACAGGACTGTGCTCAGAGTTTTCAGGCTGCCGAACCCCCCAGGCACTGTGGTGGCGCATGCCAACAACAGCAGAGCTTGGGGAGACTGAAGTGGGAGGGCCGAAGGCTGGAGCCCAGCCTGGACAACTCAGAGACTCATCGGGACCCCATCTCAGTACGGGGTGTGGTGGTGTACACCTGTGATCCCAGCACTCAGGAGGCTGAGGCAGGAAGCTCACCATGCGTTTAAGGCTATCCTGGGCTGCACAGTGAGTTCACAGTCAACCTAAAGCACACAGTGAGACCCTATCTCAAAACAAAAAATCAAAATGGCTCAGTGCAAAGGTCCTAGGTTCAATTCCACAGCACACATGCATGCACACATGCACACACGCACACACACGCACGCATGCACACGCACTCACGACCAGGGACGAGCCTCTAGAGAAGTAAGTCCTGAGGGATCTGCACTCTCAGGAAAGGGCTTGAGGGAGTGTGTGCTCTGCTATTCTGCCACGTCAGGACACAAGGTTCATTCTCTTCTTTGATGCAAAATAGCATAATTTATTCTGGGGTTTTGTTTTGTTTTGTATTTGTGCAGGCTCTCACTATACAGCTCCCACTCAAGTGATCCTCCTGTTTTCTGCCTCCCCTGTGCTGGGATTACAAGCATGTGCCGCCAGGCCTGGACTCCGTCGCCAGCTCAGCACACCCGAGAGCAGGGCACGTGATTCATTCTGAGCCAAACTTAAGTAACATGGCCTGGGACACGGATCCAAGACACTCTTGTGACGTGTTCCACTATGAAAGAGGTCACACAGTTCTTATAGTCACAGAGCAGAGAAAGGCAAAGGATGGAGACAGGAGGGCAAGCAGACACAGGCGGGTCCAGGGGGCTGCGCACTCACACGCCCCTCGTGGCAAATGTCAGCACTGTGCACTGCAAACACATGCTAAGAACATGCTACATGGTATGCTTACTATGACCTGGCAAGAGCATGGTAATCGGAGCAGCAAACCTGCTGATAACAATATGTAACGTAACAGCCACTTTTAATTTCCTATTCTTGTTTTGAAATTCTGTACCATTTTCATTGCTCTGTGTTGTTTTGTTTTTCTCTGTTCTTGTAATTTGTTTTTGGCTTTTTCCTCTTTAAAAAAAAATGGCAAGCACATCAGGTAAGCCATCCACAGCAGAGCTGAGGGATCTGTCCACAGGACTCGGATGTCTTGGGGTTGTTTATGCTTTACCACATCTGTAGTGTTTTGTTGCAGCCTCACAACTGGATTGCTAGGGGGATAGCTCAGTAGAATAAGCACCTGCCTAGCAAGCGCAGGGTCCTGAGTTCAATGCCCAGTCCAGCAAAAAACAAAAAACAAAAAAACTGGATTAAGACAGAGATCAAAGCTGCATTATGGATTACGTCAGTCACTTACACAGAACGCCACCTGTGTCGCTGAGCTGACCGCACCCTCCTCAGAGTGGCGGAAGTCTGAACGGGACCACAGCACCTGTCCCTAACTCCAGCTGGGGCAGAGAAGCTAGAGCCGCTGAAAATCAACAAGGATAGCCGAAGCAGACCAACAAGTTAGTGTACATTCTATACTGGAATGGGATCTCTTGAGTGGGATGAGTCCATAATTGTGTTTTCTAAGTCAAGGTCTCCTGGTATAGGCCAGTTCAGGCTGGCCTCAAACTCGTGATAATCTTCCTGCCTCAGCCTCCCACATGCTTAGATTATAGGCATGTGACACCAGGCCCAGTGAGGCCAAATTTTTTTTAACGAATCTGGGTTAGCTGTACTTGTTCAGAGAGTGAGAGAGTGGCTCTGAGAGGTGGTGGAGGGACAGCAACGATCTCTATGCAGGAGATGTGGGAACTGAACTTGTCTTTGAAGTACGGTGCTGTCACCAGCCAGCGTGGTCCTTAACTGCCTGTGACATGGGAATCAGATGTGATTGGCTCCCAAGTTTAGCATAGCAAAGAGGCCCAGATGGTCACCATAGGCCCCAGCCCCAGAACAGAAACCCAGCAGCTGGCCACACAGAGCCCTGGACAAAGAGGTCTTCGCCCTTACAGTTGCAGAGGAGGGCCATTCGGCATTCATGGCTCGTTTTGGTTTTCACAAAGGCAAGGGTGCCAGTGGACAGC
>NW_004524750.1:823110-825788 GCF_000260255.1 Octodon degus
ACCGGAAGCCGGCCCTGAGGAGCGACGCTGTGGCGAGTCTCCGTGAGTCCCTTCTCCCTGGCGTCCCAGCGCTTGGTTCACACTCGCTGTGCAGAGCCAGCGCCTCCCCGTGCTTCGCCCTTACTTTCTGCGACGAACTTGGCCTCTGTTGTTGCTTGCTTTCACTCAGTTCTTAGTCTGAGGTAAGAGGGGCCCCGAGTCCCCGCCAGACGCAGGGCGCGCAGCCCAGGACCCGCAGCTGAGTCGGTCCGTGAGTCCCAGCCTTGAGAGCTAGGGCAGTTCTGGACCTAACTTGCTCTAAATCGGACAGGTTTAGCATTCAGGGCTGGAAAGAGTCCTTGGGTTCACACAATGCAGTCCGAGATCTCTTTCCTCTTTTTTTCTTTTGTCTTCTTTTGTTTGCTTTTTACGTGTGCCACCACACCTGCCTGCTCTGATCTTTCTGAAGATCTTCAGCAGCTCCATGGGACTGGGAAAACTGAGAGGGCCAGCGAGATAGCGCAGAAGACTAAGTGCCAAAGCACCGGCACCGGGCTTCGCTCCCCGGCGACACGTGCCACGCCGGTCCCACCCGCCAGCGTGCTGAGCCAGCAATCGAGTCCAGGTGGGGTGGCGCGTGCCTCTAAGGCCCGCCCAGGGGAGGCTGAAAACAGGAGGATCACTACGAGTCCAGCTGCGTAGTAAGACCCTGTACCAAATATATAAATGGGAAAAAAGAAAATGGGAAAACTGAAAACTTAGAGTTCAAGAAATTCTCAGTTTTAGCTGGGGAGATGGCTTGGTAGAATAAGCGCTTGCCTGGGGAGCGCAAGGACCTGAGTACAATCCCTGGTTCTGCCAAAAAGAAAAAGAAAAGAAATTCTCCGTTTTAACCAGTCCTTTTCTATCTCTTCTCTACCGACATCTTTCATTGTAAATTGTTCATCTCTAACATCTTCCAGTCAAGAGAAGTCCAAGAGGCGGATGTGGTAGCACCCTGATTTCAACGAACACAGGTTGAGGCAGGTGGACCTCAATGATTTGGAGGTCAGCCTGGGCTACATAGTGAGGTCCTGTCTCAAAAAAACAAAACAAACAAAAATACGTAGTTATTAGTCCAAGAATTTCATTGGAAAGCCATGATGTGCAAAATCTTTTACTAGCTCAAAGACAAATTGTAGTAATAGTAGCCCAAGGGAATGAAAGTCAGCGCTTACTGAATCTTGAATGTCTTTAATGTTAAGTGCTGTAATAGCTTTGATTCTTCCCATCTCTTTGGTTTTTCACCAAATATAAATAAAGTGAAGACCAGGCTGTCCATGGTGGCACACACCTGTAATCCCAGCACTCAGGAGGCTGAGGCAGGAGGATAATTGTGAGTACCAGCCTGGGAGCTCAAGGCACAGAGAGACCCTGTCTCAAAAAGATTAAAAAAAAAAAAAAGTGAAGCTCAGGACAGGGTATATCACAGCACCTGCTTGGCAAGCATAAGGTTGTGAGTTTAATTCCAGGTACCAATACATACATACATACATACATACATACATACATAAATACATAAATAGTTAAAAAGTGAAGATCAGAAGTAACCCAGCACTGAGGCTCACTGCCTGAGCTAAACAGCAGGACCCTATTTCAAACAAAAAATAACCCTCAAATAGCACAGAGTGTGAGATTGGCCACTTAAAATTTCTGAACAACTCTTATTTTTTTTTCTTTTTTGTGGTACCGGGGATTGAACTCAGGACCTTGCACTTGCCAGGCAAGTATTTATTCCACTGAGCTATCTCCCCGGCCCCTAAAAGTTCTGAAGAAACAAGCCCATCACTTAATTCATTGTCTACACTTGTTTGAGATTTGAGTTTTTGTTGATTAAAAAACAGTGTGAGTCATCCAAAAGCTTGAAGTTCACCAACCAGGAGGATGAAGGCCAGGGTCTGTGTTTTTCTAACTGTTGTTTATAGACATCCACAAAAATCTTCATTTTGTAAGGGACACCCTGATTTTCTTTTGGTGTCTTCAAAATCTTCCTCTTCACTTGGACATTCGTCCCAACCACTCTTAAGTAGAAGTAACTGAAGGTTTCAAGTGAGTTTTTAGGGGCCAGGGAGGTAGCTTAGTAGAATAAGTGCTTTTCTGGCAAGCTCAAGGGCTTGAATTCAGTCCCCCGTTCTGCAAAACAACAACAACACAAAATTAGCCAGGATAACCAATGAACAGTTAAACATACAGTTTTATTCAAAATAAAGGAAAAAAAGAAAGTAAAGAGAAGAGCAAGAAGAGACACATCCAGCAAATAGGATGGGCTACTGCAGAAACAGGGACAGCAGCATAGCCAGGTAATAGCAGCAGTGAGGGAGTTGTTTCACCCACACATCCTGGCTGTGATTGACAGGCCATGTCTATCCCAGATCAGGCTCATACTTACATCTTGTTTGTACCCTCCTGTCCAGATCTTAATGAGTGATAGATGTTCTCTGTCACCCAGCCAGCCTTCTATGCCCTCATTTCCTGCCTCTTTACTGGGTAACTTTGACATTTCTTCCATTACACTCATTACAGTGAAATCCTGCTTCTTGGCAGATAAAAAGTTTTCTTTAAGAAAAACCAGGGAGCCAGGGATATAGTTCAGTAGAATAAGTGCTTGCCTGGCAAGCACAGGGTCCTGACTTCAATCCCCCGTACCGCAAAAAAAAAAA
>NW_004524750.1:825923-840648 GCF_000260255.1 Octodon degus
TTTACACGAGACCAAAGATTGAACTCACAGCCTTGCACTTGCCAGGCAAACACTTATTTTACTGAGCCATCTCTCCAGCCCCTTTAAAATAAGATAAAATTAAACAAAGGTTTACTAAATAACACTTGATAATTTGATGTCCTATGAAATTGGTCTACTATATTCATTTTCAGATTAGGGCCCAGGTCTTTCAAAGTACAGAGTCAAGAACACAAATTCAGGAGAACCTGTCTTCTTAAATATTGACACTTCCTGAAAAGACGTTTGGTGACCTCCCAGTTGATTGATTATCCACAGAGAGTTCCACAGAAGTCAAGCAGATCCTCTTTCTTCAGCCTGCTGAGTGCTGGAATTATAAGCACATACCTCTGCTCCTGGCCTTATTCCTTGAATTGTGAGAGAATGGAAAATGTCCAAAATATCAACCAAGTGCAGAAGGATGCAACTTATAACAGGAACTAGACTTTATGGAAGTTGATGAAAGTGATATAGAGAATCCTTAAAATCATACACAATGTTCAGAGCAACTATGGCCCTGCAGTTAAATTAGTTAATAGTAAGGGCAGAGACAGAGAAAAACAAAAACAAAAAAAATTTATTTATTCATTTATTTGGTGGAAATGGGGATTGAACTCAGACCCTTGGGCTTACCAGGGAAGCACTTATTCCACTCAGCCATTTCCCTGGCCCCCAAAATAGAAATTGAAACAGTAATTTGCAGGCCAAGAGGTAGCTCCAGGGACTAAGCGCTTGCTTAGGCAAGTGCAGGGACCAAGGGTTAATTCTGCAGCACCACAGGCTGCGCCAGCCCTGCCCCTAGGTTCGCTGCCTAGCAGCCAACTCTGGGAATGGTGGCATACCCCTGTAATCCAAGCGCTGGGGATGCTGAAAAGGGGAGGATCACTATGAGTCCAAGCTGCTTAGTGAGACCCTGTGCCAAATACATAAATTTAAAAAAAATAAATAATTTGCATGCTAGGCATGGTGGCACATACCTGTAATTTCAGCACTTTGGAGGCAGAGGCAGGAGGGCTACATAGTGAGATCCTGCCTCAAACCCCCCCCCCCAATACCATAAATCAGCATGCAGGTTCAGAGGTGGAGCAACCAAAAGCAGTTATAGTTGTCTACTTACTGTAAGTGTATGAGCAAAAGAAATTAGCATGTTTAGTAAGGCCATCTGCTAGCAGAATTAGGCAAATTCATCCTTTTTATCAGTAATTATTGACTTGAACATGGTGTACTGGGCTGGGGGGATGGCTCAGTGATAGGCCACATGCCTAGCATCCAAGAGGCCACAGGTTAAATTGGTAGCAAAACAGAAGACATCTCCGAAACATTTTGTTCTTAAAATTTTTTTGATAAAAGTATTGGCTCACAATGGACTGTAATAGTGAATGACAGCAGCAAGAGCATACTGGCCTGGGCTTTTCCACCATATGTGTGAGTAAAAACTGAAATGGATTGATTAGATTCTTAGTCCTCACATGGTGTTATTTAAAACTGAATTACCAGGACTGGAAATATAGTTCAGTGGTAGAGCACCTGTCTAGTTTTGTAAGGCCCTGGATTCAGTCCCCAACACTGCAAACAAAACAGAACAACCAAAACCAGACTCATCAGACAGTGCAGTGATGTGTCCTATACTCGCAGCACTTGTGAGCTGAGGCAGGAAGATAGCCATTAGTTTGAAGCCAGCCTAGGCTATGTAGTGAGCTCAAGGCCAGCCTGATCTACGTGGTGAGGCCCTGTCACAAAACAAAACAAAAAACAAGAACATAATCAGTCCCAGGCAAATTCCCTTTTCTCCCCCTTCCATTCTCTACCCTGGCCCCAGGGATAACTGCTAAATAATATTTTCACACTAGAAATCACTTTGTCCTGTCACACATATATAAATGGAATTACTGCATATAGGATATACTTACAGATACTTTTGTTGCAACATTGTTTCTGAGATTCATCCATATTGTTAAATGTATGGGGGGGGGATAATTCTCATTGCTTTGTATGACTATTTCCTTGTCCAAATATATCAGAATGTATCCATTACACTGTTAATAGGCATTTATTTTAATCTTTTATTTTAATCCTTTTTTTTTTCTGGTACTTAGGATTGAACTCGAAACCTTGTACTTGCCAGGCAGGCCTTATGCCTGCTGAACTATCTCCCCAGCCCCTGTTTTAATTTCTTTTCCTCCTGTTTTAATTTTTTGAAGCACTGTTTGAAGGTTTAAATCAATGACTTTTGGTGAACTTAGATATTTGTTTACAGTAGTCCCTAGTTACCTTGTGGTTCAACTTTCACGGACGCACTGTTTCACAGGTTTTCAAAAAATATTAATCTAAATTATTTATTGCAGAGTTTTCACTATATCGCAGAATTTTGCAGTACTGTACAGTATATATATATATATATATATATATATATATATATATATTGTTGAAATTACATAGGTTTATGAGTTTAGAAAATAGTTAAGAATATTAAAAATGTTTTTAAAAGTTTGGGAAAGGTTTATAAGAGTATGGTTGGATCCCTGGGCGTGGTGGCGCACACCTGTAATTCTAGTGCTTGGGAGGCTGAAAACAGGAGGATCCCTGGGAGTGTGATCTGTGTAGTGAGACTATGTAGACACTGTACTAAACACATTAAAAAAAAAGCTTGGAAGGAATTTATAAAGCCTTAAAAATATATATAAATACTAAAATATAACATTGCTACTTGGCTGATTTTCACTTATTGCGGGGGTGTCTGGAACGTAGCCTGCAATAAGTGAGGGACCACTGTATTTATACATACATATGTATATACCCAGGATTGAACCCATAGCCTTCACACTGAGCTACACTTCCAACTCCTTTTTTATTCATTTATCTTCATTTTCTACTTTTTTTGGTTTTCTTTTGAGATAGGGTTTTGCTAAATTGCCCAGGTTGGGGTCAAACTTGGGCTCCTCTTGCCTCAGCCTACCAGGGTGTTGGGTTACAGGGGTGTACCATCACACACAGTCTTGCTTATTTTAAAGAGTAGGAAATTGTACTGAGGGAGAGACAGAGGAGGGGATCCAGGAAGTAGGTTGCCCTTCACTGAACCTAAATGTATTGTTGATTATTTTCCAAATAACCATCAGCGTGGGTTTTGAAGGACATTGTGTCACAGTGTTGACCTTACATGAGATGGAATATAGTGTGAGCAATAGGAGAGCTTTAAGCCACTGGGAGTTTTAGATTATTATGACTGTATTAACCTGGCCTATATTAATACAGTTAGCGGGATGTGGTGGCGCACACCTGTAATCCCAGTACTTGGGAGGCTGAGGTAGGAGGATTACTGCAAATTTGTACAGCCTGGGCTACATGATGAGGTGAACATCAGCCTAAACTACATGTCCCAAAAACAAAGGAATAAACAAAAACACAGCTTTCCACACCCTCTCGTGTGCCACACACTCAGCCCTGAGCTCACCAACAGACTACTCACTCACAGGCGATTGCTGCATGGTTCGTTCACCCTCTAACAGACCCACCACTGACCACGACATTCTGGGCTTTAGGGGGACATTCTGTCCATTTTATGGTTTGTGGTTTGTTAATTTTGTTAGGTTTTTCAGCACAGTAAAGATAAAGACACAGAGAGAATTGGTGGTGGGGTCTTAGAGATGGGTAGGCCTGCTGACTTGAGACAAAGGAAAGCTAGACTTTATGGACCTCTGCTGGGGTGGAGCTTCAGGGGCAGTTTCAGAGACACACAGGAGCTGATGGGGGGGCTCGCATGTGTGCAGGAAAGGTACCCAGGGCTGGGGCGGGAATGGAGGAGGAAGCAGTCCTTAGGAAGGTCAGCTGCTGTTTGGGGGATTCAGCCATGATGGATCAAGCCCATTTTAATTTAGCAGTTTGTGCTCAGACCAGAACCTATCAGTTTTTCTATTGGAGACAGGGTTTCACTGTGCAGTTTAGGCTATCCCTGAGCTCAGGTGACCCTCCTGCCTCAGCCTCCCACATGCTGGGGTTCCAGGTATGTGTCACCAAGCCTGTCCCTGGCAGTGGACATTTTAGATCTTAATTATAACACTGTGCCCTTGACTTCAGGACACTAGACCCAAATGTCACCAACTCTGGCTCCCCTAGGTTTTCTGTTACTGCCCACAGCACCATGTTCATGTATCTGCAGTAATTTTTAGGATAAAATTCAAAATAACCCAATTTATAAATCCCTACACCATCTAACTCTGCTTCCCTCTTCAGCCCTGCGTTTCTCCCCCTTTTTTTTCTCTCTCTCCTAAAGAGTTGGGCTGGTCTGGACGGTGCATTCCTGTTAACACCTGCTTCCCAGGACCTGAGGCGGGAGTAAAGTGTAAGAAGGAGCTAGGGGCAGGGCTGGAGTGGGAAGGCCCTTGGCGGACAGGCTCCTGGCTCGGCAAGGCTCCCCAGAAGCAGGGTCCCGCCCTCCACAGAAGTGGAGCCAACTAACCAGTGTGTTAAAATGCTTTCGAAACACTGCAATAGGAGATTTGCGGAATTATTTTAACTTCTCTTTATTGTCTATGTATTTGTCTTCTCTGTTGCTTTTTTTTTAGCAAATTCTTAGTTTTATTAGACAGTGTTATAGTATGATTTTGAAAGAATAGGTAGTCATTCTTTGCCTTACTTTTAAGCATTGTATAATTTTTATATTTTTTCTTTTTATTCATTTTAATGAGAAAAACATAAAATAGCAATGAAACAGTTTCAAAATAGGTTAGAACAGTTACAGTCAATACTTTTTTTTACAATCAATACATTGTATATCTATGTTGCTTGCTTTCCACTTGTTATTATTTTCTTGAAAAGAAAGTACTGTTATCTGTGTTTCTTCTTAAGACAATCTTTTTTGCCTATGTCTTATATTCTGAGTAACAGCTTTGAAGATAATAATATGTACTATTGTTATTCTCTTATTTTGTTATGAAACTTTGTTTTATTTTTCCATAAAATGAAAAGACATTCCAAAAAAAATCTCTACATTGTTACAATTTTAGTTCAGGTTCTGCCAAAGCAAGCACTTAGGTACTACTGTTCCTAATCTCTCTTCCTAAGCACATGGGTTTTGTCTGATGTCCTCATGAAAAGTTCTTTAACCTCGACCTCCTAGTTGGATCATTTCTAATCATCCTCCCTAGAAATCATCATTCATCAAGTGCTGCTTTCTCAAAAAAATGTTTCTAGACTTTGCAGTCTGGGCCAGGTTCCCCTGTTCTATGTAATCAGTGTCTTTTATCTTATAAGAGCTCCTAACAAAATTATGACAATATCAATAAATTAAGGTGGTCATTCCATCTTGTTTGTTTGAGACAGGGCCTTGCTATGTATATCAGGCTGGCCTTGAACTCACAACTTAACAGCCCAAGGTAGCCTTGAATTTATGTTGATCCTTCTGCCGCAGCCTCCTGGGTGCAGAGAATATAGGGGTGTACCACCACCCCTGGCTTGACTACTTTTTTTTTTTTGAGATAGGACTTTATTATGTCAAGGTCAGGATGGCCTTGAGCTAGCTCACGCTGTGGCCCATGCTGGCCTCCTGAATGCTGGGACCACAGATATGTGCACCACAGCCAGCATGGACACAGTGCTGAGGCACCTGTTTACATATGTGTTCACCTGTAACACGGAACTCTGAGGAAAACAGTATGTCAGTCATGTCAAGATCTCAAACCTGGCTGTCAGGAAGCACTCAATAAATGTTTATTGAACTAACGGATAGACATAATACTCTGCAGAACTAGATAGTTAATATTGTTCCTCTTATACATCTGCAAACTTCAAGAGATTCTGCTTAGTATAAAGAAACAAATGGTAGCATTTCAAGCATCACCATGCTTAAATGTGTCTCCCTGGCTATTTAAATTATTCACATCATCAACCTAATTCTCTGCCTATGAGCAAGGCTTACCCAGATGAAAGCCAGGGGCAGGGACAAGTGGTGTATGTCCTCTGTGCATGAGGTATCACTCCACAGACTATTATTGTCTTCAACTACCATTAGAAAATACAATAAAAATACATTTCTTTACCACTTTTAAGGGGGAAGCTGTCACCTCTTTCATTAGTCACGGCTTGCCAAAAAGAAAAAAAACACAAGAGGCTGGCTTCTTTGTTACTGAAAAATTTTTTTGACACCTAAATGTTAAAGATATTTTAAAGAATAAGTAACAAGGGCCAGCCAAATAGCTCAGCAGATTAAAGTGCCTGCAAGCAGGTGCAGGGGCGGGGGGGGGGGGTTTGATCCTGGGGCACCCTGAGACAGCGATTAAGACTGGGTGTGGTGGCGCATGCCTGTAATCCCAGCTCTTGGGAGGCTGTAAACAGGCGGGTCACTATGAGTCCAATCAAGTAGTGAGACCCTGAGCACCCTGTAGACCCTTTCCTAAAATTAAAAAAAAATAATAAAATAATAAGTAACATTATTCACAGTTTTGTTACTTGTTTTTTAGTCTTTTTGAGGCAGGGTCTCATTATGCTGTGAAGGCTGGCCATGAACTCACTGTGTAGTATAGGCTAGTCTGGAACTCACAGTGATCCTCCTGCCTCAGCCTCAGGAGTGCTGGGATTGCAGGTGTGCACCACCACGCCTAATAATAATAGTAGTAATTATTATTACTATTAGCAGTACTGGGGATTAAAACAGGGTCTTCCACATGCTATGCAAAGATCTACCACTGGGGCTGGGGAGATGGATCAGTAGAATAAGCACTTGCTGGTACGTGCAAGGGCCTGAGTTCAATCCCCAGTTCTGCCAAAAAAGAAAAAAAAAAGATCTACCACTGAGCTACATCCACAGCTTTTTCTAAAGCAATTTTTAAGTAAACAGACTCCTGGATAAGAACAATGGAGTTAAGATTAGGAAGTATTTACCTATGAAAAGAAAGCTTCTGTCTAAGAGACAAAGGGGGGCGGGGGAGATGGCTCAGTAGAATAAGCGCTTCCCTGGCAAGCTCGAAGGCCGGAGTTCAATCCCCAGTTCCACAAAAAATAAAAAATTAATAAATAAAATTTAAAAAAATAAAAGAGATAAAGGGGTCCTGAGATGATGGCCAGGGACCCTGCTTCCCAAGGTAGTCTTACTATAGAGCAAAACTAGGAGGCTTGGGGGTCTGAGGTGGGACAGATCTATACTCAACTAATAAAATTACAAGTATAGTCACTTGGGTGATATTGATTAAATGGGAAAGCAAGCCACATACCTAACACACATGGGCCAGACAAGCACGTTCCTGATGGGGTGGCTTAAGGATGTTTTGGCCCAACAAGGTGGTTCACACCTATAATCTGAGCACTCAGGAGGCTGAGGCAAGAGGGTCACTGAGGCCAGCCTGGGCTACAAAGTGAGCTCAAGACCAGCCCGATCTGCTTAGTGAGATCCTGTCTCAAAAAGACCAAAAAAAAAAAAAAAAAAATTTTTGGTCCCCTCCACCCAAGGTGATACAATAATATTGTTCATCTCTGGGGAAAAGTACAGGAGTATAGTCATTCTTCTTTGTCCTGAGGCTGCACTTTGGACAAAATGTACCTCTGGCCACAGTTGTCTTCCGCACTGACCTCTGCAGGGCCAAGCCCTGTTTGACTGCCTATAATTATAAATAATTTATTAGACCCAGATGTGGTGACCCAAGCCTGTAATCCCAGCACTTGAGAGGCTGAGGCAGGAAGGCCAGCCTGAACTGCATAGGGAGACCCTGTCTCAGAAAGACAAAATAAACAAACAAAAGCTTAGCTATCTATAATAGTGGGAGTCAGCAAACCTACAAACTTTACTTTCAAGTCTTCGATTAAATTTCTTATTTCAGTCTTGGCAACCTCTAATCTCAGCCTGCAACATTTTTCTTAGCATGCCAGGAGGACAAAAAGGGGGGCATTGTTTGGTAAGGCCAGCCATGGCTTTGTTTTCTTTCCTTGCTCCCAATGACAGCTTGCCGTAGAGTTCATTTCACAAGGACCTTCCTCTCAGGCATGGCAGCCTGAGCTAATGCAGAAAATCCCCTTCTACAGGAATGGCAAAGTTGAACATAACAAGTGATAAACACAGAAAGCACACATTCACAAAAAGAAAGTCTCTAAATTCAAAAACAAAGAAGAAAGGAAAATCAGAGTGATCTGTGTTAGCTGACCTGAAATCAACTTTGAAGCAGTGTAACTGGATCCTGAATTGGCAGGTGACTCCCTGTTGTGCGTGAGTGAATGTTTGTGCGTGCATGCATGTGGGCGTGTGGGCGCGACTCAGGGCGTTCACACTGAACTATTCTCCAGTCTCTTTTTTTTTCCCCCCATTATTCGAGTGAGGTAATGTTAAGTTATTGAATTGCCTAGTCTGGGGTTCAATTTGCAACCCGCCTGCCTTAGCCCTTCTTGCCTCAGCTTCTCAGAATGCTAGGATCACAGGTGTATGCCACTACACTCAGTTGATACTTGGTTTTTAATGTCTGCGAAGGGATAGAAGCAAAAATAGACTTAAGGGCCAGCCAGATAGCTCAGCAGATTAAAGCACCTGCTTAGGTGCAGGGACCAGGGTTTGAACTCTGGCTTGCCATGCTGACCCCACTCTTGGGGAGTGCTGAGATGGTGACTGAGACTGGGCGTGGTGACCGGCACCTGTAATCCCAGCACTTGGGAGGCTGAAAACAGGAGAATCACAATGAGTCCAATCTGTGAATTGAGACCCTGTAGACCCTATACTAACTACATAAAAAAAAATAAAGGAATAGAGTTAAGTGTGTTGAAGTGCAAGACTGCATTAAAAGCAAAACTTGTCAAGGGTTGAACTCCCAGGTGTAAAGGACCACCTGAGCAACCCTCCTTGATAGAAGAGCAGTTGTCTTCATTTTGGCTGTGCCTGACTATTTCCATGTGTTGATAGGAGCAGAGCTGGTTAGGACTTTTCCTTATCCCTTCAGTTGGCTTTAAGAAATGCATATTGGTCTAGTCAAGGTGCTGGTGGTACCACCTGATAACTCACACCTGCTGCTCTTTAATATGATCCGGGTGGAGACAGGACCAAAAGCCAATGCTCCACACTGGCCTGGGATCAAGCCTCAAGATAGAGGGTATGACTTCCTGGGGCTTCAAAGGTTAAAACATTAGGCACTATTTTAATAGTATAATGCAAATTACTCCTTCTCTCTGCATATGACAGAGGTAAACTCAGGTGTCCTACCTAGCCCAGCTCACAGTACTTACCTCATCCATGCAATTTTCAGTCACTTATCCTCAAGCCACTCTTCTTTCATGATGGAATAAAACCTGGGTTTGGCCCTGAGTTGAGGCCTTTGTTCCGGATAGCCATCATCATGGCTGGACTTGGGACCCCTTGGCTCCCCATAACTGTAGATATGCTTTAATGTCTTTATTCTCGTCATGGGTTGCACTGGTGAGATTGTAGAAGATTGGAATTAACTTGATGGGATTCCAATAGCTTACCCATGGGATTATAAATATAAAACTCCAGACCAAGATGAAGACCAGGAAGGGCTCCCAATACCCAGGAAGATCGGAAATTTATATAGAACAAAAATACAGATTTAGCCTAGTTGAAAGATGAACATAGGTACCAATTAGTACTTAGTCTGTGATGCTTCTGTGCAAATAATGTAAGCAAAGCACACAAAGAACTGCTTCAGTTCACGAGGGTTTCCTTTTGAAACTGAGCTCATAAAAAATAAAACAAGCATTTACCTTTACTGAACAGAATAGCAACCTTTTCTTTTAATCTTATTTATTGCATGCCATGAAAGAGAGCTAAAAATACAGTAAGATAGGTCATGCTGGAGAATAAGAACACAAAAACAAAATTTAGAAACTTGAGCCAGAAGTTAAGGAGTCTACAGTTTTAACTATTCACAGTTTCCTCATTCTGTTTGAAAATATTATGTTATTTTTAATGGAGGTTGCCTACATTTTTGCATCTTTTTCACCATCATAATTGTATATCTGTATTGTCTGCTTAAGTGTTTAAATTGGTACACAGAATAGAATTCTTAAGAATTTGAAATTATACAAAGTGTGTTTCAATATGATTGTTTAAAATGAATAGTCTAGGGCTGGTGACATAATTCAGCAGACTAAGTGCCAGACTTAGGCAAGGGTAGGGACTGTTCCCTGGTACCACATGCCACACAGGCCCCACCAGTGGATGTGCTGAGCCAGTGATGGAGTCCAGGCATGGTGGCACACAGCCTATAATCCCAGCTCTGGGAAGGCTGAAAAGGAGGGTCACTATAGTAAAGTCATTAGAGCTACAGATAACAAGACTCATTGAAAAATATAATGTGTAAGTTTGGAAAACAACAAAATAAAACATTTAAAATAAAAACTACAGTAATTTGGTTGGATGTGGTGGCACATCCTGTAATTGTACCTCTCAGGAAGCAGAAGCAGGAGGATGTCTGTGAGTTTGAGACCAGCCTGGGCTAGATAGTTCAAATTGAACTGAACTAAAAAATGAGACCCTGTCTCAACCACTCCCCCGCAAACCCCCCAGAACATACAGTAATTGAAATAAAAGGCTTAATAATCAAAATAAGTCAGAAATGAACAAATAATTCAAGGAGAAATACGTCTGTTATCAAGAATGAGGGAGAGACAAAGACTTACCAAATATAATAGGGAGAGAGACCCCCCTCACGCTCCCAGCCTCACCCTCCCCTCCCCCGGCCATTGAGAGAGCCCTGGTAAGCAGCAGTGAGCCACATGGGAGGGGAGAGACTCGGCCCACCACCAGGCTGCAGTCCATGGAGCCTCTTCTGGAGTAGCCCAGATGCCTGGTCCATTCCCCTACAGCATAGGCAGCCAGTGGGAGATGGTGGGAGATGCCTGTGACACGTCAACCTGCTCCCCCAGATTGGTGGATCCTGCAAAACTATTTTTCAAAATTAATGTAGAAATTAGATACTTCCATGACAAAGAACTGAAGAAATTTATGACCACCAAATCAATCCTACAAAGAATATTGAAAGACGTGACCACAATTCCAGGAATAACAACATGAGGAAACCACCAAGAAGCGCAAGCAGTTAAACAGAGGGAAAAGTAGGGAACCTGCAGGAAAATAATGTGATAAAGATATGCCAATTCATGTCAGTTATAACCATCATTGTAAAAGGCAATCAAAAGACGGGCTGGGGAGATAGCTCGGTGGTCTAAGTACCTAGGCAGCCTGGCAAGCACAAGGTCCTGAGTTCAATCCCTGGTACCACATTCCATGCTGGCCCTAGAACCCAGGGCATGCCATGGCTGCCTGAAATTGGAAATGGTGATGCATGCCTGTAATCCCAGTGCTGGGGAAGTGAGACAGGAGGATCACTATGAGTCCCAGTGTAGCGAGACCCTGTACCAAATAAATAGGCAGAGTGCATCAATAAACACAATCCATGGGGCCGGGGAGATGACACAGTAGAATAAGTGCTTCCCTAGCAAGTGCAAGGGCCTGAGTTCAATCCCTGGTTCTGCCAAAAGAAAAAAAAAGACAATGTGACAATATACTGTATACAAGAAACACATTGAATTCAAAAGGAAATTCAAAGACTGAAAGTCAAAGGATCGGAAGCAATATTCCATGTGACAGGAATCCAGAAAAAAAAAAAAAAAAAAAAGCAGGTGTAGCTATTCTGTTTGCAAACGATATGAACTTCAAACCGAGAATGAGCAAGAGAGATTAAGAAGGCCACTACCTACTTTGTAGGGGAAAACTGAAGAGGAAGAGATAACAAATATATATGCACCCAATATAGGAACATATAAGACAAATTTCAATAGACATGAAAAATCAAATGAGAACACAATTTTATGTATGTATGTATGTATATGTATTTGGTACAGGGTCTCACTACACAGCTCAGACTTCTAGTGATCCTCTTGTTTTCAGTTTTCTCAGTGCTGGGATTGCAGGTGTGTGCCACCACACCTGGTCTCAGTGGCTGGCTCAGCTCACCCAGGGACAAAACCGGTGGAGCATGTAGTGCTGGGGATCGAACCCTGGTTCCTGTGCTTGCCTAAGCAGGTGCTTAGTCTACTGAGCCATCTTGCCGGCCCTGAGAAATAACACAAGTTGTAGTGGGGGACTTTAACACCCCACTGTTGCAAAGAGAGCAAATAGGCAAAAAATCAGCAAAGAAATCAGAACTGGCTGGGTGTGGTAATGCACTCCTGTAATCCCAGTACTCAGGAGCCTGAGGTAGGATTACTGCAAATTTTAGACTAGCCTAGGCTACAAAGTGAGCTCAAGGCAGCCTGAACTGCATAGTGAGACCTGTCTCAAAAAGACAACAACAAAGAACACCGTATATTAGCACATACAACATGCTTAAGTAAATGCAAAGGAGTTTAAATTATCTCATGCATATTACCTGACCATAGTGTAATAAAACTGGAGATTGACAACAGAAATCACAAAAACTCCATAAACACATGAAAATTAACACCCTCCTCAGCAACCAGTGGATCACAGATGAAATTAAAGAAGAAATTAAACTATTTACAGGGCCTGGGAAGATAGCTTAGTAGAACAAGTGTTTGCCTGGCAATTGCAGGGTCCTTAGCACTGGTACCACAAAAAACCAAAAACAAAACAATGTTTACAATCACAAAAATGCAGCTACAACTTACTGGAACCCGTGGGATGCAATGAAAACAGTTCTCAGGGATATTTATAGCAGTGAATTCTCACATCAGGAAAAAAGAATGAGCACAAATAAACAACCTTATGCTGCACCTCAAGCTTCTATATAAAAAGAAAAGCAAGTCAAGCCTGAAGCTTCCAGACTTTTGCCAAGGACCATCAGATGAATCTGCCTGCTGAGCACTTCCATCCACTGCTCCCCAGCTCACCCCACTCAGCTCTCATTGCCCATTTCCCCAAAAGCCATTGGGTGGTTGTCTCGGAGGTGGAATGTGGGAGTAGGGGCCCTGTAGGTAGGAAATGATAGGATGAAGGCCTCATTGCCCTTTGTGAGAAGTTACTGGAAAGACTAAGGGCAGCAGTCTCTGCCTGGGGCACTCAGAAAGACAGGCAAAGAAACGAAAATCAGGGAGGTCCCAGGTAGTGTGATCAACCTAAGGTCCCTTACTTAAACCTGTACTTGTGATTTTTTTTTTTTTTTTTTTTTTTTTGAACTGGGGATTGAACTGAGGTCCTTGAACTTGCCAGACAAGCGCTTATTCCACTGAGGCATCTCCCCAGCCTGAATGTGAAATTTCATTTTTTAATTTTTTTTGGCGAAATCTTAACTACTTGTCCTTAAGCGCTCCACCCATAACCCTTGCCTTACCAGATAACAGGTCATGTGACTGCCTATGCCTGCAAGAAACCCAAAAGGAGGGCTAAGGACAGCCCTGGAGCCATAGTCCAGGAGCCTACCCAGAGAGAAGAAACCCAGCGATGGGAGCTGAAGAGAAAAAGCCCTTGAACATTTCTCTCTTGAATGCTTTCTACTTGTCCAATAGTTGTTACTGTCTTTCTCTTCCCCTCCTCTTCACTTTCAGGTAGGCCATCTTTCCATCTTCTCTTAGCTTGGCTCGGCCTCTTCTTCACTGAAGGTGGGTTTGCGAGTTTTCCAACACAGCAGTGGCTCTCAGTCCACACCTGAAAGTAACGTAAATTATGGAAATAATAAACTGCTTCTAGCCCTAACTGCCAAGAAATTCTGTCTCAACCTGCTTTTATAAATCTTGAGCAGCGGTAAACCTTCTTTAATCTCAACTCTAACCATGACATCCTCCACAGTTCTTCCTCTTGATTCACAGGAAAAATATAAGCCATCAGTGAACTTCGACTACAGCACCCAACTACAAATCTTCCCGTCTTTGCTTTCCTCTCCTGAAGTGGCCCCACAGGCCGCCTTAAGCCGAAGGCCGACGGTTACCCACACTCTTATTCCCTGTAGTCCACTCCCTTGAACCTCCAGCCTGCCTTTCCACTGGCACCTTCGCACCAATATTTAAACATTTAAACAGATTCTACATTCAAAAATCCCTTTTTTTGCTGGCTTGTTGGTACACACCACTCGGTAGGTTGAGGCAGGAGGAACACTGAGTTCAAGGTCCACCTGGGCTACAAGTGAAACCCTGTCTCAAAAACAAAACAAAAACCCCTTATTTTTTATTCCAGGTGTTTTTTTCTCTTTGAGGCAGGGTCTCACTATGCAGTTCAGGCTGGACTCGAGCTCACTTTGTAGCCCAGACTGGGCTCAAACTCTCAATGATCGATCCTCCAGGCTCAGCCTCCTGAGGCCTGGGATTACAGGTGTGCACCACCACACCCAGTCCTTTCTTTTTCTAACCAACTTCCCACAGAACTGCACGGTTAAACCTGATTTCTTGGCAAGCACCGACACCTGTCCAGGCAGCCTTACTCGTCTAGCAATGAAGCGCACCGTCCGGTACTTCTCTAGTCTGTACGTCCACTGCACCTCTAGACCCTGGAGGCTGGAACCAGATGCTCGCAAGAGTTCCGTGTCCTGACCCTAGATGAACGGCGAGCACAAAGCTCTTTAATTCGCATTTATTGAGAACCTGCTTCTCCGGCTTCACGGCTAGGAGCTCGCCGGGAAGGCCTTCGCGGCGAGGTGAGAAGGACAGCAGGAGGAGCGCGCGGCACGGCTCCCGGGAGTCCCCCCGGTCCGCAGAGGGCGCGCAGGGTCGGGAGCGCACCTCCGCGCGCGCTTCCGGGGCGCCCGCCCGGACCGAGCCCCGCCGC
>NW_004524750.1:840748-840973 GCF_000260255.1 Octodon degus
GGAGCAGGCAGATGAGGGAGTGAACCAGGAGGTGCACAGTGCCAGAGCCCAGGCGCAGGCAGATGAAGGAGCAAACTAGGAGGTGCACCATCCCAGAGCCTGGGAGCAGGCGGATGAGGGAGAGCACAGTGTCACAGAACCAGGAGGTGCACCATCCCAGAGCCCGGGAGCAGGCAGATGAGGGAGTGAACCAGGAGGTGCACAGTGCCAGAGCCCGGGAGCAGG
>NW_004524750.1:841866-849031 GCF_000260255.1 Octodon degus
GCGGGGCCTGCTCTTTGTGGGTCTGACCGCAGACGCCGGCGTGCGGCCGGCCCTCCGCGGCCTCGGCCGGCCGGGGCGCCGACTTTGATGCCGAGAGCGTCGTCTTAGAATCCGAGGAGTGACCGCCGCCCCTGTTGTGACATTTCCTGGGCAGAGTCCGGGCGGCTGTAAGGAAAAGCGAGAGCGGCTGCCGGGTCTGGCTGTCTTCGTGCCAGGCTGGTGCCCGCCGACTCGCCTCGGCCAGTTCGGGACTTGTGTCCGCCTTCCTCTTCGCGCGAGCGGCAAAGCGTAACGTCTTTAACTCGGGAGGACAAGAGGTTCAAAGACTTGCGAAATGGGCGTCTTCACGGTGAACAGGGACTTGGAGAACAGGGACTTTGCTGTATCTTGTGTGCTTAACTGTAACCTACATCTGGCTACATTGTGTGTGGGTGCAGGTGGCTGCCGATGGCTGAACACAGCGCGTAAGCCACTTACTCAGTGTTTACCGGGTCGGCTGAGCGAACTGGGTGGTGACTCAGGCTTTTGTAATGCCCTAGTCCTCTCTATGTCCTCACACGGTGGTTCTTAGCTGCCAGTTATTAGGGAGTCTCTGACGAATTTCGCCTCTCCTCTTAAGGGATGGGAATAATTACCCTTTTGATTAAAAAGAAATGAGGCTAACACCGTAATTTGCCCTCTTCTAAGTGTGAGAAATGTCAAGGTTAATCATCTTCCTCTTAACTAGATTGTAGAAAAGTTTGGAGCCTTAAGAGGGGAGTGTGAAAGAGAAAAGAGCCACTTTTAAAAAGGCAGTACAGAAGAATATTTTATAAATTTATTAAAATTTATTAATTCAGATTTTTTTCCCCCAAATGATCCTCCCTAGGTGTTTGTGTTACTTAGACACGTAAACTTGGTTACTTGTCCCGTTCTGGCCATTTCCTACTTAAATTACACGGGTTAGATTTGCCAGAGAAGACCATTTGGGGGAACATAAACGAATGCGTTTAGGCGCACAAGTGTGCCCGTGTCTGAAGGCATCTCTGCGTTTTATTTATGGGTCTAGAATCCACACAGGCATAGTTAGGTATTGTTTTCAGAGGTTTTTATTGTGAATAAGTCCTGAGAGTTATGTTTCTGTTTTGAGTTAGTAGGTAGAAGTTGTTCTTACCTGGGAAGGGCTCAGAATACGTTAGAGACAGTGTTGTGTTGAGAACAGGATTGCAGTGCGGTTGCTTAAGACCTGGGAACCCATGAAATTCATATGTAAATAGCTAGCAAGAAGTACTACAAGGCAGAATTTTATTTGGGGATGATGGTTAAATGGTGGAGACAGATTCTTGGGGTTACACTGAGTGACATTTCGGACTAAATGGAACCCACTGTGATCTTTGTGATTATTATGTTTGTGTTTGTTTTTGTAAAACATTTTTGTGTTGCATAAGTTAACATCAAAACATGATTTCTGAGCAGCGATCATGTTTAGAATGGAAAGAAAAGTAGTGGAAACTAGTTTTTCTAACTCTGGAGCTGTGGGGAAGTTGCTTCATTATATCTATCACTGTTCTGGTAAGTCATGTGGGCAGTTGGACTAAATGATTCCTGGGAACCTTTCCTATTTTGATATTCTGTGGTTATGGCTATTATGTTTTACACTTCTGAGTTTCATGGAAGCCAATATGTCCCTCCCTACCAAGACCTCCAGAACAGTTTGTGAGGACGTGGAAATGGTTAGAGATTATTGCATTCTGGAGGAAGGGCCCAGTGTGAGTGCTGTTCAGAGGCAGTGGAGCTGGGTCCATTCCACTGGGAGACCCGGGGCGCTCGAGGACAGTTTCGGCCTGGAGATGGCTTAGCTCTATGCTTATTTGGCCTCCTTTTTCGACCCTTTGACTTCATTTTAGTAGTTTCTATGCATTGGAGACTTGGAAGTCTGTTTAGAATCTGTGACAAAAAGGTTATTTGTGTGTCTTTTAAATGTATTTATTTTGTCCTTTGGAACAGTGTGTTGCTGTGCAAGTCTTCAAGCCTGAACTGCATAGTGAGACCCTGTCTCAAAAGCCAAGAAACCCTTACCTTTCATTTTTCCCATATTATTAGTACATATTGATTATATTGGTTAGTGTGTTTTAATTTTTGGCAGATTTGGAATAGATGGATCACATGTCAGTGCTTTTCCCCTCAGTACTTTCTTTGGGCCAGCCTACCCCATAGTTTCACACTTAGGTTGGCTCGATGTATGTAATATATTTTGATCAAATCCCATTACCCTCCCATCCATCCTTCGCTACTCCTGTTCCTCCTGGCTAATAATCACTTCTACTTGTGATCTTAGGTTGCACTTGTTAGGGAAACATTTGATATTTGTCTGGCTCTGGCTTATTTCACATGATTTTCAGATCTGTCCAGGTGACAAAATTGAGTTTCAGTGCCGACAGTAGTATGCCATTGTACATACCACATTTTCTTTATCCATTCACTTGTTGATGGGCATCTAGGTTCGCCCAGTGTCTTGACTTGTTTTTTTGTTTGTTTTGAGACAAGGCCTCCATCTAGTTAAGGCTAGCTTTGACCTCACTATGTAGTCCAGGCTGGCCTTGAACTTGGGATCTGCCTACCTCAACCTCCTGAGCACTGGGAGTCTTGACTGTTGTATACAGTGAAAATAAAGCACTAATTATGTGGTGTGCAAGTTTCCCCAATGGTATGCTGACTTTAGTTCCTTTGGATATATACCAAGGGGTGGTCTCAGTGGATCAAATGACTCTTCTGTTTTTAGGTTTTGAGGAACCACCATGCTGATTTCCGTAGTGGCTGTGCTAATGTACATTTCCACCAGCAATGCAGACCCCCAAGTCCTCAGCATTTACTGCCTTTGTTTTCTTGGTGGTAGCTGTTCTGACTGGGATGAGACAGAATTTCAGTGTAGGGGTGTTGGTTCAGTTTGTGTGCTTTGGATTTTTGAGACAAGATCTAATAATGTAATCCAGTCTGACCTTGAACTTGTAGCAGTTCTGGTCCTCCTGGTTCTGCTTCAGCCTCTCCTGAGTGCTGGGATTTCAGGTGTGTGCCACCACACCCAGTATTTTCCATAATTTCTTGCTTTTACTTTTTACCTTTTTTTTTTTCCTGCTTTTATTACTATTTTTTAATCCTTTATTTCGCTGCACAGTTCAGACTTGTAGTGATCCTCCTGTTTCAGCCTCCCTAGCGCTGGAATTAGAGGTGAGTGCTACCATGCCCAGTTTCAGTGGTTGGCACGGCACACGTACATCGGGTTGCAGGGCCCTCACCACTGGGAATGGAATCCAGGTCCTTGCACTTGCCAGGCAGGCAATTAGACTGCGGGGCTATTTCCCCAGGCCCTGCTGCTTTTATGTTTTGAAAAAAATTTTGGAGTCCAGTGTGGAGGTGTAGGCCTGTAATCCCAGCATTTGGTTTTGCTATGTTTTATATCAGGAATCGAACTCAGGACCTCCTGCTGGCTGTGCAGTTGCTTGTGTTGTTGAGCTGTATCTCTGGCCCCAAAATACATTGTTTTGTGTTTTCTATTGCTTAATCCCAGCACCTGGAAGGCTGAGGCAATAGGATCGCTGAGTTTGAGGCCAACCTGGGCTAGAAAGTGAATTCAAAGCCAACCTGAACTACATAGTGAGATTGCATCCCTAAAAGACCCAAAAAATAAGTAAATAAAAATAATAAATAAAAATTTGCTTTTAGTGAAGTATGCAGAGCAAATTAATTTACTTACTGTGATATTGTGTTTCATGATTAAATGACTGTGACGCTGGAATCACTCATTTTGCTAAGCTGTGGCTAATACATGTGATGGTGCAGTTGTCTATTATTAATAGTATGTAGCCTTCTCAATAGGCTTTTGCAGGTTAGCTCATGTAATTTGTGTAAGAAACAAGTTCGGTCAAGATTCGAGCTGTCAGATACACATGTCTTTTGGAAGTAAGAAGAGATTATGGGAGCACCCAAATTCCAGTCTTCTGTTGAGAAGAAGGCAGGAAATGCTAACCCCTAAACCTCTGTTGCCTATTAGTACCAGTTACATAATTAATGAATAGCTGATGTTTATGTGTAGAAATTAAAGTATTGTACACTATAAATGTAGGTCCTTTTTATTTGTAAAAGAATCCTGAAATTGCCAGGCATGGTGGCACATGTCTAATCCCAGTGTTCAGGAGGCTGAGATAGGAGGATCACCCTGAGTTTGAGGCCAACCTGGGCTACCTGGTGAATTCCAGGCCAGCCTGAATACATAGCAAGATACTGTATCAAACAAATCAAGACTTAAGTGATTGTTCTGAGAGTTTATTTGAGCAGTTTCAGGTCCACAGCCAAATTGAGTGGAAAAGTACAGAGGGCTCATATGCTCTGAATTCCCTGTATGTGTGTGATTGTTCATATTGTTACCACACACACATATACACATTCTCACCCGAAGAAAGGTCTTCTAACCATTTTCCAGAGACCTCTTAGTTATTCTTTAAAAACATCTGGGCAGTGCCGCGCACCTGTAATCCCAGAGCTTAGGAAGCTGAAAACAGGAGGATCACTATGAGTCTAGTCTGTGTAGTGAGACACTGTACTAAACACATAAAAACAACCACCCGAGCAAAGCAAAACAAAACACCCCCTTCGATGTGACAGTTTGACTGTGCCAGAACTTTGTGCAGTAAATCTGATTTCAATTTGAATAGTCTTCTAAGGATTTTTTTTTCTTTAACATTTTTTTAGGTATAAATTTTTGTTATAAAAGTAATCAAATGTGATCAGAAGACAACAAAATAATGGGTCTTATCACCCATCATTTTTGTTTTTTGCTTTGTTGTCCAGGTTTGTCCCAAATACCAACTCATTTTTGAGTCAATCACTACTGATCCTCTTGTTTTTGACATTTATTTGTTTAAAGTTTCCATTGTTTATCCCTAAGGAGAAAGGAATTTTAAAAAAGTAATACCAAGAAAATAAAAAAAGATTTCTCAATGTTGACCAACCTCTGAAAGTTCTGTTTTTTGCAGAATTTGTGATTTTACTTCTGAATTCCAACCATTTACATTGTTTTGTCTATTACAATAAGGCTTCATGGATAGAAATTTAAATTTTATATATATAATTTATTTATTTACTTATTTATATTTTTTCTTTTTTCTTGTACTAGGAATCTAACTCAGGACCTTGCACTTGCCAGGCAGGCACTTGTGCTCCTGAGCTTTATTCCCAGCCCAATCACTGAACCTTTATTTTTTTTTTTTGCGGAACTGGGGATTGAACTCAGACCCTTGCACTTGCTAGGGAAGTGCTTATTCCATTGAGCCATCTCCCTGGGCCCAGGTTTTTTTTTTTTTTTTTTTTTTTTTTTTTAGAGCAGAGTATATTTATTGGGGGAAAGAAAGCTCTGTCTGAAAGGGGGACAGAAGGGGGACCTGACCGGGTTGCCCCAATCACTGAATTTTTTTCGATCACTGAATTTTGATAGTCACCCTTTGTACTGATTTTGATGTTTTTCACAATATCTGCGCCCTGAAAATGTGAGAGTAAATGTATTACAAAGGCTTTTTCCTGAGAAAAAGCTAACATCATCACAACTGTGAAATTGGTATGAGAATAGTATTGTAGTGCAAGAAAACCAGAGCTTAAGAATTATTGGGGATATAGCTCAGTGGCAATAAAATAAAATATGAAAATACTTTATAATCTCTCAGTGGCAGTCTAAGTGGAATGTTGCTAATCTTTAGGCAGTTTTAAGTATCTTTTTCTGGTGATTTTCTTGTCTGTCTCTTTTTTTTTTTGAGATAGGGTCTTGCTGTGTAGTTCAAGCAGCCCCTGAACTCTGTGTAGCCCACATTGGCCTCAAACTTGCAGCAATCCTCCTGCCTTAGCCTCCTAAGTGCTGGGATTACAGGTGCAGTGTTTTTTTTTTTGTTGTTGTTTTTGTTATTGTTAAAGCCAGCAATGAAGTAGAAGTTTTTAAAGTAAGAAATTTTATCAGCATAGCTTTTTGCTTGTATGTATATTTTTACAGATAATTCTCTTTTAAAAATTTTCTCTACTCAAGTGGCTTTTGAATAAAGTTGGCAATTTTTTGGTAGATCCCTAAAGAGTTGGGATAGCTTGTGTTCTGAGGGCAGATCCCTTCCAATGACTGCTGCAGAAAGCACCAGGCTCTCTTGAGTATTGAGTGAGTGGGGCCTGCTGCAGTGTGACACTGGAGCGGTGAAGTGGGCAGCCTAGTCGATCTGCTGCTCTGTGGCACTGCCTCTACGATTTCTTCCTTCTCTACAAATCTCACACTGTCTCAGCCTTTGGTTGCTTAATTCAGAGTATAAGTGATGACAGCTTCCTAATCTCTCAAGGTCAGTAACTACCTAATAGCTGGTGGAACTTTTGTTTAAAAAGGTGCATCAAGAACTGTTAGTCCTGGTGTCCGGGGTGACAGCTCAGCGGCATTACGTCCTGCCTGGCAAGTGCAAGGGCCTGAGTTCATTCCCCAGTGCCCAACAAAAAAAGGAACTACTAGTATTTATTTATCATGTGTGTAGCCTCATCAGAATTTGGAACTATTTGAGTCATATTATTGTTCTTCCTGTATGTATCATTTTCTGTGGTTTATGAGAAACCTTGGCTTTTACTTGGTTCATTCATTGCTTCTAGCATTGAGAGCTGTACTTATTTTTTTTCATTTCTGGTATTGAGGTTTAAACACAGGCCCGTACCGGACCCCTGAGCCTACTCAGTGCAGGTCTACACACAGGGTGTCGCTGCACAGGTCAGACTCCTGGTGATCCTCCTGTTTTCAGCCTCCCAAGCGCTGGGATTACAGGCGGCAACACCGAGAGCCCAGTCTCAATCGCCCACTTCTTTTGAAGAGTGCCCTACGGCCGGGGATTGAATCCCAGCTGCTGTGCTCTGCCTAAATAGGTGCTCTCGTCCGCTGAGCTGTCTGGCCGGCCCTATTCTTTGCTAATTCTAATTATTAAAAAATTAGATTTTTTTTTTCCTGTTTAGAAGATTTTGAATGAAAACATACAAAATCACATTATACTACTCAGATAAAACACCTTTTTTGTGTATATTTTAGTTTTGTAACTTACAGTATTATCTTTTACTAAAAGTTCTTTGGAAACAATTTTAAATAACCACATTGGAATGAGTTTATATTAATAAACCTCAA
>NW_004524750.1:852521-864205 GCF_000260255.1 Octodon degus
GATGAGGGAGTGAACCAGGAGGTGCACAGTGCCAGAGCCCGGGAGCAGGCAGATGAAGGAGCGAACTAGGAGGTGCACCATCCCAGAGCCTGGGAACAGGCGGATGAGGGAGTGAACCAGGAGGTGCACAGTGCCAGAGCCCGGGAGCAGGCAGATGAGGGCGCGAACCAGGAGGTGCGCCATCCCAGAGCCTGGGAGCAGGTGGATGAGGGAGCAAACTAGGAGGTGCACCATCCCAGAGCCTGGGAGCAGGCAGATGAGGGAGCGAACTAGGAGGTGTGCCATCCCAGAGCCTGGGAGCAGGTGGATGAGGGAGCCGCAGCGTCACAGAACCAGGAGGTGCACTGTGCCAGAGCCCGGGAGCAGGCGGATGAGGGAGCACGCAGTGTTGTTTTTATGAGCCTGCATTCCCACTGAGCAGCAGGGAGCAGCATTCACCATATCTGCTCATGTCTTAAAGACACTTGAAAGAGGTCTTACAAAACTGCTTCAGAAAGTGGCAGGAGCGCCTGGGAGATAGCCCAGGGGCTTAAGTGCTTGCCTGGCAAGCAAAAGGTCCCGAGTTTGATCCCCAGTACAGCAAAAAGAAAAGAGAAGTTGGCAAGAATGATGAGTAAGTGTGTGGTTTTTTTGTTTTTTCATTTGTTTTTGTCTTTTTCAGACAGGTCTCCAGGCTGGCCTTGAGCTCACTTTGTAGCCCAGGCTGCTCAGCCTGCAGTGTTCCTCCTGCCTCAGCCTCCTGCCTTTGGGGATTACAGGTGTATGCCACTATGCGCAACTGTGGGATATGTATGCTTTAAAAGAGGGAGAGTGTTTTAAGAGGAGAATTAATGATGATGTGTCTTTTTTTTCTTTTACCTTCTCGAGACAGGATCTCATTATGTAGTTCAGGCTGGCCTTAAACTTGTGGTGATTCTCCTGCCTCTGCCTTCTGGGATTACAGGCATGTGCCACCATGCCTGACTGTAGTAATTTCTTTTTCTTTTTAAGTTTTTTGGTACCAGGATCGAACTAGGACCTTGTGCTTGCCAGGCAGGCGCTTACACCACTGAGCTATCTTCCCAGCCCAGTGTAATAATTTCTTTAAACTTAAATATTTATCATATATTTTGATCATACCTTGTATACACATGGAGTCACAACACAGATTAGGTTGTATGCTTTTATGTAAAATATATTGCTTAGAGGTAACTTCTGTTCACTTTTGACACCATAGTTTAATGAAAGGAAAAACCATATTTGCCCTCTTAGGTTTGGTGTCTTATGTTCAACATGATTATTAATAGATCTGTGCACCAAAAATATTTATGTATTTGGTACAAGGTCTCACTGCACAGCTTAGACTCATAGTGATCCTCCTGTGTTAGCCTCCTCGGCACTGGTATTACAGGCTTGGGCCACCATGCCCACTTTCAGTGGCTGGCATGATCAAGCCTGGGTCCTTTCACTTGCCAGGCAGGCGCTTAGACCACCAAGCTATCTCCCAGCCCAGCACCTTCCTGTACTTGTGCCTGGTTGATGTGCACCCACATTGTACGCCGTCTGGTAGCGTGGTTGTCAGGTAACCATTGCATGAGGAGTTGGTGTAGCCACGGTGGCTTGTGTCCTTCTGTCCTGTGTCCGCTGCCTGCCCTCAACCTTTGCGCCGCCGCCCCAGGTCCCCCACTGGCCCTGGCCTGGATGCTCAGCACTGCTTTGTGTCCCGCAAGGACCCAGATGAGGCCCCAGGGCTGCAGCCAGCCTCGTTGCACAGCGACATGCCCCCTTCAACGCTAGAAGGAATCAAGGGTCGACTTCTGTATGTCTTAAAACTATGATAAGATTGAGGCAGAAAAGCTGTCAGTAAATTTCCATTTTATGAAAAACCTGGGTTTAGACAGTTTGGACCAAGTGGAGATTATCATGGCCACGGAGGATGAATTTGGGTTTGAAGTTCATGATACAGATGTGGAAAAGCTAGTGTGTCCCCATTGTACACTGCAGGTGAGGTTTGTTCTGACCCCCAGTTTCAGAGATTCCAACAGTTGGGAAGACCCATTGCTTTGGGCTTGGACTGGCGCCACACAGTAGGGTAGAGTCCAGTACAGCACACTATCCATCAGGTAGCAAGGAACAAGAAAGAAGGGAAGAAAGCGAGGGCAGGGTCCTGAGACCCCTGCGAGATGCGTTCCCTGTGACCCCGGACTCCCATTGAGCTTCAGTTTTTGCCACCTCCCAGTAGTACCAAGTTGGAGAAAGCCTTTAAAACACGTTGCCTTCAGGAACATTTAAGATCCAAATTATTGTCCGGTACAGTGGCGTATGCCTGTAATCCCAGCACTCACGGGAGCCTGAGACAGGAGTATTGCCGTGAATTGGAGATCAGCCTGGGCTCACAGTGAGCTCAAGGCCAGCCTGAACTGTATATCGAGACCCTGTCTCAAAAAGACCAGAAAAACCCCCCAAATTATCAGTGGCTACCCACCTTCTCTCACAAGCAGCGTATGAAAGATTGAGGGGTTCCAGCTCCTTACCCAAACTGGGTATTATTAGATTTAAATTTTAACCTCTCTGGTGACTGTGAGTTATTTGTGGTCTTAGTTTGCTTTTAGACTTGATGTTGAATATCTTTTCCTGAGGACAAAGATGCTGAGTATGGATTATTAGTTGTCGGACTGTCGCTTTTAGAGAAGGGCTTGCCACTTTTAGGGTGGGTTGTTTATATCTTACTGATTCATAGGAGGTCCTCTGTGTAATTTAAATGTGAATTCTCCAGGTGTGTGACTGGACTTTTCATTTCTTTTTGAGAGAAGGTCGTGCTCTGTAGACTGGCCTGGCCTTGCATTTGGTGGTCTCCTGCCTCTGCCTTTAAAGTGACAGGATTACCAGCTGGCCGGACTTCTCTTTTTTTCTTTCGTTCTTTTTTTTGCACTTTTGAAACAAGGTCTCGCAGCCCAGGTTGAGCTCACACTCAGGAGATCTCTGCATCCCGAGTGCTGAGATTACAGGTGTGCACCGTCATGCCCAGCTTGGATTTTTCAATTTTAGAGATGTTTCATAGTTCCTAATTTTGATTAGAACCCATGTGTTGGCTTTCTTTTTATGGCTAGTACTTCGTGTGTTCTTGAAAAATGTCTTTTGGTCTGCATTCTAAGAAATGCTGAGGAGAGAACTGCTTGACAGCTTGCCTGAAATAAGGGGAGATCAGTGGTTTTGGAAGAAGCCCCCAGAATCTTTAGCTTTTTCAGCAGCTTTAGTTGCTCATGGGAAGTTCACCCCAGATTGTTACCTTAGTAGTGTTGTAGTCTGGGTTGTGAGTTTTGTCTCTAATGGTTAGAAAAGCAGTTCTCTGTCTCCTTGAATAAGAGCAGTGGGCTGCAGCTACGTGGCTTGGTGCCATATTTTCCAGTTTTCCCGAGTATGCCAAGGCCGGGGACGGTTGTGTGTAATTGCAGAGGCATCTGGGCGTTGCCAAGACCTGAAGACCCTCTGGAAGAGATTAATATTTTTAACTCTGTTTTGCTTCTGTCTTAAAAATGGATGCCAGTTTTTTTAAGGATAATTTGCTTTTATTCAAAACGACATTTAAATGTTTGTAGTTTTTCCTGTTAAATGTAGAGTGGAACTGAGCTGGAGACTTCAGAAAGCTGCAGCCTTGCTTATGCACCTGCCCCAAGTTGCCACATCTTCGGTAGTTTAGGAGCTTCGGATGTCCTCACCGGTTCATGTGTGTCCAGTCTGGGGTGATCCAGGAAGAGCTAGAATGAGATCTCGGGGCTCGGTGGTCTCCATCTAGTCCTGCAGATCTGGTCTGCAGTCACAAGATCATGTCCTGAGGTGACAGCAGAGAGTTGATTACATTCACAACCACCTTAGAAAATTTTTAAGTGCGCTCTTTTTTTTTTTTTTTTTTTAATGAATTTAGGACAGGGTGTACAGGGTCTCACTATGCAGAGTGGACTTGTAGCGATTGTGGACTCCTAGTGATTCTCCTGTTTTCAGCCTCCTAAGCGCTGGAATTGCAGGGCTGGCATGGCACATGGGGGATTGAACCCCTGGCCCCTGTGTCTGCCTAAGCAGGCTAAATGCTCTTAATGGTCTCAAGTATCCTCACTTTAAAAGATCAGCATAAATTTAATTTGATTTTAACTGTTGGAATGCTAAAGATCATAAAAGGAATAGTGATACTCCCTTTTCTGTTATACATTTATCTGTAAAATGATTCTTCTCAAATGGTTCATTATTTTAGGTATCCAGTAATTTGATCTAAGTAAATTTTGTGTTAGTTACTTAATTTATTTATTTTTTGGTGGTACCAGAGATTGAACTCGGGACTTTGTGCTTGCCAGGAAGGCACTTATATTGCTGAGCTATATCCCCAGCCCTGTTAGTTACTTGAGCCTCTTTAAATATTCTGTGATTTCAGCCATGAATTGTGCACACCTGTGATTGCATCTGCTCGGGGGGCTGGGGAGAAGAATCACAAGTTGAGGCCAGCCTGAGCAAATTAGGAAGATATACCCTTGAGCATTTCCCTAGCACGTGGGGTAGAAAGGGTTTTTTTGTTTTTGTATTTAGTAAAGAGTCTACAGGGTCTCACTACACAGATCAGACTCATAGTGATTCTCTTGTTTTCAGCTTCCCAAGCACTGGGATTACAGGTGCACACCACCATGCCCAGTCCCAATCAAGGTCTCAGCGTGCTCCAGGGGCAGGGCTGACACCACAGGCCCGGATTGAATCCCAGCCTCTGGGTCTGCCTAAGTAGGCACTTTAAGTTGCTGAGCTATCTGGCTGGCCCAGCATTTTTTTTATTAAAATATTTGTTAATGTCTTGACCAAAGTATAGTATAGTTCCCTGTGATAAGAATAGATGCAAAATAGTTAATATCAGCAATGTTTGAAAGTAAGATGTCACAACTTTTTTTTTGGTCTTTTTGAGACTGGGTCTCACCTCTGCAGGGCAGTTTGGCCTTGAGCTCACTTTGTAGCCCAGGCTGGTCTCGAACTCACAAGGATCCTCCTGCCTGAGCCTCTGAGTGCATACATCTTATGTGTGTGTGTGCTGAGAAAAACACTTGTTTACTCTCAAGCTTTGAGTGCACAGTGTAGTACATTTTGTTAACTGCTGCTAAGAGGTCTCTAGAACTTCTTCATTTTGCCTGATTGAATCTGTACCAGTTGAAGAATAAATGACAGCTCCCTATTTTTCCCTCTTTCCAACCTTGGGATCACCATTCTTTTTTTTTTTCTTTGAGACAGGGTCTCACTGTGTAGTTCAGATTGGCTTTGAACTCACTATGTAGCCATGTTGGCCTCACTCATGGTGATCCTCCTGCGGGTCCGCCTGAGTTCTGTGTTTAGAGGTGTGTACCACCCCAGCTGGCCCACTGAGCTTGAATAGTGCATAAATGGAATGCAATAGTCTGTGGGTGTATGCAGATAGTTGGCTTATTTCCTTCAAGATTTACCCATAGTACAGCACGTGATGGGGTGTTCATATATTTCATTGCTGAATACTCCGTTGCATTATATATGCCACTTTTCTTTTTCTTTCTTTCTTTCTTTCTTTTTTTTGGACTAGGAATCAAACTTGGGACCTTGCTCTTGCCAGGCACGTGCTTATGCTGCTGAGCTATTTCCCTGGCTCCCACTTTCTTTTTTTAATCCGTTCTTTCCTCTGTAGATATAAGGTTCCTTCTGGATTTTGGCTGCAGAAAGGAACATGAATATGTCACCAAACCAGTTTTTAAAAGGTTTATCTTTTTTTTTTTTTCTTGCAGATATATTCGACTTTATGGGAGAAAATTTAGCAAAGAAGATCATGTTCTTTTTATTAAGTTATTGTATGAGTTGGTGTCAATTCCGAAACTGGAAATCAGTATGATGCAGGGATTTGCCCGTCTCTTGATCAACTTGTTAAAGTAAGTCTACTTCTTATGATTTCTGCCAGGGTGTTTCTGGACAGTTTTAGAGAATGAAAACCAAGTTGGATAAAGATCACAAAAAGCACTATTAGAAGCTTACTTGTGTATTTAATTTGCCTTTTCATTAAAAATTTTATGTGTTCCATGAAGCCTTCTCTTTTTGGCATTCAACTATGTGTTTAATTTTTTTCACTTATGCTGATTAGTCCTCCAATACATATTATAGGACCAGGGGTTATAACTCAGTGGCTTAAGCGTCTGCCTGGCAAGTGCAAGATCCTATGTTCGATCCCTGGTACCCCCCCCAAAAAAAAAAAAAAAAATTGTAACTTCCTTGATAAAATAGGAATCATGTATTCTTTTGCTTTTCCAAAGGATCAAGCAAAATCATAGAAATATTAAGTATTCCCTATAGTGTGGGAAATTGTGAAACTCTTATACAGTCATGATGGCACAAATTTAGATACTCGTTTTCATCCAGTGTTCTGTTCTGATGCATTGTTCTTGGTAATTACCATGTTCTGCCAGAGTGGCTGCAAGTGGGGAAAAGCGCATCCCACTGTAATTAACTGCCCTCTGTTACGTTATGATTCATACACACAACCCCATATATATATGTATTTCTTTTTTTTAAAATCAGGAAAAAGGAACTTCTTTCAAGAGATGATTTAGAGTTACCTTGGAGACCACTTTATGACATGGTGGAAAGAATATCATATTCCAAGACAGAGCACCTAGGCCTGAATTGGTTTCCGAAGTAAGTGTTTCTCTCACACTACTAATTTTTTTGATTTATGTGGGGCTTTTTGGGACTGATCTTGGTTGAAGAGTACTGGATGGCTTGAAATGAGCACGCAAAGGCACATTTAATAGGATCCTTTCTGTGTAAGGACTACTGCAGTTCATTGCCCTCTTAAGACTGCCTTCTCAGGGCTTCTGAAGAAGATGACAGCTACCGTACTGGCAAAAGAAAGGCCAAGGTTTTTCTTAAAATCTGACTTTTGTCATTACAAGTAACACACACTGGGCATTCTTCCAAGTAATCCAGGTGTGTTTTAATTTCTCAAGTAGAAGGCACACTTCAGGAAGAGAGCCAGCGTGCTCCGGGGCACCCGACCCAGCGGGCGAATGTTTCCGTGACTGACTGAGTGTAGAGCACAGAGTAGGAGTAGTCCAGACTCAGGGTTTGGTTTTGCTCAAGGCCTGATAATGATCATATTTATAAGTGACTATTGATTATTGGCTTCTTTCACACGTATCCTGAACATTCAAGACCTAATTTTTGTAAGGGCTGTGCTGTATTTTGAATGTAGAATATAGTATAACTGTCTGCCCTTTTAAGTTAATGATTTCAGACATCTCCCTCTGTTAACAGTGGCTCTGTCCATTTATGTACCAGATCTTTTTTTTCTTTTTTGTGGTACCAGGGATCCCACTCAGGACCTTGTGTGACAGGCAAGCACTTACTTCACTGAGCTATCTCCCCAGCCCATGTTCCAGGTCTTAATTTTCTTGGTCTTAGCATATTTTGCCTAAAATGCACTTAAATATGTTTAATTACGTAAATATGTTTAATTGATTTATTTCCAATTCAGACTAGCCTTGAACTCTTTTTGTAGCCTAGGCTGGTCTCAAACTCAGGGTGATCCTCCTACCTCAGCCTCCCCAGTGCTAGGATTGCAAGCACGCACCACCATGCCTGGGTAATTTTTACTTTTTGATAGCTGTTTCCTCTCATTGTTGGAGTCATTCGTTATGCAAGTATGTACTGTCGTCCTGAAGAATGCCATTTTCTGTGCTTGTATTATTTTCTTTTATAAACTAACCCTAAACATATTGACATTCCCTCTCTGCTTGCTACATGTGGCCCCAGCTCTGATGAGGACAGGCTGATGCTGTCCCTTAGCTCAGCAGTCGTGCTCCGTACTGTACGATGTAGAAGAGTATCAGGTCAGAGAAGTGGTGGAAAGTGAAATGGTACGAACTGAAAGCAGCAACAGAAGGGCTGCAGGCGCTCCTGCACTTAGGCCCTGACGGTGTTTGGACGGTGCTTACGAGTGGAAGTGGTCAGTCATTTATTTCCTGACAGTGTCATACAGTAGTAGAAATTCATAATAAATTTGTAATGCAAACATGCTTTTATAATTTTATTATGGTTATGTAAACTCAGAATTCTACTGCAGGTAGTATGGCATGGCTTACTGGATTTGACTAAGCTGTCATTATTTGATTTATTTTTTGAGCTGTCTTTGAGGTTCAGGAATTAATTAATCAGTTTGTCTTTTTGAGACAGGGTCTGGCTATGCAGTTCAGGCTGGCCTTGAGCTCACTTTGTAGCCCAGGCTAGGCTCAAACTCACAGCGATCTTCCTGCATCAGCCTCCTAAGTGTTGGGATTGCAGGCGTGCAGCAGTACACCTGTTTTCTAGGAATTTATGACTGCCACCAGCATTTCATAGGTCTGAGGGGCCTTTGGACTCTTCAGATCAGTTTTCTGAAAACTTTCTGGCTTTTATAGGGGAACTGCCTCTGAAAGTCCTTGGTGGATGAAGGGAGAGGGAAGGCGATTGCTTGCTTTCGCTCCCTGCTCCCCCCACTGCACCTTAACGCTGAGCTATACCCTCAGCCTGTACTCTTTTAATTTTGAGACAGGATCTTGCTAAGCTGCCTGTGATATGGTGAAGTCTTCCTGCCTCAGTGTACCCTCATGCTAGAGTGGCAGGGCTGTCCCGCGGTCCCGGCTTGGGTCCTTTGCCTGTGCCTTCAAGCCTGGAGTTTCCTGTGTTTCCAGGAGGCCCTTTACAGAGACAGCCGCTTGTCCTAAGTGTCCTGTGGCTGTCCTCTGCTGTGTGCCCCCGTCAGCCCGAGCATCCTGTTAGTGCTGGTCGTGCTCCAGCCCTTAGTTTTACGCCATGCTTCCCATGCCCCTGGCAGAAACGTCTCATCAAGTCTGCTGTTGGTTGAACTTGAGGACTCTTCTTTTTGTATTTTGTAATTAACTATTATAAAATGAACGTACAAATAGTATAACTAGTTGGGGTGTAACTCAGTGTAGAGTGCGTAGTTAGCATGTGTAAGCCCCTTTGTTCAATCTCTCCATCCAATAATGGTAATTACAGTAATAGTAGCATAGCTTGTACTCATTAGCTATACTTGAGTGACCGAAGTACATTTAAAAAATACCATATCCTTAAAAGAGAGCTGGTAGGAAAGCAGTTTATCGTAGAGTATGTGTTGCCCCGGACTGGCAGTGTGTGCCTGTAGGCCTAAGCCTCCGGAGGCTGACGCAGCAGCACTGCTGTGAGCGCAGGGCCAGCCAGGACTGCACAGCAGGATTCTGTCTCAAAAATCCAAAACGGCAGCCTGGACTGAATACTTGTAGAAGTGATAAAGGCAAAAGGGAAGAGAAATGGTATGCTGTGGGAGCGTTTGTGCAGTGGGGTGTGTGCTTCTCCAGCACTGCCTAGGAGCGATGCTTAAATAGCTTTTCAGGAGGATAGTTCTTTATTTGCTGTAATATTCTTCAGTCATCTTTCAGCTGTTCTGTATTTTCATGTTTCCTTTTTAAAGGAATACTAGCTACTGTATTTCCATCTACTCTGTATATAACTACAAACATTCAGCTTTGAAAGACTGCCAACTGTGTGGGGCTTGGCTGTGCTTCGTGGCCCTTCCTGTGAATTAAGGAATCCGGGAGTCTTGGCTCTTGGGCAGAAGTGGCAGGAACGGCAGCCAGGTGGGATCTCGCGGCGCTACTTGTCTTTGCCCCTCCCTCAGCGAGTCTCTGTCCCCTACGCTGCTTTTGTCTGTTCGTTTGTTTCTTTGGGTTGTTATGAGGCAGGGTCTTGCTCTGCAGTTCAGGGTGGTCTCAAACTCGCAAGGACCCTCCTGCCTTAGCCTCCTGAATGCTGGGATTGCAGATGTGTACCCCCTTTTCTGGCTTGCCCCCAGTAGTTTTCATTTTATTTATTTGGTACGGGCTCTTGCCATACACAGCTCAGACTTGAGCTCACAGTGACCCTTGTCAGCCTCCCCAGCACTGGGATTGCAGGCATGAGCAACATGCCCAGTTTTGGTTCAGCATGGCTTGCCCAGGGCTCGCGGGCCTGCTCGACATGCCGTAGCAGGGATCACCCCGGCGGGCCCTTGTGCTTCCAGGCAGGCACTTTAGACTGCAGGCGATCTCCCCAGCACTAAAGTTGTTCACGTGCTTGCTTCTCTGCGTTAATACTCTTTACCTCACTAATATAGCAGATTTTAAACCTCTACAGTTAGGAGATAAAATGACTTCTTTAACATTTTATTTCTGAAACCACTTCAGATTAAAGAGCCACTTAATATGGCATGGTTTTAGGATGGGTATTTTGTTTTGAATATTTTCTGCTTAGGTGTATTTGGACATATTTTGAAACCTTTGTCAGCCGACTGTGTGCGTCCATACTATTTTTAGGACACTTTTTATAGTCGAAAGCGTATGTGCTGCCACCGCGAGCACTTTTATAGTCAGAGGTGATGGGCTGCTTCGTTTGCTAGCTGTTGGGCTCTAGCACCCTAAGCCATGTGCCGGCTCAGCGTGCCCTGCGCTTCGTCATCAGGTTGAAAGCTGGCCCCACTGTTTGGAGCAAAGGGGGTCAGTGGTTTCTTCCCTTCCCCTTGGCTCTGTCCTGTCCTCTCTTCTTTTTTGCTCTTCTTTTTCCTTGTCCCTCCTTTTTGCATCAAGGGCAAAGATCCCTTTCATTCTCACACCACTGTTTTTTGTAGGGTCCCCAGAATCAAACTTGCAGCCTTGCTCTTGCTAGGCAGGCGTTGTGCCGCTGAGGTGTATCCCCAGTCCTTATTTCTGCTTCCTGCTGGAGAAAGAGGTTATACAGTTCTGGATTCAGTAGGGAAAACGGACTTGGAAGTTACGAACTGGACACAGTGTAATTGCAAGTTAATTATTCAGGATTTACTTCCTGAGAATGTCTCTTGCTGCGAGGTTTTGTGTCAGAATCATCTCCTACACTTTCCTCGGTGAGTTGCAGGTCACAGAGGCAGGCAGCACCTGTTGCAGAGCACCCCACGAGCAGAATGTGGTCAGTCCTGCCGGTGCCCGCTTTGATAGACGGGCGCAGACAGTGCCGCTGAATTGCTGAGTGTAGAAATGCACACCCTGTCACTGCTAGGGACTACTCTGGATTATTTGATGCTCAGCACTTGTGTTTTGGGTGGTGGTGCTGGGAATTGAACCCAGGGCTGTCACAAACATTGCGCTTGCCAGGCAGGCGCCGTGCCACTGAGCGTATCACTGGCTCTGTGTTGCTTTTTGTTTTTAGACAGGGCCTTGCTGTGTTTCCCATGTTAGGTTTAAACTTGGAATTATCCTACCTCAGCCTCCCATAATGTTGGAATTAAAGATGTGGACCCCCCAAAAATCAGACCTACGTGGAAGAATAACCTTGGAAACTAGAGCTCAAAAATGCCAGCCCTGATGAGTGTCTCCCTATCTCACTTGCCTTCCGGGGCAGCCACCAAGTGGGAGAACAGAGGCGGCTGGTGAGGCAGGACCTCTGACAGGAGCTGGCCTTTTTATCTCTATTGTCAAGGCTGATTATTTCCCAGCTAAATCTTATTTTTAAGGAACAAGGGTAACTAATTTACTGCTTCTTAAGACAGGGCTGCACTATGTAGTTCAAGATAACCTGATCCAGGCTGGCCCAAACTGGGGGTTGTAGATGTGCCCCACTCTGCTTGACTTTCATTTTTCCCTCCCTCCCTCTCTCCCCTCTCCCTCCCTCCC
>NW_004524750.1:864305-866490 GCF_000260255.1 Octodon degus
GCAATGAAGTAGAAGTTTTTAAAGTAAGAAATTTTATTAGCATAGCTTTTTGCTTGTATGTATATTTTTACAGATAATTCTCTTTTAAAAATTTTCTCTACTCAAGTGGCTTTTGAATAAAGTTGGCAATTTTTTGGTAGATCCCTAAAGAGTTGGGATAGCTTGTGTTCTGCGGGCAGATCCCTTCCAATGACTGCTGCAGAAAGCACCAGGCTCTCTTGAGTATTGAGTGAGTGGGGCCTGCTGCAGTGTGACACTGGAGCGGTGAAGTGGGCAGCCTAGTCGATCTGCTGCTCTGTGGCACTGCCTCTACGATTTCTTCCTTCTCTACAAATCTCACACTGTCTCAGCCTTTGGTTGCTTAATTCAGAGTATAAGTGATGACAGCTTCCTAATCTCTCAAGGTCAGTAACTACCTAATAGCTGGTGGAACTTTTGTTTAAAAAGGTGCATCAAGAACTGTTAGTCCTGGTGTCCGGGGTGACAGCTCAGCGGCATTACGTCCTGCCTGGCAAGTGCAAGGGCCTGAGTTCATTCCCCAGTGCCCAACAAAAAAAGGAACTACTAGTATTTATTTATCATGTGTGTAGCCTCATCAGAATTTGGAACTATTTGAGTCATATTATTGTTCTTCCTGTATGTATCATTTTCTGTGGTTTATGAGAAACCTTGGCTTTTACTTGGTTCATTCATTGCTTCTAGCATTGAGAGCTGTACTTATTTTTTTTCATTTCTGGTATTGAGGTTTAAACACAGGCCCGTACCGGACCCCTGAGCCTACTCAGTGCAGGTCTACACACAGGGTGTCGCTGCACAGGTCAGACTCCTGGTGATCCTCCTGTTTTCAGCCTCCCAAGCGCTGGGATTACAGGCGGCAACACCGAGAGCCCAGTCTCAATCGCCCACTTCTTTTGAAGAGTGCCCTACGGCCGGGGATTGAATCCCAGCTGCTGTGCTCTGCCTAAATAGGTGCTCTCGTCCGCTGAGCTGTCTGGCCGGCCCTATTCTTTGCTAATTCTAATTATTAAAAAATTAGATTTTTTTTTTCCTGTTTAGAAGATTTTGAATGAAAACATACAAAATCACATTATACTACTCAGATAAAACACCTTTTTTGTGTATATTTTAGTTTTGTAACTTACAGTATTATCTTTTACTAAAAGTTCTTTGGAAACAATTTTAAATAACCACATTGGAATGAGTTTATATTAATAAACCTCAACTTAACTAGCTGTTCATTGGACTTCTATTTTTTTCCCAGAGATTTTGAGTTTTTTTTTTTTTTTTTTTTTTGAGTGTGTATTTCATTACACATGTGTATTGAGTTTTTTAGAGTTTTGTCTTTTTTTTTAGCAGCAGCTAGGGTCTCCTGATGAAGTGCAGGCTGAGCCTGAGGTCACTTATGGAGCCCAGGCTGGCCTTGAACTCGCACTCATCCTTCTGCTCAGCCTCCTGAGTGCTGAGCACTGGGAATACGGGCGTGTGTCATCACTTCTGGCTTTCTTTGATGTTCTGAATTTTAGGACTTCTCTTGGTACTGGGAACCAGACTCAGGACCTTGCACTTGCCAGGCAGGTGCTGTCCTGTTGAGCTATAGCACAGACCCTGTAAGACCCTGTAAGACCATTTTAAAGAAGTGATCCATACAATTTCTAAGTATTTTCATTGAAAATAAATTATGTTTTTAAAATTTCAAGGTAAAAATTGCACTTTTCAGTTTTTGGGGTAGACTCCTGAGAATCACTTATTGGAAGCTCAGGGGCGCTGTAAGCACATCTTAGTGTTGCTCTGAAATGGCACTTTGCAAGTGCAGTGAGAGTGTGAGAGTCCCAGCAGCTGCCTTGAAGAAAAGTGCTGGTTAAGGAGAAAGCTTGTAGCAAGACCCTGTCTCAGAATTTAAAAAGGGGTGGTGTGTGGGGCTCCCTGGTCCCATTCCCAGTGCCACACAAAAGTTGTGCCCTCGGAAATTCACTTCTGACTTCCCTGAACTCAGTGCCTCGGACTTCATTCGAGTGCTGGAATTACAGGCGTATGCCCCCACTCCTGGCTTTCCTCGTATTTAACAACACTTCCAGGTTGTTTCTGTTCTTTGCAGTGCAAGGGATCGAACCCGAGGTGGCAGGCACTCGCTGTTACTGAACTGTTCCGAGAGGCTGGGCTGCCTGGGTTGCTCCTGCTGACTGAC
>NW_004524750.1:869135-884942 GCF_000260255.1 Octodon degus
TCTCCCTCTCCCCTTCTCCCTCTCCTCCTTTCCTCCCTTTCCCCCATTCTTTCATCCTACCGCCCCTTTCCTCTTTTTCAGGCAGGGTCTTCCTGTGCAAGTCCGGCTGGCCTTTAACTTGTTGTGTACCCCAGGATGGTTCTGCACCTGTGCAGTCACTGCATCAGCCTCCTGAGTGCTGAGATTATAGGTGTGCACCACCATGCTTGGCTTTAATTCATTTTTAAGCTTTATTTTTTTTCATGCATTCTAAAGGTACCTCAGGATTATACTTTTTTTAAAATAATAATATATCTCTAGAGAAAGTTGTTGTTTTCTTTTCTATTCCTTAAAAATTTCAGTGTATTTTAGTAGCTCACAGAACATAGATGCCATTAAAGCATGCACTTGTGAGCTAGACGTGGCGCGCATCTGTAGCCCTAGCATTCTGGGAGGCTGAGGCCCAGAGACCACAAGTCAGGCCCACCCAGGACAATTTACCTGCCGAGTGAAATCCTGCCTTACAGTGCAAGGCAGGGAGTGCAGCTCAGTGTGAAGCCTGGGCTCAGTTCCCAGGCACCTCCTGCCCCCAGGGCTGTATGTGGCTGAGGACAGCAGTTAGAAGCAGAGGGAATGAGTGGACTATATCATACGGTAAAAATGCTGCAAACACCACCTAGCTGGCATCAGTGAGAAATTTACTTGTTTCTAAACAAGTGCTAGTGTTGTCCAAAAACTTCAGTAGGTTTATTTATAATTGTTACAGAATTGGACTACTGAAATTTGTTTACTGAAACACTTTGACTGTCCCCACATTTATATTAAATATATACAAATGAAATTGAAAAAATTGCCAATACCTGGTTCCTGACACTGTTTTTTTATTTTTTGTCTTTTTGGGACAGGGTTTCACTGTGCAGCTCAGGCTGGCCTTGGGCTCACCCACTGCCTTATTGCCCAGGAGGGCCTTAAATGCCCTCCTGAGCCCTGGAATTACAGGGGAGGGAGGGCATCACGGGCCTGTGTCCCCTTAGTGCCTGTCTATTACTGGTTTTTCCATTCAGTCCTATGCTAACTTGGGTACCTTCTGACTCCAAGGGAAAAAATACATGGTCCTCTGGAGTATCAGTTGCAGGAAGAAAAAAATGGCTGTTTGAGATTGAAATGTTTTCCATGGTACATGCTGCTGCATGCTACCTAATTCACTCTTTTGGCGTAGTTGTTATGTGCATGGTGTGGAGGCCAGCCTCAGCTGAATAGTGAACTTAAGACCAGCCTGAACTACACAGCGCAGTCCTGTCTTAAAGGAGAGGGCCACCACATGTGCCTTGCTGGGCCCTTGCAGAGTGCTCGTAGCTGGTCTCTGGAAACTCAGATGGAGTTTCAAATTCTTAGCAGTTTCTTATACCAGATGCTGGAAGGGGAATTTGCTAATCTGAATTTCAGTAGATTTCATGTTACATCTGATTTTATTTTTTCATTATTTTTGTAAGTGTTAAGTACAAGGTCTACAGAGTCTCACTACACAGATCGGACTCATTGATCCTCCTGTTGTCAGCCTCCTAAGCGCTGGGATTGTAGGCGGCGCCACCACACCCAGCCTCAGTCTTCTCAGCGTGTGGGGGGAGGGGTGGGGGGAGGGGGCGCCACAGGCCAAGATTGAACCCCTGACTCCTGCATCTGCCAAGCAGGTGCTTTAACCCACTGAGCTATCTAGTCTGCCTACATCTGATTTTAGAGTTCCATAGTACGAGGCTGTGAGGTGAAGTTTCTTCGCCTTTCCAATGAAGACCACATTCTTCTGAGTGGCTTTTATAGCCTGAGTACTTCCACTGGTTGATTTCCAGGCGTTTGGCCTCGTATAAGCCTTGCTCTGAAGACCTTGCTGTGCCTCGTGCCCTGGCTCGGTGGTGTCCGTATGCCTGCCCCTAAGACGCTGTCTTGTTTCCTCCTGCCCTGCTCACTGGGTGGAAATGACCTTTGCTTTCAATTGCTTTGTATTCATCCCATTTCTGAGCCTGAGTTAAATACTACCAGCAACTGATAGTGATAATTTGCTACAAAGTTTAATAGATAAAATGATTAGTTTCTTCAAGAACCTTAATAAACATTGTTAATAGGGTATTTTCAAATTATTTTAATATAGTATCTGAGGAACCTTCTGTCTGCTCTTAAAATAGTTTTACTTAGAAATAAATAATGAAAGCCAGGTGTGGTGGTGCACACTGCAATCCCAGCAGTGGGGAGGCCGAGGCGGGAGGATCGGGAGTTCAAGGCTGATTTGGACGGCGTGGTGAGTTCAGAGCTATCCTGAACTGCATAGTGAGACTCTGTCTCAATAAAAAAGAAGTAGTAAGCTGAGTTATGATGATTTTGAGTGTTTCTGCCATAGTTTTTGTGCTAGGATCTTTTTAAAAATGACTTTTAAAGCAATTAAAAAGACTTAGTTGAGATCGATACAATCTCTCTCTCTCTCTCTCTCTCTCTCTCTCTCTCTCTCTCTCTCTCTCTCTCTCCTTGCTTATTTATATATTTTTCTTGGTTTTTCCAGGCAGGCCTCGCTCTGTAGCCCAGGCTGCCTGCATACTCACAGTGGCCCTGTCCACCTCCCTACTACTGGGATTACAGGGGTGCACCACCATGCCTGGCCAAAATTACCATTATTTAAACCAGCTACACATTGTATTTTTACAGATAGTAAGGATTTTTAAACTTTCTTAACATTTGCCATATAGGGCTTTTTTGTTTTTATTTTTTGCTGTCCTGAGGATTGAATCCAGGTCTGTGCACTACGCTACGCCCCCAGCCTTTTTTAAATTTTGAGATAGTGCTTCATTATAGTAACCTGCATGGGGCTCGGACTTGTGATCCTCTTGCATCTGTCGCCTCGTGTGCTGCGAATACAGGCATGTACCACAACATTCAGTTTATTTTTGCTTCAATTTTAATGAAAACCCAGTGCTGATGCTCTACCAATGATGAAAGTGCTGTACTTTGGGGTTTTTTGAGACAGGGTCTCACTGCACAGTTGAGGCTGTCCCCGAACTCACTGTGCTGCCTAGGCTGGCCTCCAACTTGCAGTGATCCCTTGCTTCAGCCTCCTGAGTGCTGGGATTAGAGGCGTGTGCCACCATGCCCGGCTTGTACTTTATTTGTGCCTAGGAGTAGGGTGGAGTGCTGTCCGTGGGATCTTTCTTTTTCCTTCCTTCCTTCTTTTCTGAGACAAGGTCTTACTATTCAGTTCAGGTTGGCTTTGAGCTCACTTTGTAGCCCAGGTTGGTCTCCAACTCACAAGATCCTCCTGCCTCAGCCTCCCAGAGAGTGCTGGGATTATGGGCATGTGCCATCATGCCTGGCTTGTCCTTAGGGTTGAGTACAGGGATATACTGCATTACTGAGTTGTACTTCTAGCCCTTTTTTTTTTTTAAAGTTTTGGTGCATACCAGCTGCCCAGATTTGGCAGGCCTCATCCCTCCTGCCTCTGCCTTGCAGTTAGTAGGCATGTGCCACCACTTCCAACAATATCTTTTTGGAGAAATTATGACCATAATTTTTAGTGCAGTGGTGTTGAAAGGTAATCACTTGCTCATTTAACTGAACAATATTAGATCTTGAGAAATGCTAGTAGGAGATGGAAATTTTTTTGTTTGATAGTGGATTTTAGATTTAGAAAAGACTTCTACATGAAGTATTTGACACATGCTTAAAGAACAAAGAATGCTACATGAAGAGTCACCATTCAGTTATGAGTAGATTAAGTAAGGCAGGTAGATCATTGCATTGTTACAGGTCCAAAGCCATTTACAAAACAATTCTGATTAATTGCTCTAAAATCAAATGGTAGTTCAAGTGAGCGTACAAGTGTTGTGGCTGCGAGCAGTCCAAACATTCTCAGCTCAGACTGTCCTCAGCTTGACAGCGTTTACTGAACACTCAAGTGGCTTAGCAGCCAGGGCCTCATCTTGTTGCCTGCACAGAGCCCCCAGAGCCGGGTGGGGGTGGGGTAGGCGGGGTCTGGAGGCTTGGCTGAGCTGCCTTTGCTCAGGTTGGTCTGCTGCATAGTGGCATTTTCTCTGTTAGTGTCAGCAGAAGGAGTGTGCTCAGGAAGTGGAGGTGTGGAAAGGACAAGTCGAGGAGTCATTGTTTCAGACTGGAGCACGAGCTTAGAACTGGGAAAACTCACTTAGGTAAAGTGAGTTAGAGACCTTGCTATTCTGGTGTGATTTCCTAAGACGCTACTCATGCAGTAGAATCTGCACAAAAGCAAAAGGAACACAAAAATTTTAATTCTATAAATTGAAAGTACCATTTACTTTGCCTGAATACTAAGTAGTAATTGCTACCATGTATTGTGCTTAATTCTGGGCCATTTAAGGACTTTCTATGTATTATCATATTTTCGTAACAATTTTAGAAAAGGTAGGTATTACTGCTCATACTGATAACAAACAACTGAGTTACAACATTGCGTTGCTAGGAAGTAAGCGAGATTGGCCTTCAAATTCGGATCCGCTGGGTGCAGAGGAAACCACTGTGTGCTCTGCTGTTGCTCTCTTTTTCAACTTACTGTGCCATTTCAAAGAGGAAACGGGGTTTGCAGAAATCCATCCAAACTTAGTCACTTGTGACTTAAGGGTTTTGAGTACTTATCATTTATTTTGAGACAGGGTCTTACTGGGTAGTTTATTTAATTTTATTTTTTGCGGAACCGGGGATTGAACTCAGGCCCTTGTGCTTGCCAGGGAAGCGCTTATTCCATTGAGCCATCTCCCTGGCCCTTACTGTGTAGTTTAGACTGGCCTTGAATGCACTGTGGTAGCCAAGCCTGGCCTCAAAACTCACTGTGATCCTCCTCTGTCAGCCTCTCAAGTGCTGGGATTACAGATGTGTGCCACCTTACCCAGCCTCTTACCACTTCAGAGTTACAAATTTATAATGATTGGAAGGTATATATTGGTTATTCATTCTCTCTTAACAATTAGAATTGTAAGCTGGGTGTGGTGGTGCACACCTGTAAGCCCAGCACTCCAGAGGCAGAGGCAGGAGAATCACCACTAGCTCAAGACCAGCCTTGACTACAGAGTGAAACCCTGTCTCAAAAAACACAACAAAAAAAGAAATTAGTGAAATAGACTGGTAGAGTCTAGCCTTAACCTTTTATTTTATTTTTAAACAGAAACATTGTTCCTTTCATCTTGAGAGATCACAAGAATCACAAAAGGTCACTACACAGATATCACAGGTTAGAGAGATTGTACCCTTTCCTGGATCAAGAACATAAATGCAGTGGTACAGGCCTTAAATAAGAGAAGGGGTTGAAATTGCTTTTTATAGGAACTGGTCACATGTCTACATACTCCAATCCTTGTCGTGAGGGAAATGACACTGTCAAGTGTTACCGCTAACTTCTGTGTCTGAGGAAGACTGGAGGGAACTGGAGCAAGTGTAGAGTCGTGTGCCCTTTTCTAGCTTGCTTCCTAGAACCGATAGTGACTGGAAGTTGGTTGGTGTGGGACAGTTAGAAGAACAGCAGGTTGTTGTGTGGCTCTACCTCTCTAGTTACCATAGAATTAGCGAAACTAAAGTTAACGTGAACAAAAATTGGGAGATACTGTAGGAAATAGAATTAGAAAAAGGTTTAAAAAAAAGTTTAAAACTAGGTGGCTCTTTAAAACTTGTCTGTTAATTCTATAATTTGTTACTAAGTGGTTCTTCAAGCCCAACTGAATATAGAGCCATAATCAGGTGCACTGGTGCATGCCTGGCATTTCTGTACTCTGGAAGGCGGAGGCAGGAGGATCCCAAGCCACTTAGCAAGACATTGTCTCAAAATAAAATATACAGAAAGGCGTAGGAATGTAGCTCAGTCCTGCGTGCAGTCCACAAGATCCAAAGCTAGTGAGCGATGTCTGCGTTGTTTTCTTGCTAGAAATGTGCATTGAGTGTGGTAGGTAAGGGTGAGTGCGTGTGAGTGGGTGACGCAGGGTGCGGTGACGAGCCCTGTGAGAGTACTTGGAGTGACAGCAGCCGGGATCTTCAGATAAAGCTGCTTTAGATAAAGCTGCAGTCTCCTGTTTTTTTCTGGGCAAACTTAGGTGTTCTTTAAACTGTTTCTGAATTTGCTTAGTTTTGTTTTTAAGAGAAAGAAAATCTTTTCTCTGATCAGAAAAGAATGGCTTCATTGCTGGCCGCGTGGTGTGGCTCTAACCTCAGCACTGGAGAGGCAGAAGCAGGAGGATCTCAGGGCGCAGGGCTACATAGTGAGACTGTCTCAGAGGAACAGAAGTGCTTCCAGTTGGCTCTGACCATGTGACCTTCTTGTTTTAAATTTGGAAACCATCTAATAAATTACTGCCTGTAGTCTTTTCTAGTCAATTTTTCTCTGAAAGCTTGAGATTGAAGATGATTCCTTCTAATCCCAAACAATGAAATTACAGTTCTTTTTTCTTGATATATATATATATAACTTGTGCTGGATTTTCTTAAGTTAGTCTTTGAAACTTTTTATAGTGTAGTGTTTTTGTTTGTTTTTTCGGTTTTTTTTGCGGTACCAGGAATTGAACTCAAGACCATGCGTTTGCCAGGCAAGCACTTATTCTACTGAGCTATCTCCCTGGCCCTATAGTTTAGTTTTTAAACTTTCAGAGAAGTGGAATAGACCTCTGGACTTCAGAATTTCAAGAAGCTTCATGAGAAAGTTTCAGGATTGAAATTCTGCCTAAACATCAACATTCTCCACATTTTTGAAATTTGAGGACTTGTACAGTAAGCAGTCATGATCTATTTAAAAATTGTAGCTCAGAGTCACTTAGTGCCCCTTTGTTTTGTTTGCTTGCAATTGACTTTGTAGTCATTGCTGCCTGCTTTGTAAAGATGGAAGTGGTTTGTCCTCCTTTTCCCGGGTAATGTTTTCTTCCTTTTTGTTCATATTAGCTAATGAGCACAGTGAGGATGGAGGAGAAGTAGATTAAGGAGGAGAGTGTTAGGATTGTACACGTTAAGCCTTGCAGTGCCATCTGCATGAAAGAGTGATCAGTGACTGTATGCAAACAGCTAATATCTGAATGTACCAACGTATGCTAGAGGCATTAATAGAATTAGATGTGCTCTTAAAATACCACAGACTAATTTATCAAATGGCCTTTCCCCCCTCCAGTTCTGTAGAAAATGTTCTCAAAACACTCGTGAAAAGCTGCCGACCGTAAGTAGTTTCTCGTTTTATCCATCTCTTGTTGTTCTGTGGCCCTTTTCTTTTACTCCTTCAAAAGGAAATTAAAGAAAAACATTTTCCAATGTTGTGATGTTAGCCACTGACATTTCATTCCTAGCTCTTGAACCAGGTTTTCATGTAATGCTTAATGAATTTTGAAAATTTTAAGCCACTCATCATAAAGTAAGAACATTATAATTTACATATAAACATTTTCATTTGAAAGGTTTTCTTGGACAATACTGGTTATTGAGCGCAAAAGTGCATTGTAGATTGAATTGAAATGTGACGAATGATGGGAAGATGGTCTATTTTTTCTGCTGTGTTCTCTTTAATTAGAATACTTAACTCTCTGTAGTCAGTACTTTTTAATTAAAAATGAATGAGTCAGGCATAGTGGCGCATGCCTGTAATCCCAGCGTATTGGCATGGTGAGTGAGGCAGGAGGATTGCAAATTGGAGCTCAGCCTGGGTGACTTCATGAGACCCTGTCTCAAAATAAGAAAGCTGGGGTGGTAGTTCAGTGCAAGCACCTTGCATTGAATCTCCAGTATAACAGAATTGAATGAAAGTTTAATTGTAGATACCTGAACTGCTGCTTCCTTGTTCCTGCTAGAGGCTAGTCTAAGACTACAGTAGTCTGTGGTGCAGCACGTCCTTCTGGTCGGAAAGCCCTTGTCATCGTAATTTGTAATGTATGTGTTCCTAAATCAGAGACTTGGCCAAGCTGCCCTGCCGGTCGTCTCGGGCAGACGTGTCCTCAGGCCTGAGGTGCTCCCTAGCATCTGCACAGCCCGGATCACCTTGTCCCCGGCGGCTGTAGCTCTTGGCCCAAGAATCACAGGGTGCTTTCTGGGATTATCAGGGACTCACAGAACCCCTAAGCTTTTATTTTGGGTTAGTAGGCTAACGGTTGACTTGAGAAAATTAGGAAGGGGAATTTTAATGTGTGAGATCCTTGAGGAAATAAAAAAAAAAAACGTACTGGTTTTTGCTTATTTCTTTTTTAGTACCAGGAATCAAACTCAGGACCTTGCACTCGCTGGGCAGATGTTTAAGCTGCAGAGACTCGTGTCTCTCTCTCTCTCTCACACACACACACACACACACACACACACACACACACACTTATTATTGACAAGAGTCTCATTCTGTAGCCTAGGCAGGCCTTGAATTTGAGGTGATCCTCCTGCCTTAGCCTCCCAAGTGCTGAGATTATAGGCATGTGCTACAATGCCCAGCTTCTGAACTTTTTTACTTTTTATTAGTACATACCTTTCATACATAATGATCAATTCATATAGGAAATCTGTACCTGTACATAATGTCTTAATTCTTTTTATCCTATTTCTTTTTAAAAAAATTTCCACACAGGGGCTGAGGTACATCTCAGTGGTTTAAGCACCTGCCTGGTAAGCACAAGGACCCAAGTTCGATCCCTGGAACCATATGCCTGTAATCTCAGTGCTGGGGAGGCTGAGACAGGATGAATACGGGTCTGAGCTGAATAGCGAGGCCCTCTACCAAATAAATAAAAGATTAATAAAATTTCTACACAAAGAACTGGCTTAACACAAATATTACCAGAAATGTAATTCTATTTTTCACATAAAAGAACAAGGTGAATTGTGGTTTTTTTGTTTTTTGTTTTGTTTTGTTTTGTTTTTCTTTTTTTTTTTCTTTTTTCTTTTTTTTTTTTTGTGGTACTGAGGATTGAACTGGGACTTTGCACTTGCCAGGCAGGTACTTGTGCTGCTGAGCTCTCTCTCCAGCCCTGTGATTTAAATTAACACAGGTCTTCTGTTTTTTTTTTTTTTTTTTTTTTTGGTCTTTTTGAGATGGTCTCACTGTGTAGTTCAGGCTGGCCTTGAGCTCACTTTGTAGCCCAGGCTGGTCTTGAACTCACTGTCCTCCTGCCTCTGCCTCCTGACTGCTGGTATTACAGGTATGCGTCACCATGCCCCACTAACACAACTCTTTAAAATAAGATTAATAGGGCTGGTGAGATGGCTCAGTGGTCTAAAGCACCTACTTAGAACAAGCTTAGCAAAGCACAGGGACTGCAGTTCAATCCCCCAGCACCACATGCCAGTCAGCCCTGCCCCCTGGTGGGCTGAGCTGGCCACACACACACACAAATAAAATTTTAAAAAAATAAAATAAAATAAGATTAATAAAGTTCATAATGGCCAAACCTGAATTGGATTTGGAAAGCTTTCCCAGCTTTTTAAAATTTGTTTATTTTTAGTACAAGGTCTATAGGAACTCATTACACAGATCGGACTCTGTAGTGATTCTCCTGTGTTCAGCCTCCCGAGCGCTGGGATTATAGGCTGCGCCACCACGCCCAGTCTCAATCACTGTCTCAGCAAGCCCCGGGGGCAGGGCCCGCATGGCATTCCACACCATCCCATGCCAGGCCTGGGATCAAACCCCGGTTGCTGTGTTCTGCCTAAGCAGGCATTTTAGTCCGCTGAGCTATCTGGCTGGCCTTCCCAGATTTTTAGAGAGGTCTCTTTCTCAGATGTTGTTCCTTATTTTAAGCATATTAAGTAAGAATATGTATATCTTCAGCCGTTTGCCTCATTCTGTGGGTTCTGTAGCTTGCTCCTCACCCTGGGGCACTCTTGGCTGTGTCCCGGGTCTCGGAGCTCTGGGTCCTGCAAGACCAGGTCCTTGGGCAGTCCTGCCTGGTGTAGGGCTGCGGGCCGGGGCAGGCAGGCTCACCTGCGACCCAGGCCTGTGCTGTGCTCAGCTGCTTGCTGTGCCGTTTCTTATGGAGGGTGGAGTCTTCCTTTGTGGGCTGGAGGTGGAACCCAGGACCTTGCACGGGCCTGGCAGGTGGTCAGCCCTGGTGACATCCCAGTCCTTACAGTTTAGTGACCAGAGTCTTGTTTGGCTAGCCTTGGAGTTGCAAAGTCCCTCTGCCTCAGTCTCCTGGGACTGCAAGTACACACCACTGTGCCTGCTGGCTGGGTTTTTAGGTTTTTGTTTTGGTTTGGTTTTTTTGGTTTCCACTGCATAGCACCATTGAGGGAGAAGCACCAGTATATTCAACTTTGTAGATCATTTAAGTGACTTTATTTTTTTGTCTTAGTTTATCAGCCTTATAGCGTATTTTGAAGTCTCTTAGACAAGAGAACTGACTTTATCCCAAGTAGAACAGGGTTTTTGTTCAGTTTTTAGAGGCAGGGCCTTGCTAACTAATCCCAGCCGCCTGAGCTTGGGATTCTCCTGGCCCACCAGCTGGGTGCTGGCGTTGCAGGCATTGCTGGCGTATCTGGTCTATTTACTTCTGTGAAAGGGAGTGTTTATGCAGACACAGCTGATGCTCTGTAGTGTGGCATATCTTAGGAACCCCCCACCTTGTGCACCGATTTGAACAAACCAAGGTCTCGCGCATGCAAGGCGAGCCTTGCAAGTGCAGCTCGGGGCTCCGTGCCCTTGCTGTCAGCCTCGTGTTGGGGTCTCAGAGCCTTCACCCATTAATCGGATGCATGTAAAGCTTTTCTTTCTTATTAGATACTTTCCAGCAGACGCAACTGCAGAAATGTTGGAAGAATGGCGGCCTTTAATGTGCCCTTTTGATGTAACAATGCAAAAGGCCATCACTTACTTTGAAATATTCCTTCCTACCTCTCTTCCTCCAGAACTTCATCATAAAGGTTTTAAGTAAGTAGATACTAGAATGTGGCAGGGAATACAGATAGGACAACTGGTAAAGCAAGAAGTTTTTTAAAAGTTGCTACCTTATAATGTTTATTCACTTGAAGTGTGTGAAGTTGAACATAACTTTGTAAACAGAGAGAACAGTGCTTGTATAGCGAGCTGAGAACTTTGTTTTGTTTTGTTTCCAGCTTTTAAAAACAGCTGAGTAAAGTGGGGCCTTCAGGCAGGCAAGGAAGGGGCAGTATGAGGATCAAAGAAGAGGGCAGGGGAAGGGGCAGGAAGCAGGAGATAGATTGAACAGGAGATAGATTGGTGCGGACGGTAATAATTGAACAGTGCAGTCTATTGGATTACATTTTATAGCATAAATAAATTGGAATATTCATACAAAAATACTTTGTTCCACTAAGTTTGTAACTGTCAGTATTGTTTTTTCTAGGTTGTGTAGTTATCAGTAAGACTAGATTTAAAAAGTACAGAGGATACCTAGCTTTGAACCAGTTTCTATAGTCACTTGCTATTCGTAACAGCATTTTTCTTCTTCAGACTTTGGTTTGATGAATTAATTGGCCTTTGGGTTTCAGTGCAGAATCTCCCACAGTGGGAGGGGGTGAGTATGCCGCTTTGTTCTTGAGACACTTTCTAGCTTGGAGAGAAATAGGTCATTTGATGATTGCAGCTACTTAAGGTTGCTGATGATAATGCTGCAGTCAATTCTTTTTCATTTTATTTACTGTTCTCTTACAGTAGTGTTTTGGTTTTATCAGGGTCTGAATTCAGATATGTATTGTGAAACGTAGCAGTTTTGTTTGGTGCCCACGCTGTGTGGTGCAAGACACGTGGCAGACGTTCTGTGCCTGTTTATTCCATTAAATTTCTCTCCTGTGTTCTGTATGGTGCATGTCTGTCACCTTCACTTTCAACAGCATTTCAGGGGCAGTTAATTTAAAATTTTTAACATGAATCAGAATTAAGTTTGGAGATTCTTAAACCTCTAAGCTGTAAATTATATCTTATCTGTCCTCTATCCCCCCCCCCCACAAAGAGACATATGTGTACATTAAGTTGTGCTAATGATTACTGAAAAGAACAAGTAAATGAGGGACATGACCATGATGTTGAAAAAGACCAACGTATGTGTCATGGTATACAGTGGTGCCCATCTGTAATCCCAGGGAGGCTGGGGCAGGAGGGTCCCAATGAGTTAAAGCCAGAAGTACGTAGTGAAAGCCTGTCTCAAAACACACAAACAGAAAACCAGATACACCTATTAACTTTTTTCTTTTAACTTTCAGCAACTGGTGAATCTGTTTGCGCGACTGGCTACGGATACCATAGGGTACATAGATTGGGACCCATATGTACCGAAGGTAACTGCAGCATTTGCACGGGGGGATGCATGGCAGCCTGATGGCAGCGTCAGCCCTGTCACAGTGTGTTTCAGTATTCTGATGCCAGGTGCAGCGGGGCTGGGAACATAGCTCGGCAGTCCCAGCGCCTGCCTGGCAAGCACAAGGACTAGGGTATGATCCCTGGTTCCTTATGCCGTGCTGGCCCCAGAATCCCGGGTACACTGTGCCCACCACCGGAACCAGGCATGGTAGCTCACCCCTGTAATCCAAGGTGGGGGAGGCTGTGACAGGAGGATCACTATGAGTCCAAACTGCGTAGCAAGACCCTGTGCCAAATAAACACATAAACAAATAAGTAGTGGTTTTTTTGTTGCTGTTGTTTGTTTTTTGCGGAACCAGAGATTGAATTCAGGCTCTTGCGCTTGCCAGGGAAGTGTTTTTCCACTGAGCCATCTCCCTGGCCCCAAGTAATGGTTTAAGAAACAAAGAATGCCCGGTGCCATGAAGACTTTGATTAATAGTGAAAGCTTGTATATGTTAATTTATAGAGATTAGTTATTTTTGAACGGTAACTGGGCCCACAAGGAATTATAAGTGATCTTTCCTCATCCTTGCAGGGTGGGAAGTGTAAACTGTATGTGTCGATAGAGCTAGGCGCATCATTAAGGGCGGCGTACGCTCACCTGTCAGCCAGGTTTTCTGAATGTCCATATTGTGTACATCACAGTATGTGTTTTTCCAGAGTACTACCACTGGGCTGTCTTCAGTGTTACTCTCCCTGCAGTGTGGTTTCTCGTAGAACTTCCCCAAGGCTTAGGGTGCGCATCTGTACCCTGACATGGGGGCAGGGCTGGGGCCGCCGTGCACCTCTGGTGCTGAGCTCCCCGGCTGTTGGCTGCTAGGAAGTAATTAAGGAGAGGCCACTTCTTAATATCTTGGTGCCTCCCAGGAGTGGCAAGTAGAGGGTATGGATGTAATTACTTTAGAGGTACTGACTAATGTGGATGTATAGTACGTAGGGGAAAATAACATCAACATTAGGGTCTTGGGGCAAAAATATAGATAGCTGTTTTTTGCCTATTTTGTGTCCTTGGTGTGGAATAAAGACACAGAAAACTATTTGTGTAGGTTTAGAAAGTTGAACAGGGTCAAAAAACATTAGGTCTGACTAAGCTATCTGCATTTTGCCTTTTTATGCTTTGTTTCTTCTGCGGAACTGGAGATGGAACTCAGGCCCTTGCACTTGCCGGCAAGTGCGTGTTCTACTGCTCTGTCTCCCTGGCCCCTGCCTTTTTATGTTTGACTACAGATCGCTCATTTGTCTGTTTTGAGATACAACTGCCTTATAGTCACGTGCTTGTGACCATATATGTAATTTTTCGAGAATTGAGGAAATACATAATTTTGAAAGAATTGTCGTTCAATCCCCAGTTCTGCCAAAAAGAAAAAAAAAGTTGTAATTATTATACAAGTAATACATAATTTTTGTATATAATTTTTAAAGGATTGAGCAAATTACCATTTAGAATTTTGCTTAAAGCTCCTGTGATAAAATGAAAATATGTTAAAAGTACTAATATCTAACACAAGTAAATTTTTCTTTTCTTCTTTCAAAAGATATTTACAAGAATTTTGAGAAGTCTAAACCTCCCGGTGGGAAGCAGTCAAGTGCTGGTTCCAAGATTTCTAACAAACGCGTATGACGTAGGGCATGCTGTGACATGGGTCACCGCCATGATGGTTTGTAGTCAGTTATTTTGTTTCATATAGCTCAGCTTTGTTTTGCCTCAACTGGACAAAAATGCAAGACCACCTTAGTGGCTAGGTTAGTTCCTTGATTCCTGGAGTTTTCTTTCTTTGCCTCTCCAACTCCCCATCCTACTTTTCCTGTTCTTCTTCCTCTAGTGCTAGAGATTGAACTTAGGGCTTCTCACATGTTAAAATTTTCGGATATTTTCCAATGTAGTACGTTCATGCTTACTAGATCCAGGTCACAGTGATCTGCCATTTATAAGTCTTACTAACCGATGAAACTGGAAAATAGGGTAATTCTGAGCAAATTAGAATGTCTAACAGTTTTACAGACTAGAAATAAGACTCATATGAAAAAATTTTCCTGAGATAGGATTAGAATTCAGAGTTTTGCATATACTTAGAAACTCTATAAAATATTATACCAAATAGAGTGCTCAATAGTTATCTGCAGCAAAGGAAGAAGAATGGTGGATTGAGTTACGTTATCATTGTAGGAAAGAAAAAATATTTTGATGTCATCTTTTAAATACAGTATTAACCTCCAGGGTGTGTTGAGAAGGCTATTGAGACTGGGCATGGTGGTGTGCGCGCCTTTGATCCCAGCACTTGGGAGGCTGTAAACAGTCGGATCACTGAGTCCGATCTAGTAGTGAGACCCTGAACACCCTGTAGACCCTTCCCTAAAATACCAAAAAAAAAAAAAAAAAAAAAATCTATATATATAGATATAGATACATCTATCTATCTATGTAGATAGATAGATATATCTATATATAGATACACACATACATTTATATGTATGATACTAAAACTGCATTATAATTCTCTGGCTTATTTTTACATAGCCTTTTAGTTTTTGCCTTGAATTACTCAGATATTTTTTTCTATGAAAAAGCATGATGAGTTTCATAGCTTTATAGCAAGAAACTCAAGCTCTTATTTTTTTTTTCAATTTTATTTTCCCATTTCATTATTAGAGGGAAAATCCTTTTTTTTTTTTTTTCCCCTGTTATCCAGTAAGAACAAAACCAAACTCAGACATTTACTGTCTTACATAGACAATAAATTGAAATTTATTTTTGGGAACCACTGAATTAGATAAAATTCTTTCAGTCAAAATGTGGATAGATGTAACACATTTGTTATCACTTCTTTTTTGAAGCATAGTCTCACAGTGGAGTTCAGTCTGGCTTTGAATTCACTGTGCAGCCACGCTGGCTCGCTGGCTCGTAACTAGTGGGGTCCTCCCACCTCAGCCTTCTCAGTGCTGGGATTGTTGGAATGTAGCAGTGTGGCAATTTTGTTCATTTAAAACATTTAGAAATAATCATCAGCTATCCAAATTCATTTATATAAATTTCTCTCCTTTTTTTTTTTTTTTCTTTTTTTTGCAGAATCAGGAGTTGAACTCAGGCCCTTGTGCTTGCCAAGCAAGCGCTTATTCTACTGAGCCATCTCCCTGCCCCCTCTCCCTTCTAATGCAATTAGAAATTTACTTGGTTATTTAAGGAAAGCTTGTATACTTTATACTGCTGTTCTTGGTTATTTTAAGATGATAATCTTGGCAATAAATTTAATATCCACGACAGTGGACTTCAGGTCCATAAAGTACTATTGTCCTGGGTTGAAAGATACCCTTTTAATTTTATAATTTACCTCATATAAGTTGTACTTATTTTAATAGAGTGTCTTAAATTGATTTTTGTGAAGTTCATTGGGAAATTATTTTTGACTTTTTAAAATTTAATTTTAGGGGCTGGAGAGACGGCTCAGTGGTCTAAAGCACCTACTTGGAACTAGCTTGGCAAAGCATCAGGGACCGCGGTTCAATCCCCCAGCACC
>NW_004524750.1:885042-894203 GCF_000260255.1 Octodon degus
CAACTGTGTAAGCTGGTTCTCACCTATGTATTTCTCTTCCAAACTGGAAAAATCAATTTAAGGATTACTTCTTACATAAAATTTAATTTTATTTTGAAAAGTAAAAACAAAAGCAAGAATAAAAATGAGAAAAAGAAACGGTAACATACAATACATACGTTACAGATTTTCAAAACAAGAATAGCTGATTAACAGTGGTTGATATATATCATCTATTTTTATCTTAAAATCTGTGGCTCAGATTAATAGATACAGTTCTGTAAGATTGGACATATGATTGCATATTACCACTTACTTTCAAGAAACCTTAAATTTTTGTTCTTGTCTTTTTTTTTTCTCTTTTTGCCATTGCTTTCAAAATTTATTTTAAAGGGTATTTATGACTCTTAAAGTTAGCATTGTCGGCAGGATGAAGGTCAACCATGGTAGTGCTCTGTGGATAGCCGTGGGTCTGTTGACTCCTTCGTTCTTACAGTGCAGTGCAGGAACTAACATTCTATTTTTTTCTTGTTTCTTGTTTTCATTTACTACCTTTTCTTCCCCCAAACAAACAGGAACTGACCTTCTTACTCTTTTGTCTGTACAGGGTGGACCAAGTAAGCTGGTGCAGGAACATTTATCTGGCTTGTTTAACAGCATCACATCATTTTACCACCCTTCAAATAACGGGCGCTGGCTGGTGAGTACGTTCACTTTGTTTCCTGCTTGAAACTGGAAGATATGGTTGTGCTCAACTACTGCCTGTGGTGTAGCATGTGATAGTGCCTGCACTGAGTTAGTTCTGCATGTGCATAGGACAGTGCTGCTGTGCTGACGTGACAGAAGGCCGCACATGGTGACAGAGCGCTCACAGAAATGCCATGTTACCTGCTGTGGTGCTGATTGCCTGAAAGCACTTTGATAGTTCAGTGGTCTGAGTGCCTGCCCGGCAAATGCAAGGACCTGGGTTCTATCCCGGGTACCATATGCCGTGCCAGCCCCAGAACCCGGGTGCACTGTGCCAGCTACTGAAACCAGGTGTTGTGGAACACATCTGTAAATCCCAACACTGGGGAGGCTGAGGCAGGAGGATCACTATGAGTCCAAACTGTGTGGTGAGACCCTGTATCAAATAAAGAAAGAAAGAAAGAAAAAAATCCCAGCACTTGGAGGTAAGGCTGGAAGGTCACCAAGAGTTCAAGACCAGCCTGGGATACACAGCGAATTTAGAGCCAAGCCTGGGCTACAAGGTGAGCCCCTATCATAAAGAAAGTGCACCACGACATAGAATAGTCTTTTCAGTTTTATGCTATCAGCTCTTTTTATTTTATTTATTTATTATTTATTTATTTATTTGCGGAACCAGAGATTGAACTCAGGCCTTTGCACTTGCCAGGTAAGCGCTTACTCTATTGAACTATCTCCCTGGCCCCTTATTTTTTAATTTTTGACAGGACCGGGGATTGAACTCAGGCCCTTGCGCTTGCCAGGGAAATGCTTATTCTGCTGAGCCATCTCCCTGGCCCTCTTTTTCTTTTAAATGCCAGTTACGATTATTTTCTTTGTTTCTTTTCTTTTTTTTTTTTTTTTTTTTGGAACCCAGGATTGAACTCAGGCCCTTGTGCTTGCCAGGGAAGCGCTTGTTTCACTGAGCCATCTCCCCGGGCCTGATTATTTTCATGTAATGGAAAATTTGTGTGGTGCTAAAAACTTAAAACTGGAACCTGAAACTTCCATTCATACGTGGTTACCAGTAGTTACTGGTAAGAGCTTTGTATCCTGTCTAGTGCTATGGAGGACTTCGTATTTAGATTTGTTATTTTAAAAAAAAATTATCCCATTTTATTCTGTTTCATTTTCTGTTTTTTGAGGCCAGGTCTTGCTCTGTAGTCCAGGCTGGCCTTGAACGAGCCACGTATTCTCACAAAGCAAACCCAACCGCCTCGTGAATCAGCCTCCCACGTGGTGGCATTGTGCATTTATTCAGGGCAGTGAGGGCCATGGGTATCAGTATGGGAGAGTTGGAGCTACCTCGAACTCCTGTTCTGTGTCCTCAGAGCAAGCTGATGAAGCTACTGCAGAGGTTGCCGAACAGTGTTGTTAGAAGATTGCATCGTGAAAGATACAAGAAGCCCTCTTGGCTGACTCCTGTGCCTGACAGCCATAAGCTCACTGAGCAGGACGTTACAGACTTCGTGCAGTGCATTATTCAGCCTGTGCTCTTGGCTATGTTTAGCAAAACGGGCAGTCTAGAAGCAGCCCAGGCCCTGCAGAATCTTGCACTCATGAGGCCCGAGTTAGTGATACCCCCTGTACTTGAAAGGTAAGTGCCGCTGTACATGTGTTATGGGAGGCTACTCTGCTACGGTCTTCTCTTTTGCTCTTTTTGGTTCTCTCTTCTGTGGCATCTGTTCTGCATATGCCTGTTTTCAGAGGAGAAGCAAGACATTTCCCTTTGAAAACTTCATTAAGATTAGAGAGAAACAATTAAAATACAGTGGATAACAAGGATTTTGGATTGTGTGGACATACCCATTACCCAAGTTTTTGCACATAATTTAAGATTTATGAGTATGTGAATTGATGACATGAAAGACAGTGATATATCTTGTAACCTTAATCTGTTGTTTTACAGTGTAACTTTTACTATACTCTGATTTGCATGTTGGAAGAGTACAGTAGCTTTCCACGAACCTAGCCGTTGTGCACAGGACAATGAGTCCTGAGACAGGCAGTGCTTTGAATATTCAGGACCAGATTACTTTAACTTTTTGCTTTGTCTCTCTTGTGCTGATGCTTGAATGTGAATCTTAAATTTTCTTTGAATGTCATTGTCAAAAGTGGAAGAAGGGGCTTCCCGGTTAGATTGGGGCTTCCCCATTAGTTCAGGTGTTTAAAGTGCCTGCTTGAGCAAACTCAGCCACAGGGGACTGCGGTTCAATCCCCAGCTCCACGAGCTGCACTAGACCCACCCTCAACACAGCCTGGGCTAGCCAAAAAAAAAAGAAAGAAAAAAAAATGGAAGGAAAATTGTCAGTTGTTTTAAAATTTTTTAAATCTTTCATTTATGTATTTGGTTAGGGTTTCACAGCGCAGCTCAGACTCATAGTAGTGCTCCTCCAGTCTTGGTCTCCCCAGCCCTGGGATGATAGGCCTGTGCCATCACTCCCAGTTTCGGTGGCCAGCTCAGCTTGCCCAGGCGGGGCCAACAGGCCTGAGGTACCGAGGATCGAACCCTGGTCCTTGCGCTTGCCAGGCGATTGTCAGTAGTTTTTAGAGGCCAGAAGAGTCTAGCAGTTGAGTTTTATTTGTGCAAGGTTGGTAGTAGAAGTAATAGACCACAGTCAGTTTCTGCCTCTTGAGGGAGGCCAGGTATTGCTCACGTTCCCTTGGCCAAGGGCACCGCTCCAACATACAGAACCCAGGGAGGAAGTGTGGTGAAGACGTGGCTCTGCCCCCCTTTTACGTCCCAGGGTTCTTTGCTGCTCAGCCCTGCTGGGTGCTAGAAGCTGTTAAGCCGTAGACGGTTCCTTTGTGCTCTCTGGGGAAGAGCAATTTCAGGTGTATGTACTGTTAGAATTTTGAAGTTTGATATGTTTTAATCTTTCTTTACTTCCCCTTTATTTTACCTTATTTGTGTAATTTTCTAGCTGATTAGTTATGAATAGTGAGACATTGTTTTGCAGAACAAAGCTTCTAACCCTGAGCGTGTACATTCATCACATTTCCTTAGTCTTCAGTTCTTGCACAAATAACATCAACATGTTGTATGATGTACACTTGACCACCATGTGAGGCTTGTGTGTTCTTTTATAAAAACACTTTTTTAAAAACTTAAAATGTAGCCAGGCATGGTGGTACACACCAGAAGACTGCGGCAGCAAGATTTCTGGAGTCCAAGCATTTGAGGCAAGCCTAGATAAAAGCAAGACCTTGTCTAAATTCAAAAGAAATTGAAGAATTAAAAATGTAGAAGAGAAATTCTTAGTTTTGTATCTCCAAAAGACAGTTTGATATGTTTTCTTCATTTTTAAAATTATTTTTACCATTTAAAATCTTCCTTTTCTCATTTAATATGTGGTGAAGTTTCCCTTATTGTTTATCGTTTCTGGGTAAGTAGAATGTAGGGTGCCTCCATTTTATTTCACTCCCATCCGTAAGACAGGGTCTTTAAAGAAGTGAAAGCCCTGAGTCGGGGAAGTGCCCTTGGCTTTTCACGACTGGTCGAAGATTGGCGTCGTGCTCCTCACAGATGATTCGGACCAGCGTCATGAGTATTCTCTTGTTTCATGTCACTGATTTTCAGTTTTAAGTGTCTTTTAGTGTGTGTGTGTCTCTGTGAGACAAGGTCTCACTTTGCGTTTCAGGCTGGCCTGACACTTACATCGTAGCTGGGCTGGCAAGCTTAACAGTGGTGTTCCAGCCTCAGCCTCCCCAGTGCTGGGATTACGGTTGTGTGCTGTCATGCCAGATGCTGGCAGTCAAACTCGGGACTGCTTGCTGGGCATGTCCCCCGTCCTGCAAGCCTTTTGTTACTGAAATTATAATGAGATAAATTTTAGGTACTCTTTTTCCTTTTTGGCTGGCTGGGAGCTCACTTTGTAGCCCAACCCACGTGTCGCCCGACGGTAGTAATTCTGCTTCATCCTCCCCAGTGCTGTTATGACAGGCTCTGCCACTGCATGCTGCTTTCAACTTGTTTTTATGGAGAAAGGACAACGGTACTATTTTTGTTTTGTTCTGTTTTGAGGAGTATTTGTAAGTTGTTACTCCTGAATTCTGTTACTCAGTGAGCCCTTAGATCAGTTTAGTATGGATTAAAGTGACTGAAACTGGGTGTGCTGGCGTGGCTATAATCCCAGCAATGGGAGGCTGAGTTGGGCTGCTCAGTGAGCTCAAATTAGCCTGAATTACAGAGCAAAACCCTGTCCAAAAAAAAGGTGACTGAGAAGCAAGGCAGTCTACCAGTCCGTGCTCATTTTTACTGTGGAATTTATAAAAAGACAGGCCGTGAGATAGGGAATTGTAGAATCATGCAGTGTTCTGTAATTTTCTGTGTAATTCTATTAAATTTGATAGCAAATCTGCTTTTATCCTTTCAGTCAAATTGTACTACACGGATTTAGTGTATTTAACATTGTAAAATTGCATTTTCGAACTGTAGAACATACCCAGCGTTAGAGACATTAACAGAGCCTCACCAGCTCACGGCTACTCTCAGCTGTGTGATTGGAGTAGCCCGAAGCTTGGTGTCAGGAGGCAGATGGTTTCCTGAAGGCCCGACACACATGCTACCTCTGTTGATGAGAGCGCTGCCTGGGGTGGACCCCAACGACTTCAGTAAGTGCATGGTGAGCATCCGCGCGGCTGTCACACGCGTCACGCTGCGTAAGTGTGTGTCCCGGAAACTTTCCAGACACCTTTTAGAACACACTGCCTCATGAGATCTGGTAGTGATGACAGGAGTACATAGATGCCTAAGCTTAAGTGTGGACAGCTGCTCTATAGAATGCCTTTTCAGAAGTCGCCTGCTGTAAGCTGCATGTGTCACAAGGTTAGAACCTGGCCGTTGTGCCAGGACTGAACCGAGGACCTTAAGTGGTCCGGGAGTGCTGGACCGCTGAGCTAGACCACAGACCTAATTCTGTGGCGTCTTAAATCTCATTGCATGTTTGTTGGTTTTCTTGGCAATAAGGAGATACGATGACCAGCTGCGTGGTAGAGAATGCCTGCTGCTGCGCAGGCATGGCTCCCGCCGGCCCCCTCCTTTCCCTCCCTCCCCCGCTGCCCCGCTCCCGTACATCTGCTGTAGCGTCTCCTGCTTGCCTTTCATTCATGTTGCCTGCTTGGAGACCGAGAGCTTCTCATTGACAAAGGATTGAAGTTTTTTAAGTAACTTTATTACTAAGGTGACAGTTAATTTTCAGAACCTTAAAATGCTCATTTCTAAGTGAAAAACATACAGATCATCATGAGATTTTCCTTAACGTAATTTATCTGGATGATTTAGATTTTTTTGAACTTGTAATTCATTTTGAAATTGCTTATTCCCACAGATCACATTCCAGTTTATAGCAACATTTTCTACTCTGGTGCCTTTAGTGGATTGTTCATCTGTACTCCAAGAAAGAAACGACCTCACTGAAGTAAGGATGCTTTCTGGATAGAAAGGGTTAACTGAGTGTTCTAATTCTTACTGAATAGGTATAGTAATATTTGAGAGTTTAAAACAATGGCAGATGCATTCTCTAAGGTAGAGTTACTGTTTTGTGGTAACATGGCATTAAATAGTGAGGTAGTCTGCATAGCTGTCACCCAGAGGTATTTTTCAGTTCATTACTTTGATCCCTAAAAACGTACTAGATTAAATTGTTCTAAATCAACATATGATTATGATCTTGTTTCTTATAGTAGCCATTGTAATCATTTATTATATCTCTTTGGTAGGCATAATTGAGTGTTACTAGTTTAGAATAAACAATCCAAAGCTGTTTGTGACTTTTCTTTATTCTGGCATATTACAGGTGGAACGAGAGCTTTGTTCAGCCACAGCTGAGTTTGAGGATTTTGTCCTACAGTTTATGGACAGGTGAGCTGGAGGCCTAGATCTGTCCTTTTCTTGTATTCAGAAAAGGGCCAAAATAAAATAAGGGACTCTCCCAAGCCAAAACCTTAGTTTCTCCCTGATTTTAACCCTCATTGAGCTGCTGCAAAGTTAAAAACAGAAAATTGATTTGTGAGCCAGCTGTCAATTAAGCAGCTGTCCCTGAAGGATCATGGTCGTGGAGGCTTATCTGCCTGCTATAGAAAAGATTAAACCTGTTGTTAGCGGCTAAATGGTACTTTGTTTGGGGTCTTTAGATGCTTTGGACTTATAGAAAGTAGTACATTGGAGCAAACAAGAGAAGAGACCGAAACTGAGAAAATGACTCACTTGGAGAGTTTGGTGGAGTTAGGTCTGTCCTCCACGTTCAGTACAATCCTTACACAGTGTTCCAAAGAAATATTCACGGTAAGAGAGCATCGCGCAGTCACTACCCTCTGCTGTTTTCATTTCATTTGATGTTTTAAATTTGCACTTGAGTTTTTGTGTATACCATGAGTGAGGTCTGCTCTTCAGCCCAAAACCTGTCCTGGCTCAGTGAACGAATATACGCCAAATACATTGCACCAGGTAGTTGTGTGGCTGTTGGCTGAGCTCAGTGCTGAGGAGCCAACACTGTGTATTAAATAAGCCATAAACAAATGCTTACAAACAGAGTCACGTGTCAGTGGGCTATTGAAAACGTGCCCAGATGCTCACAGTCGTCTCGTCCGGTGTTTCCTTTGGGAACAGTGGCTCAGTACTTGCTAGTTCAGCACTCACAGCAGCCTTCTAGACCGTTGTTACTGTGAAATGGACTTCTAAGGGAGAAGTGTAGAAAGTTGCATGCAATTCCATGGCAGGAATTAAATACCAAGTATAATGGTCTAGCTGTGATGGATTAGAAAAAGTTGTCCTCGTTAAGGCATTTGGTTAACATTCCCTTATTTGGTACTGATTGATCCTTACAGGCAGTCAGGTCCTTAAGAATGCTCTTTGTTTTCAGTTCTTTTTCTTCTCCCTTTATCTGAGATTATGACTGTTTAACAGTGTTCATCCTGGCTGAAGGATATGCCACCTTACAGCTATATAAAATAGAATAGCTCCTAAGATTAAAGAGCAAAGAACTCTTTTTTTTTTTTTTGGTACTAGGAATCAAACTCAGGACTTTGTGCTTGCCATGCCGGCGCTGTGCCACTGAGCTGTGTCATCAGCCCTTAACTGAGTTTAAAGAATGAACACAAATTATCTCTTGTCCAACAGAAAGGAGTTGTTCATAATTTTCAGCATGGTAAATCCCAATTTAGAACTCAGTTCTTCCTTTAGCAAGCAAGTTAAAATTCTGTGAAAAATAAAATTCTGTGATGATTGTAAAATTAAATAGACTGCTTCAAGTCTTTGAACAGTTTAAATTTTTATAAGGTTTGTAGTTGCCAAAAAGACAAGTTGTAAACATTAGACATTCTAAAAATGTTCCTGTTATTTTGGATTAATTATCAAGATAATCTAATTGCATTTGATTCCAGCAGCTATAATTTTGTATGGGAGATTTCTGTAGAAAGTAAAATCTTACTCCTTATGTGTTAAGGGTAGAATTATCTGCAAATGCTATTCTTATACCTGAATGTAACATCACTGAGCAAATCCTCATAAAGTCAGCTAGTCAAAAATTGCTTACTTGGCTTTTTTTATGTAACTTGAGTGTGTCTATCGTTTTCTTTTATGTTCCATGTTTAATTTTCTGAAAAATGACCTTTTCTTTTATACCTTAACAGGTGGCCCTTCAGAAAGTTTTTAATTTTTCTATTTCACATATATTTGAAACAAGAGTAGCAGGCCGCATGGTGGCAGACATGTGTCGTGCTGCCGTGAAGGTGAGTGCGCTTCTTGGGGCTGGTGAGTTGATGACGCGGCGACTAGCAGGTCAGTAGAGCTGGTTCTTTTGGACGCGCTTGGTACCCTTAAGCGCGTCATTGGTTCTGCAGCTGTGTGCACCGTTTATTTGCCGCCGACAACACTCCTAGTGTATTTGTGTAACTGAAAATGCTTTTCAGGACCTCTTTGTGCACATGTGTTTCAGTGCTGTCCAGAAGAGTCTTTGAAGCTGTTTGTTCCCCACTGCTGTGGAGTTATAGCCCAGCTGACCATGAGTAAGTCGTGAATAGGGTCATTATTCTGTCTTTGCAACTGTGGAGTTTGTTAGAGTGTGCAGTATTTTATTTTTTAGAAGGGAGAACACTCCCTGCTGCCCCTAACGTACCCAAATTGGCAGATTGCTTAGGAACTTTTACTTAGTATTTGCATGTAACAGTTCACAGAAATTACTTTCAGAATTGCCTGGGGGGGGGGGGCAGTGTGGGAGATTAGCCTCAGGACCTTGCACCTCCAGGCAGGTGCTTATTCTGCTGAGCTCTCAATCCCCAGCTGTGGTTTATACTTTTTGAAAATTGTTTTACTTCCTTTTGGAACATGTTCACCTTCATGGAGAATAAATCAAAAGTATCCCTGGGGCTGGAGAGATGGCTCAGTGGTCTAAAGCACCTACTTAGAACAAGCTTGGCAAGGCATCAGGGACCGCGGTTCAATCCCCCAGCACCAC
>NW_004524750.1:894303-921374 GCF_000260255.1 Octodon degus
AAAAAAAAAAAAAAAAAAAAAGTATCCCTGAAGCAGAGTTTCTCAATTATTAGAAAAATTAAGGGGGGAATTTTTAAAAAATTTTATGTATTTACTACAGGGTCTCACCATGCAGATTGGACTCGAAGTTGGTCTCCTGTTTTCAGCCCCCAAGTGCTATGATTACAGGCATGCGCCACCACACCCAGTCTCATTCACAGTCTTGGGGGGTGGCAGGGCCTGGCCTTGCCTGGCTTGGTATGGTATGCTGGGGGTCGAACCTGGTCTCTGGATCTGCCCAGCAGGCACTTTAATCTGCTGAGCTGTCTTGGCTAGTCCTAAGTATAAATGTTTTTTCAAATGATGTATTTAGTTGGATGCACCGTTTTTATCTCCCTGATACTATCTTGTCATTGCTAGATGATGACGTATTGAACGATGAGGAACTAGACAAGGAGTTACTGTGGAATCTTCAGCTTTTATCTGAGGTATGGTAAATCTTCTGAAGAAAATATTACAGTGAAAATGTAACTTGTTTTGGGGATGTAGCCTTTTCTGAGAACTACTTTTCTATTTAAATTTTGGCCATTGATCAAACGAGTTCCTTTTAGGAAGCAGTTCAGAAATTTAAGTAATGTTGTCTCTTTACAGTGTTAGGTCCTTTTTGAAGGATGTAACTGATAAATGAAACCCTGAATGCAAAAGTTAGATTTGTTTTGTTTTTTACTATGTTAATGGCCAAACACTGAATTTTGTAGTAATTATTGATTTGTAATCTTTTAACAAAAATATCTTGAACCGGCCTTTATCCCCTTTAGATTACGCGAGTGGATGGGAAGAAGTTGCTTCTTTATAGGGAGCAGCTTGTAAAGATTCTCCAGAGAACCCTGCATCTAACCTGTAAGCAAGGCTACACCCTGTCTTGTAACCTCCTGCATCATCTTCTTCGGTCCACGACACTCATCTACCCCACGGAGTACTGCAGTGTGCCAGGCGGCTTTGATAAGCTGCCTCCTGAGTACTTTCCTATCAAGGCAAGCATTTTTAATAAATTAAGATTCAAGAATATGTTGGATTCTTTTTCTAAGGGATTCGAAGTATTGGGGTGTGCGCACATGTGTGTGAATAGTGGTGCTAATTTTAAAAAAATACATTATTAAAACTGTTACTGGAATGTGTTAAGCCCAGGCTGTCTCACTTTGCATGGAGCTAGTACTCCAGTTTTCTGTGTGTGATGTCTTCTTTCCATAGCTGCATGGAATTTCATTGTGAAACTAATTAGCCCTCACCTAAACTTGGGTGCAGACTGAATTGTAGACTCTGTAAGTGACTCTTCAGAGAGAGTTTTTTCAGGTTTGATGATAAAAGGGTAAATTCCCCCCCCCCCCCAAACCAGGGATTGAACTCAGGACCTTGTGCTTACCAAGGAAGCACTTATTCCACTGAGCTATCTCCCTGACCCCTAGTAATTGGTTTTTAATGCCACTATTTTGCATATTATTTGCTGAGCTTTGAATTATTTCTGCATTTCCCTTTAAGCTTGTTAAATTGTGTGACTTGGGTGTTTAGTTTTTGTTTGTTTGTGATCTGTTTTTTCAACTTCCCAACTTGGTGAACAGATGCTCTTCTTTTCTAGGACTGGGGCAAACCTGGGGACTTGTGGAATCTGGGAATCCAGTGGCATGTTCCTTCTTCAGAGGAAGTGTCTTTTGCCTTCTATCTTTTGGACTCCTTTCTTCAGCCTGAGCTCATCAAATTGCAGCATTGTGGGGATGGAAAGCTTGAAATGTCTAGGTGAGTTTTCTTCTGTAGTCAGTTTTACTGACATGCAGGTGTAGACTATGAAAATACTTGTGTTTTTTTCTCTGTGTGTGGTAGATCGGGTGCATTGATTTTCTGGTTTTCTTACTCTTTTTTTTTTTGGCGGAGCCAGGGGTTGAACTCAGGCCCTTGCATTTGCCAGGGAAGCACTTATTCCACTGAGCCATCTCCCCAGCCCCCCTTACTCTTGTTTTTTACATCTTTTTAAGATGGGGTTTCACTGTGTAGTTCGAACTGGCCCTGAAAGCACTTTGTAACCCAGGATGGCCTTGAACTTGGAGTGACTCTCTTTTCCTCACCCTCTCTGCCTCAGCTCCCACGCACTGGGGTTCCAGGCACACACCTCCATGCCTGGCCTGATGCACTCACTTTGATATGTGCTTTGAAAAATCTCAGAAGGTCTATTTTTAGAAACCAATTAACATAGGGCAGAAAATGTAGCAAAATTTAAGCATTTTAAAAAGAAAAAATTGATAGTTATTTAGTTTTTCTTTGTAGTTTCTGGTAGAAACTTTTACTTAGCATTTTCCTTCTTTTTTTTTGGGGGGGGGGAGCTTTTTGAGACGGGGACATGCAATGCAAGCTGGCCTGAAGCTTACTTTGTAGCCCAGGCATGACTTGAACTTGCAGGGATCCTCCTGCCTCTGCCTCTGGGTGGTGGGCCTACAGGTGTGCACCACCAGCCCCAGCTAACAATTTCACTTTTTTCTTTTAAATCTAAGTAGGCGTATGCCCTTTGCAAGGAAATGCCTTTTAGCCTAGGCATGGATTCTACTGGTGGTATCTTTTCAGTATTTCACATTCTTGTTATTTAGAGAAATACCTCTGTGAGGCCATTCTTCTCTCTTCCACAGGTATTTAGCAAGAAATTGTCTTTTTGAGACCATTAGGCTTTTAGTTTTCAGTTGTTTTAAAATCCTTAAATAATAAAAAAATTAGGTGTCAAACTCCCTACGCACACTGAGGGTGGACATGGATGGAGAAATCTGGTTGCCTAGCATTGTGTACTGTAGTACATTAAATTGCATTTTGAAAGCAAAGGTTTAATTGGTTTTGTTCGTAAAGTTGGAATACACTGGCAGCATTTTCTACAGCAGCATTTCCCACCACTGTAAGCAGAGGTCATCCGAGACCAGTGACGGAGGACTGCTTCACAGAGGGTACCTTCTTTTCTTTTATATACTTGGTACAAGGTCTCAGCTTGCAGCACAGAGGGTGCTTTCTCTTGTGATTATTTGGACCCTGTTCAAATGCAAGCAGGTCTAATATTAGCAGTAAATCTTTTTCTTTTTCCTCCAGTGCTGGGGATTGAACCCCTCGGGGCTCATGCGTTGCAGGCAGCCTCCCTACTGAAGAGTGACATCCTCACCCCTAATTGTCCTCTGCTAGTATCGGTAGACTGTTAATTGAGTTGGTAAAATGAAGACATAATTTTGTATATTCCCACTTGATTTTGTATTGTTTGCCTAGTATTTTACTTTTCACCATAAACTCTAAAATCTTAGTAAATAGGAACCTGAGACTCTTTCGTAATGCTATTTTTTGTCCTGTCCAGAGATGATATTCTGCAGAGTCTGACGATAGTGCACAACTGTCTAATTGGCTCAGGGAATCTCCTGCCTCCGCTGAAAGGAGAGCCAGTTACTAACTTGTAAGTCAAAATAACTGCCTTACGGTTTTTCCTGTTTCTATCTGCATACTTGTTAAGGTTTACCACCTGATAAGTACTGGTATATTGGTACTGCTGTCATTTCTGTATCATGTTAACCTTTTTTTATTTGTGATTGTTAGGTCCAAAGTACTTAAGGCACAATTAACATCCTAAAGGGCTTTTTCAGATTTTTATATTACTTTGAATGGCTTCAAATGTTGATCAGTTTAAAAGTATCAGTGTGGAGACACTGAATTCATGTGCTAGTTTATTGAAGATACTCTTCTCTAAAAAATTCTTTTTACCTGCAGTGTTTTATTAACAATTGTATTTTTTAGTAAGTTTCTTTTAATATTATCCATTATGAACTTTTTACCACTGTAAAAAGGTATGATTTTAATTGCTTTTCTACATATTATTTATTTTTATTTTATTTACTTAATCTATTTTTTGTCTTTTTTTTTTTTTGCTCCGAATGCCTTTAGGGCAGGTTTGGCTGGCTTGAGTTGTGGGGATCGAACCACAGCAACCTGAGCCGGACTGCTTTGTTGAAGCAGCCACTTAAAGAACTGAGCTAAGGGGCAGGCCCCCCAATATATGGAACTCATTTTTCGTCAAAGAGGCACAGGGTTCTGCAGCTGAAGACTCCCCCCCTCCCCCCCCCAACCAGGGATTGAACTCAGGCCCTTGTGCTCGCCAGGCCAGTGCTTATTCTACTGAGCCATCTCCCCAGCCCCTATTTTTTGTCTTTTTGAGACATGGTCTTGCTATGCAGTTCAGGCTGGCCTTGAGTTGACTTTGTAGCATAGGCTGACCTCGAACTTGCAAAGATCCTCCTGTCTCAGCCTCCTGAGTTTTGGGATTACAGGCATACGTCACCACGCCTGGCTTCCACTTATTTTGAGTAAATGTTTCAGTTTGACCTGCTGTTAATACCACCATTAAGCTGAACAAACTGAGAAACAGTGAACTCAGCAGTAGGTATACTCAATTAGAAGTTGAGAGATGTAGGTTGGAAGTCTTTCCCGCAGCATTTCTTCACTCTGGCCAGTTAGTGAACACCGAATAACAATGAGTAAATAACTCCTAGCTCCTTCAGAAACAGACTTACTTGCTGATTGTGTAACAAAACCCTTTTTCAGCTTCAAAGAATAATTTTTAAATATAGCTTGATTTTGTTGAGGGCCATAATTCCTACTTCCATAATTATTTCCACCCCCATAGTACTGCTTATTTCACTCTTCCTACACATTGAGCTTTTTAAGATTGATTAATTCATCATAAGGAGAAAAAGTAGGGTCATTGTAGGTAGGGCAATCTGTTTTAGAAATTTGCCTAGGAATTTAGTGAATTATTTTAAAAACATTTGTGGGGCCGGCCAGATGGCTCAGTGGATGAAAGCTCCTGCTTAGGCAGACGCAGTGACCAGGGTTTGATCCCTGGTGTGCTGTGCTGGCCCTGCCCATGGGGCACGCTGAGATGGTGACTGAGACTGGGCATGGTGGCGTGTGCCTGTAATGCCAGTGCTTGGGAGGCTGAAAACAGGATTGCTGTGATTCAGATCTGTGTAGTGAGAGACCCTGTACTAAATACATAAAAGAACATTTGTTTCCTGCGTTTTGTATTTGGATGAGAACAATCTTACTGAAAAAAATTTTTTGTTAAGTGAGATTGATTTAAATAGCTTTTGTTTTTTTTAGGTACGGGGACCTTGTATTTTGCTAGACAGGTACTCTGCCACTGAGCTACATCCCAGATCCCTTAAATAGTATTTTAAGTGGGTGTAGTGGTGCACACCTGTAATCCCAGCCCTTGGGAGGCTGAGGCAGGACGATTGTTGTGAGTTTGAGACCAGTGTGGGCTACATAGTGAATTCAAGACTAGCCTGAGCTACACAGCAAGACCCTGTCCCAAAAAGATCAAAAACAACAAAATCTCAGTATTTTAAGATGCAACTACCGTAGTTTTTCTAATTCTTTTTTCCCTTCAGTGATCTTTAGTTTGTGACATTCAGTAAGAGCTTAATCCTCTTAAAATGTGCAGCAAGCTATTCCATACTTAAGAAATTCGGCATATCAGTACGTTGACTTTGGCTTGAAAGTGCTGACAGGGAGAAGTGTGTCTGTGTATCCCAGTAGTTGGGTCGAGGAGCAGAGGCGTGTGTGTTCTGTGTTAGGAGCCTGCGGCCCAGAGTGCTGCCGGGAGGCTCGCGGCTCTCCCCGGCAGTTGGTGCGCACTGTGCGGTGACCTGAAGAGGGAGCTGGATGCTCTGAAGCGTGTGTACTGGTGATTTCTTATGTGGTGAGGTACGGTTTCAATAAGGAAAAAATTAAATGCTACATAATTAGTCTACAATAAGTTATAAGCTGTAAAATTGTTACTAGGTATTTCTTAGTTTTTCCAGGAAAGATAAATTTAAGCTATAAGTTTTGTGTTCTAGAAGTTTCACATTTCGAGTGAAAATTTAATATAAAGCATAATGCAGTTAATTAAAATATACTTAATGACATGCTTATAGAGTAAAAGTAGGCAAAATATTTCTAAGAATAATAGAAAAATGTTAACTTCAGTTTTTAAAAATCCCATTTTTAAGGTTCTTCATAATTATGTACATATATGCAGGATATAATTAATGTAAAGTAGAATTAAAAATAAAATGTTTTCACAGAAAGTAAAATCTCAACAAAAGTATTAAAATGTTAAAAGCGCTTTTGCATTCATTTGATTTAAGCTTTTGGTGTGGTGCTAGGTGTGGAACCCGGGAGGATCTTTGCACTCAGCTATGTTTCCCACCCTTTAATGCATTCATTTTGTTTATTTTGAGGCAGGGCCGTACTACATTGCTGCACGTGCTCGCTCTCCTGAGCTGTCTCCCCAGCCCTTACAGTCTTCTCAGTTTAAGTGGATGGTTCCGTTCTCTGAGAGAGAGCCACACGCGTCCTGAGAAGGGCCAGCGTCTGGGGCACACAGTGTACAGAGGTTCTCAGCAGGCCACTTTGAACGTGGCGCAGGAAAAGATCACTGGTAGAGATGTCAGCCACGCATAGGAAATAGAGAAAAGTGTCCTGGACGGAAGGAAAGGAACAAGCAGTTGTGAGAAGCTGCAGCATGGCTGTACATCCTGCTTGTCGCGCGCTTGCGGCACTTCCTGGCTCGTAACAGTGCGGCTGTGAAGTTCAGAGAAATATTAGACCAGCTTGGGGAAGTACCTAGCAACTCAGGTTTTTTTTTTTCTTTTAAGTGTTCTAATTATGTAAATTATTCTAGCTTTTAGAATGCTTTTGAGTAGATTGCTTGGTATGCAATTTGCCTTTATGTATTGGAGTGCAGTATTTGTCTTCTGGAGAGCTGTGGTCCTTACAAGCAAGGAGCTTAGTTGAGCTTTCCTGCAAGAATCTAGAGTGCGTGGAGTGGTCTGAACCTCCAGGGGAAGTGGCTACATTTGAAGCCCTGGTCTTGTGCTATGTGATTAGAGACTGACAAAAATAAAAAGCTGAACCCAAGTTTAAATGATGTGATTGATGGTACACTCATGCCTTCGGGCTTTTAGCATATGGAGTTCCTAAGGAAGATCTTTACTTACTGTAAAGTGCACTCTCAACCTTTGGGTCTGGAGGATACTTAAGAGTAGTATATTTTTAGCTCAGGACAACTTAAAATTATTTGAATTTTTACCAATTTTGTTAACTACAAAACTGAATCTTAAAATGAAATCATCTAATTTTGCTTTCAGAACCTTGGATGTTTGAAGAGAAATATTAGTGGTATAATATGTAGTCATAGCTCTGCCTTCATAGATACAGATCGAGAAGCTGGATTATATCTTTCCAGGGTCACATAGGAATTTTGGACTCTAGGGCTGGGGAGATAGCTCAGTGGCATAAGGCCCAGAGTTTGATCCCTGGTACCAGGAAAAAAAAAAAGAATTTTGGACTCTAGCCTTTAATCTTGAAATTGTCAGTTTTTTCTTTACAATCCGTTCTCTATTATAATCTTTTAGGTCTAAACAACTAGCAGAAGGTGCAAAACCAAACTAAAACAAAAAATCTAACATCTTAAAAACAGGGTTACTCAAGGTAGAGGAATCACCATTTTTCACCTCAGAATACTTCTCTGTGCTCCCTTTTCTCTGATAGACCTATTAATCGTTCTTAGGATCTCAGCTTTTCCTAATTTTTCACTCAAGGAAAAAAAAAATCATTCTTCAGTTCTAAGAATGAGACCCTGTCATTGGTACGGGAGAGGATGGGTCCCTTGTGCGATGGGGGCAGGGCTAGCTAACCTCTCTTGGCGCCTCCAGGAAACGACCCAGCTCTGCTGGGGCCGCTGCGCACAGGGAAGGAAACAGTTACTACTCCGCGGTGAGTAACCCTGTTTTCTGCTTTCTTCATCTTCTGTTGCATTGATTTTTTTTTTTTTTTTTAAGCTTTGTGTGTCAGATATACAAATAGTTTCAAATCTGAGTTAATTTTAATTCTAGTACGGTGTATGTAAAGTTTTCCTTTTTCAAACAACCCTTTGGTAGAGTAAGAGCCACCCTGTCAGTTTTGTTTACGGCTGTTCTTGCTGTCTGGTATTGAACTGGCCAGCAGATCACCACAGTAGGACAGCTGTCTTGTGTGTGTTCAGCGGGGGGGACGAGTTCTATAGGGGCTTGATTTTACGTCTTTTATGTTGTGTTCATGTGGGAAGGGTACTTGGAGAAAGACGGGATGTTCTTTTGCTGTGCTTGGAAAGAATTTTATATTACTGCTTATAGTTTCATGAAAATTCACCTACTCTTCATTACATATTTATACTGTGTATTTTGCTTTTATTAATAGTCATTTTTTCCCACCTGTGATTATTTTATAGTTCTTCTCTAATGAGACCTCAAGAATATTGCCATCTAGTAGTACAAATAACCTAGTGGTGGAAAATTCATGTTTTTAGTGCACAAATATGTTGACACACTTTGTAAAAGTAAACTAGGCCTGGCGTTGTCTGGGAATTATGAAACTCATTATTATTGTATAGATGGTATTAACTTATAATATTCTGTATTGGGGTTATTTTTCAGAATTACAACGTTTCTTGGGGTTAAGGGACTAATGTAGAGTTGAATTTGAAAGCAGTATGTGTGTGTGAAGAATGCCCCTTGCTTTGCATTGCTTCTGCAGCTTTTAATCAGAGCATAGGTAGGTCTGGGTAGCACCCTCACTCTGTAGAATTAGAAGAACAATTTCCATTTTGTCTTGATTTGTTTTTCGCTCTGCTGGGGATTGAACCACAGGGGCTTGCACATGCTAGGCAAGGGTGCTGTAGCTGAGCGGCCTCCTTAGCCCAAGAGCAGTTCTTCGTTTAAATGAGTACAATCTAGGCATGTGGAGACCGATAGCGTGGCCACAGAAAGATTCTCAGAAAGACTTTTCTTTGGTGATGCAGAGTTCTTTTAGAAAAATCATTCATCTAAAAATCAGAAGAAATACAGTTGATAGAAGAAATTTGGAATAAACTATGTCAATCCATTTGGAACTTAATTAGCAGTAGATAAGATTAATCCAGTTATGGCTAATACATAAATATGGATAAAGGAGCTTGTGAATAACAAAATCAAAGCTGAGATATGTAACTTTCTACATGTACGGGAGATGTGGAAGCTGTACTTGGATATTTTAAGATTGTAAAAGGACAAGCCATTTTATTTGAATATATTACATTATATTTTAAAATCTTATGCAAGCTGATAAATAGAATAAATGCCAAGCGTTACTCAAATGTTCTGGTAAGAAAGCTATTCAGAGTAAAACCTGGGCTTGAGAAATTAGTATTCGGCCTCTTGAGAGGAAACTTGTTTTTAAATATGATTGTATCATGTTGGTGTTAGTGGAGCCAAAAGTGCACACAGAAATACTTTTTTTTTTTTTGATACAGGAGAAATTGTGAGGAGTAATTTACTTATGAGAAGATTGCTTCTTTAATCTTGTTTGTAAGAGTAATGTGACTAAAGTTCATGCTTGCTTCATTATTTCATTGGTACTAGGTATGACGGGTAAGCTGCGGGTAAGCTGCAGTTGTTGTTTCTGCTTCCGAAAGCTACTTAGGCTAAAGGCAGTCAGTTGTACTTTGCTTTAGAAGAACACTTACATTGTGGCCGTTAGGTCCCTTCTCGTGACATACCTGTGTTACCTGAGCAGTTCTTCTCTTCTGGTGGTGAAATCTAGTGTCTATACAGATTCAACTTCTGATTTTTCTTTTTTTACTACGATCTAATACAAACTTCCAAGATGCTTGAGTTTGCAAGCTGTTGCCAAAGGTTGAAACTTTATAGAATGAAAGCCACGTTTTAAGAAATTTCAACTTGAAAGTCTTAAAAAGCAAAGTGTCATTTTACACCAGAAATTAATAGTGAGCTTTGAAGGAAAATAAGGAAAAAGAAACCATTCTTTCTTTGTTATTCTTTGTAGGTTGGCTTTGAAACTTCAGGCTGTGTATTATGTTGAAGATACAAATAACTGGCATTGTAGAAATCGTAACGTTGTGTTTTTACCTTTGTTTTAAAGCTACATAGTTCAAAACTGACAGATGTTTAATTCAGCTGCTCTGGGAGTTACATGATTTATAAATAGTACTTCCTTCATTATAAGCACTGTGTAGTTTATTAATGTTTAATTATAACAACAGTTTCTGTTTATTACCTCCATGTTGGATCTGCTTACCCTCATGTTTCCTTGGTATTGATGTCTATATTCCTCCTCTTGGAAAGTATTATTATCATGGTTTAAAACATGCTGAATTGAATCTCAGTCTGAAAAAATGCTGAAAAATTAAAGTAGCTCTTTATTGATGAAAATGTATATTTGAGATATGTAGATTCTCCTATAAAATATTTATACCTAAAAGTTGATTTTTAACTTTTCAGTTAATTTAACTAACTAGATCTGGTTGTGGTAATCCATTTCTTTGTAGCAAATATTTAAATAGGAAATGAAATATTTTTTCATGTGAATTTCTTCAAAAGTAGTGGCATTTTGCTGCAGGTGTTAGGAGTTATCACCTTTTTTCTGCTGTTTTCTTTTTTTAGGACAGGTCTCGCTGTGTAGTTTAGGCTGGCCTCAAAGTCACGGTGATCCTCCTGCCTCAGCCTTCTGAGTGCTGGGATTACACGTGTGCGCCACCACACCCAGCTCGGGTAATGATTGTTGTAAAGAAGGTTGTCTGCTGTTCATGCTTCAGTAAAATAGGATTTATTATACAGATGTGAAGTTGAATCTTCGTATGAGTGATAAAGGTTTATCATTGATGTGTAATCCTTTATATGTAAATGCTGAAGTATCAGTATTGTTCCTTTGAAAGGTGAATTTTCCCTCTGAAGATACAAAATTAACATTTTCTTCAAGGTAATATGATTCTTATGCACATAGTGATCTTCAAAAGTATAAATAATTAAGTTTTGAAGATCTGTGTTAGAAAAGCATTAACCTTTTTAATTAAAACATTCTAGCAACAGAACTTTACCCTTTGATCTGCTGAATTGGAATGATCAGTAAATACACTCACTCTTGTTTCTATACAGGGTCCCGAGCATGGTGTCCTTGGAGGAGACTAAGCTGTACACCGGGCTGGAGTATGGTATGTGAGCTGTAGTGCCGTGAGCCTGCACGTGCTGCTTTTCTCTTTCCTTGATGATCTGTAAGGCTTAAAATGCAGTACTTTTGTAGTCTTTTTTTTAAACTTTGGTACATAAACTTAATAATAAATTACATATTGTCGTTTTTTCCTATTTCTGAAGAAACTTAGGAAATTGTTATATGAAGAACAGAGAATAAAAGAGCCAGGCATGGTGGCACACGCCTGTAATCCCAGTACTCGACAGACTGATGCCGGAAGATCAAAGCCCAGTCTGTCCAAAAAAGGCAGTAAAAGATAGAAACTACAGTTTGGCAAGATGGCTCACACCTGTAACGCCAGGGAGGCTGAGGCGGGGGTGGAGGGGGACGAGGCTGAGGCGGGGGATAGCCATGAGTCGGAGGCCGGCCTGCACTACATAGCAAGACTTTGTTTGAAAACACAAACAAACAAAGAGATTGAATCAGCAAATTCAGATGCTGTCGTCTATGTACACAGACAGGCTTTCTTCTACATCTTAATGTGAGCTTACCTCTGAGTTGCTGTTCAGACTAACACACTTGATGGGAACAGGGGCACTGCTGCCTTTACAGTGTAATAATCTGTGTGTGTCATAACGAGTTAAGTGTTTTAGGAAGACTGATTTTTGTGCCATTGTCGATTGAGCCCAGGCTGCCACATTGAACTACATTCCTAGTTCCCTTCTCAGTTTTTAGAGGCAGGGTCTCCTACATTGCTCAGTTGTCCGAGCTGGGCTTGAACATGCAGTCCCCCTGGCCAGCCGCCCAGCTCTGGGTGTTGAGTGTGGACCACCACAGCCACACTGGTTTTGTTTATTAAGGTGGTGGGGCCAGAATTGAGCTTGCTGTGTGGCCGAGGTTGGCCTCAGCTCTGGTACTGGGATTGGAGGCGCGCACTGTTGTACTCTCTCTCTGTGTGTGGGTGTGTGAGATGCTGGGAATTGGGCTCCACTCCACACACCTGCTAGGCGGGCATCCTGCCACATAGCTATACCTGTCCCTGAAATTCTGTGTGAGTATTTATGGAAAACAGAGCTGGAGATGTCGCCCTGGAATGAAAGACTGTCTGCTTAGCATGCACATGGTTCTGGGTTCAGTCTCTAGCACAACCAAAAACAGTGTTTTGTGTTGTTAATGTTTTCTGCGTTTAATATTATTGATTAAAAGTCCACATGCTTTCTTACCAGTGTGTTAGAGTTGGCTACATTCATTAATTATTAAGGTACAGTTTGTGTGGTTTGGATTTGTGGCCTTCAAAGCTAAGAGGCCTTGAAATACTGGCAGAGCTGGTCTAGTTCTCTCCTCCCTGCCTCCTTCACTTCCTGCCCTTTTATCAGTAGGTGTAGCTATGTAGTGTATGTGTGCACTGACAGGGTCTTGCTCTGAGTTCAGCCCAGGCTGACCTCAAGCTCAAGGTGATCCTGCCTCAGCCTCCCAAGTGCTGGGATTAAAGGCGCTGACTGCCACTCCTGGTCAGCTAGTTACTTTTTTTTTTCCGGCTCGTCTTTTTGAGACAGGGTCTCACTATAGAATTCAGGCTGCCCTTGAACTCACAGCCATCCTGTATCCTCTTTCCTCAGCCTCTGAGTGGTGGGATTACAGGCCTGCACCCCATGCCCAGCTCAACTAGTTATTTTAAATGTCAAGGTTTTGATTTTTTTTGGCCAGAATTCTTATCACTTCCTAACACTATTCAGTATAAACTTCAATAGCCTGAGGAATATTCAGTGGCTAAAATGCCTTTTTTTCTTTTTTACAACACAGATCTATCCAGAGAGAATCACCGGGAAGCGATTGCTAGGGTCATAAGGAAACTTCTTAGTAAGTACTTATATAGATTTATTTGCAGTTATTTAGAAATTTTACTGTGTAGCATTTATGCTTTCATATAATGTGTTATGTTCCAAGTGGTGAAAGTATTTGGACTTGTTTTGGTTTTGGTGGTTTTTGTTTTTTTGGTACCAGGGATCAAACTCAGGACCTTCTGTTTGCCAGGCAGGTGCTTATGGGGAGGTAGCTTTTTTTCTCTTTACTTAATTGATAGATTCAGGTTGTTATGTAAGAATTGAAAAAAATTATTATTATTCTTTTGGTCTTTTTGAGATAGTCTCACTCTGTAGTGCAGGCTAGCTGAATTCACTTTATGGCCTAGTCTGGCCTAAAGCTCAAAGCAATCCGCCTCAGCCTCCCTCCTGAGTTTTGGGGTTACAGGAGGGCATTATGACACCCAGAAACGTAAAATACTTTAACCCAATTGTTTTTTCTTTTCCCATTGTAGAACATATACTTGATAATTCAGAAGATGATACAAAGTCTTTGTTTCTTATCATAAAGGTACTGTTGTTGTTCTGTACTTCGATGATTATTAATCTGGTCAGGATTGACTTTATGGCTTACATTAAAATTTGAAATTTTTCATTGCAGATTATTGGAGACCTTTTACAATTCCAAGGATCTCACAAGCATGAATTTGACTCCCGATGGAAAAGTTTCAATTTAGTAAAGAAATCAATGGAAAATCGGGTTAGGATTTTCTGTTTTGTTCTGTTGGTGTGGTTATCTAACCCAGGACCTTGTGCTCGGCAGGCAGGTGCTTGTGCCCCTGAGCCGTAGCTGCACCTCTGCTCAGCTGTCCCCAAAATGCCTAAGTTAAGGGAACTATGAGTACACAGAGTAAGGTCACTCATAAGGAAAAGGAGTAGATTTTATATTTTGTTTGAGGGCTAAAAAGTGTTTTACTTATTAATGCAAAATTGCGTTTTTTCATGATAATTTCTAAGTTCCCACTGGGAATTTCTTTTTTTTATTTTAGGGAAGGGTCTACAGAGTATTCCGGGTCTCACTACTAGTTCAGACTCGTAGTGATTCTCCTGTTTACAGCATCCCAAGTGGTGGGATTACAGGTGCGCGCCACCATGCCCAGTCTCAGTCGCTGTCTCAGCACGCCCCGGGGTGGGGCCGGTTCTGCAAGCCTGGAGATCGAACCCCAGCCCCTGCACCTGCTTGCAGGCGCTTTAGTCTGCTGCACTATTTGGCTGGCCCTCACACTGGGAATTTGGACAGCACTATTATGATGTCTTATAAAAACTTGAAGAAATGAAAAAAGGAAGAATTAGGTTTGGCTGTTGCTTTGTGTGAACTGGCAAAATGTGTTAATGTATGCTTTAGTAGAAATGAGTCGGAGCCCCCTCGAGCGCGTGGAGTGCAGTGCCCCGCCCTGCCAGGAGCCGCAGCAAGGTGGAGTCCAGGGAGGGCCGCTAGTGATGCCGACCGCGAAGCCTGCCACTGGGGCTGCGAGCGTGGCCTGCGCGCCAGCGCAGCGGGCTCCTGCTTTCCTGCTGTGCGAGGGCTCGAGCCCAGGACTGCATGGTAGTCCAGTGCCCCTAGGCCTGCACGTGGGTCTGCCTGCAGTCTTCAGCCCCCCATGGTCGGGTTGCTGTTGCAGTCCAGTGAAGGACCCCGACTGAGTTGGGTCACTGGGGTGATGACGGGGGTGTTGTTTTGCAAAAGAGGGATTTCTGGGTTGACTGACATGATAAAGATGTGAAAGGAAGAAGTATTTGAGCCCCAAGTGCCTGCCTGTGTGCCTTTGATGACACACTGGACTATGGGTAAAATGAGCAATTTTAGAAATATAAAAGGTGGTACCTAGAACAAACGTGCAGTTATCACGAAAGGCTACTCATAAGGTGACAGAGTCGTGCAGTTATCACAGAAAGTTGGCTAACCAGGTAGGAGTCAGCGTGGGCCCTTTCTAAAGCCAGATGTTGGTGCTGTCAGCCATGAAGTTGACTGAGATAGTGTATTAAGAAAACACAAGCCTGGTGCTTTCAGAGTGAGTGACAAGTCCCGCCACTCGCCAGCCCACTGTGGGCCTTCTGGGAGCTCGGCTTCCACCCGGATGTCAGAGGAGCCGGGCACTGAGGCACTGGAGGTGGGTGCTGACGTGTGCTGCTTTGCTTTCCAGCTGCACGGGAAGAAGCAGCACATCCGAGCGCTGCTCATCGACAGGGTCATGCTGCAGCACGAGGTACGTGTCTTCTCCTCACACGATGGCCCTGGAGACAGGTCTTGGAGTGAACCTCAGTGTGGGTTTTAGTCCTCAGATGAACTTGCCACGAACTCAGCTCCAGTTTTCTTGTTTTCTCAGCTACGAACGCTAACTGTTGAGGGCTGTGAGTACAAGGTGATACATCGGGATATGATCAGAGATCTCCTGCGGTTGTCTACCAGCTCATACAGCCAGGTTAGCGCATCTCGCCTTTCTGCCTCTCCCAAACCCTCGTTAATGTGTGCAGTCTAGATAGCCCTACTCTTAACAGTGGAGTTTAAATATTCCTGCTCTGGGTCACACAGCTAGAAAGTACGAAAACCTCTTAATTCCCCACCTTGAGCTCACATTGGCTTCAGATTTTAAACCTTCCCCCTCCCCATTTATATTTGGTACAGGGTCTCACTGCGCAGCTTGGACTGGTAGTGATCCTCCTGTTTTCAGCCTCCCAGCACTGGCATCAGAGGTGTGCGCCACCACACCCAGACTCTTCCCCCAGCTCAACACTCCCTGGGGGCAGGGCCAGCCTGGCATGTGGGGAAACTTTTTGAAAATAACAGCATTTAATTATAATTAAATCTTTGTTTCTTTTTTTCCTCCCCTTTGAGAGGACTGACAAATCAGACTTTTCTTTCTAAACTGGGTTTCACTATGTAGTTCAGGCTGGCCATAAACTCACTGTGTAGCCTAGGCTGGCCTCAGACTCAATGGGAAGGCCCTCCTAGGTACTGGGATTATAGGTGTGCATCATCACACCTGGCATTAAATCTGATTTTGAAGACCACACTTGAAAGGCCATTTCATTACTCGTGGTCATTATGCTTGGGTTTCCGGGATTTGCTGCTGTGTGACTTGTGGAGTCCATCTTGTAAGGTAGCATAGGACCAAGAGATGATCTCCGAGCACGGAGATCTAGAAAAAAGAGTCGTGTCTCACTGGTTGCTGTCTTTGTAAAGTACTGTAATGTAAATTAGGTGACTAGCTTTTGACTCAGATTCTTTCTGAAGTAATGGTAAAAGAGTTTAAAGATGTGCCTAGTATATTGCTTTTAATATAATACATTATCCCCTTATTTAAACTAGTTAGTAATAAATTTATACTGCATCTTTTTGTTTACAGTAAAAAATGTATGAGGCTGTAGTTTACATCAAAATGGTTTAGTTTTCTTTTGCTTGAATTTCTTAATTTTTGTGTGCAAGAACAAAAGAAGAAATCTGATTCTTCTTACCAAGAAGACAATGTTTCCTAGATGATGGCTCACTTCTAGCTGTCACTAGGGAAGTACTTAGCAATTCGAGTCAGTCTCCTCTTCCCAAAACATGTGAGCCAGTGTAACCCAGAGCATGTAGGGTTGCAGCTGGCGTGCTTTGCTGGTGGTGATCTGTTCGCCTTGAGGGCTATGTGCTGTGGTGCATTTTTCTCTTCATTTGTCAGTTTATTTTTGATAGTTAATTTATAAAATCTTTTATAGTTTGCTTACTGTGTAGTGATTGTTTGCTTTTAATACTTGTCCAGGTCAGAAATAAGGCGCAGCAAACTTTTTTCGCAGCCTTGGGAGCGTACAACTTCTGCTGCCGAGACATTATTCCCTTGGTTTTGGAGTTTTTAGAACCTGGTAGACAAGGTGTCACACAGCAGCAGTTCAAGGTACAGATTTCTCTGTTTTACTGCAAAATGTTTCAAATCTGTAGAAAGTTGGAAGAGATAGTAAACATCTGCGTAGTTGCTGCTCAGATTCTGTTGGCGTTTTTTTTTGCTTTTTGTTTTTTGTCTTTTTGAGACAAGGTCTCAATCTGCAATTCCGACTGACCTTGTGCTCACTTTGTAGCCTAGGCTGGGATTACAGGCGGGTGCTAATTTTTGTTTGGGTACTGGGAATCAGACTCATGGCCTCATGCTTGCTAATACTGCAAAGTAAGTCAAAGACATCAGCAACACACATAGTGTAGTGATTGATGGAGTTACTTAGGACAGAGACAAGATAGGACCTAGCTAATGACAGTGTGGAATTTGCTGAACAAACGGATTGTGGGGCTTCTGCTAATGCCCAGGAGCAGCAGAATAGACAAGGAAAATGTTTTTTTATAAGCAGTGGCATACTGTTACCATAGAAAAAGATAAAAGATGCATTCATGGATAAATGGATGCAATTTCAACATGTTAATGCAAATTTTAAAACAACATGGATAAATTAGCTATAACTAAACAGTGCCTCTTTGTTTTTTATAAAACTATTTTTTCCTGCAGGGTGCCTTGTATTGTCTCCTTGGAAATCACAGTGGTGTGTGCTTGGCAAACCTTCACGACTGGGACTGTATTGTACAGACGTGGCCTGCGATTGTTTCCTCAGGGCTTAGCCAAGCAATGTCGCTGGAAAAGCCGTCCATAGTGAGACTGTTTGATGATCTTGCAGAAAAGATTCACAGACAATACGAAACCATTGGTCTGGACTTCATGGTAAACAAATCCATTTTGTCATTCAGATTTTGTTGTTTCATTCAGCAAGACTACCTTGCTGTTTAATATTTCATTTATTTTTTCAATGACCATTGTCTTGGCCTTTGATTGTAACTTTTTTTGTTTCAAAGATTTTTTTTTTTTTTTTTTTTTTTTTGTACCAGGGATTGAACTCAGGACCTTGCGCTTGTCAGGCAGGCGCTTATGCTGCTGAGCTGTATCCTCAGCCCTTGTTTTCCACTTTGTATTTCTGAGAAAATTACTGAAGCTAACAGGATAGAATAGTGAGGTAGCACATATCTGGGAGAAAGCTAGGTCATTTTCTACCAGGAGGTAGCAGTAGGTTATTCCATTGTTGTATGTACCATTATTCCTTGTGTGTTCATGGCTTCCTTTTTTCAGAGGTGAGTATTGTCATAGTTACTTTTTTTATAGCTGAGACAAAATAACTGGCACCCAAAGTTGAAAGAGAAAAAGTTTATTTTGGCCTGCAGTTTGTAGAAGTTTCAGTTCATAATCTACTGGCTCCAAAAGCAGGGTGGCATGATAGAGGGGTATCACACAGGACAAACAGTCCAGGGCAAGCAGACAGGAGTCGGCAGAGCAGCAAGCAGAGCTAGCGACAGTGACAGCCCTCTTTTCTGTCTTTTGCATTCTCATCCTCCAGGTGTGTAATCCTCACACCCCGAGTGGGGCACCCTTATCCCCAGCATCACACACTGTAGATCCAGCCACTTCTGAAAGCCCCCACCTGGAGCTGTGTTAGGCTTTGCGGGACATCTAGATGCACACCGTAATAGTTGTCTTTTAGGCTCATAGCCATACGAGCCAGGCATAAAGGATTGGCAATTGGGCTCATAGTTTAAAGTATAGAATGGGGCCTAGGAATATAGCTCAGTAGAATAAGCACTTGCCTGGCAAGCGCAGCGTCCTGAGTTCAATCCCCGGTACCGCAGAAAAATAAAAAAATAATAAAGTATAGAATGTTAGAAATGGGTGATTTGACAAATGAAAAAGACAAGAACATAACAGTTCAGTGGTGCTGAAATGCACAGGTGTAGCAGATCATTTAAGAACCTTGCACAGGGCCAGCCAGATAGCTCAGCAGATTAATGCGCCTGCTTAGGCAGACTCAAGGGCCTGGGTTTGATCCCCTGCGTACACTGCAGGCCCCCTGTGACTGAGACTGGGTGTGGTGGCGCGGGCCTGTAATCCCAGCACTTGGGACGCTGAAAACAGGAGGATCATTATGAGTCTGATTTGTGTAGTGAGACCTGTAGACCCTGCACTAAAAGAGCTTTACACAGATAGTCACAACCTCCAGAATGTTACAGTAAAGAAGAGTGTAATGGTTGAATTCTCCTCTTCCCTAGAGAATCAATGAATGGTGTACTTTTGTCTCATGGTTTAGAAACTACTGCTCTAAACGTATTCCTGGGAAATAAAATAGTCTTGCTATTTACAGCTACCATTACATTTTTTTCATTTAAATTGAGGCTAATTCACGTAAGATCTACCCTTTTCACTGGTATAGATGTATCCCTGTATGTTCACAGTGTAGATTTACACAGTTATTTAGCTGCCACCAATCTACAGATTTTCCTCACCCAAAAAACAAACTTTGTTCCCAACAGCAGTGACTTGTCATTCCTCTTAAGGGAGAACACTGATCTGTTTTCTCACTGTGAAGTTGCGAGTTAAGAGGCATTTCATATAAACAAAATACGTGGCTTGTGTCTGCCTTCTTTCTTTTTTGCTTTATTTTTTAATTTGAGACAGGGTCTGGCCGTGCAGTTCAGTCTGGCCTTGAGCTCACATTAGTCCTCCTGCCTCAGCATTTCATAGGTGCCCGGCTTACAGGCGTGTGCCTGGCTGTGTCTGCCACCTTTTACTACCTTAACATTTTTGGGATTTATCCACATGGTACGTGTTAGAATACTTTGTTTTTGTTTGTTTGTTCTTCCTGCTTTTCTTTTTTTAAATAAGATTCCAGAGTCCTGTGTTGCAATAGCAGAATTACTTCAGCAGTCGAAAAATCCTTCTACCAACCAAACACTGCCTACCCCAGAGAAAATTAAAGGAGGATTTCAACGCCAACAAGAGAGGAATGCTGATGCCCTGAGGTACTTGATGGTCTTTTAATATAGGCGATGTTTTGGATAGCAGATATTTAGTGAGATGTGGACGTAGCTGACTACTTAATGTCTTGTGAGAAGCTATGAAAAGAATTTGAAGATGATTACTACAAGCAGTCCTAATTTTCACTCATCTTTCTTTATTTACTTTTATTTATTTGTCTGTTTAAGACAGGGGCTGACTGTACAGTCCAGACTGGCCTTGAGCTCATTGTGTAGCCCAGGCTGGTCTAGAACTCTCAACAAGCCTCCTGCCTCAGCCTCCCAAGCAATGGGATTACAAGTATACCCCACCATGCATGGCCTAATTTTTGCTTTTAATTATAAAAACAGAAAACACACATCTTAAAAATGAGTTTCTTTCTTTCTTTCTTTTTTTTTTTTTTTTTTTTTTTTTTTTTTGAGATACCAAGGCTTGAACTCAGGACCTTGTACTTGTCAGGCAAGCACTTCTACTGAGCTATCTCCCTGGCCCCCAAAATGAGTTATTTTTATGGGCTGGCGATATAGCTCAGCGGACTAAAGCACCTGCTTAGACAGGTACAGGGACCAGGGTTCGGTTCTTGGCATGCCATGCCAGCCCCGCCCCTAGGGCGTGCTGAGACCCCCAATTGAGACTGGGCATAGTGGTGCATGCCTTTAATTCCAGTACGTGGGGGCCTGAAAACAGAATCACTATGAGTCGGATCTGTGTAGTGAGACCCTATAGACCCTGGACTAAAATAACATTAAAAAAAAAATTATTTTCTATATTGAATCTTCAGCATGTATTCTGGTTTTTTGACAGTAATATATGAGGCACAACTTAATTGGTACAGATCCGTCATTAAACACCAAGTTCACTTGTGTGGCTTTATAGCTCTTCAATAATAATTTTTTGTTTTGATTTTTCAGGCTGTTTGAAACAGGGTCTCTATATTCCAGACTGGCCTTAAAGTCACTGAGGCCTCAGTCCTTCTGCCTCAGCCTTCTGAGGGCTGGGATTACAGCCATGTAGCATGGTGTCTGCCTTAGTAATGATTACTCACAGTCACATCCAGTGTCAGGGTATTAGGAAGCCGGGCCTTTTGGAACCAAGGCAGCTCCCTGAAGCGAGCCACGCTTACCTGATTTTCTTTGCCACTCACTTAGTATGTGAGTGTTCCTACCTGCTGTTTTCTGAAAGTATTTACTTGCTAGAGATAGGACTTCCCTGTGATGTCCAGGGATCTTCAGAGCACTTGGGCTCAGGTGATCATCCATGCTGAGCCCAATGCGCACATCAGTGTCTGCCTTTTTTGTTTGTTTGTTTGTTTGTTTTCTTAATTTTATTGAGAAACAAATAGCAATGAGACAGTTTCAAATCAAATTGGTAGGACAGTTTCAATAATTAACACATTGCATACATGCTTCCTAGTGGTTAATTGCTGTACAAGATGCGGACTTGATATCCTATTTACAAACACCATTAGAGCAAATCCCTCTGTTGTTTGGATTTTTGTGACAGGGTCTTGCTATAATAGTTCATGCTGGCCTTGAACTCACTGTGTGGCCCAGGCTGGCCTCAACTCCCACTGGTCCCCATGCCTACCCTCCAGCATGCCTTCTGCAGTATCTTCCTCAGGCAGGAGGCCCTTGTCCCTGCCCTGCGTGTTCCGGGTAGCCAGCACACCTTGCTCGGCTGGACGCTTACGTGTACTTTCCAGCGCGCTCGGGTGGGCGGGCTCTGGGCCGTGGTGCCGTCCTGCTCGCTTTCCCGGGGTCTCTGCTCACACCTCGGCCTTAACTCTGTGGTTCTTACCAGTGTTTTCTGTAGGCTGGTGGTGCGAGTCGGGGAAAGAGAAATTTGGCCAGATTATGATTTATATCACATTATTTTATATTTATCTGAGTATTGTAGTAAAGCGAATCATCACTTGATTTTGTTTTTTTTTTTTTGTGTGTGTGTGTGTTTTAAGGAACTATGAAAATTTGGTCAACGCGTTGCTAGATGGTGTGGAACAAAGAAATCTGTGAGTATAAAAAAGTTCTCTCTTCTTCCTTAGCTTCCTCCTGCCCCCCCTTCTCTTTTCTTCTTCCTCATCCCCTCCCTCCCTCCTTTTCTTCCTTGTGGGTAAAGTATCAGAGGGCCTCATGCATGCCACAGGAGTGCCCTACCACTGAGCTACATTATCAACCCTATAAAAAATTATTCTATTCTCAACACATTTGTCTTACACAGAGCTGTTGTAATTCTTGGGAAGAACAAAATTATGTATGAAGCACTTTTTTCTTAAAGATTTGGCTTTGTGGTGAGTCATGTGGCCTGGCTTTCCCCGCCCTCTCCCAGGCCCTGGAAGTTTGAACACATAGGAATTGGTCTTCTGTCTCTGCTCCTGAGAGATGACCGTGTGCTGCCTCTGCGTGCTGTGCGGTTTTTTGTGGAGAATCTCAACCACGATGCGATTGTAGTTCGAAAGGTAGATGTTTCATTTTAGCTACTGAGTTTGAATTCTGAAATACTTACATCAAAGTCTTTACAAATAATGCATAACATAATGTGTTGAAGTATGTACATATGAGGGTGTGTTTGGCACTGCGCAATTCAACACTGCAAGTATGACAAGGAATATGTTCTAGGCCAGTGACAAAGGCTGACTTCAAAAGGTAGAAAATTAAGCTCACAGTGTTTCAAGAGGGACAGTTATCTAGGGTACAACTTGTAGGTTTTGCTGTCAGTGTTAGCACTGAAGTATAGGAGAGCTGCTAGCCTAGTCTAGTGCACTGTAGACAAAACTCAAGGAAACCCTAAGCTGGCATGGGAAGAATGAGTGGGGACTGATTTAATGAAGGGCCAACTTTGGTGGGCCTTGGTTTTGGTTTTGGTTTTTGTTTGGTTTGTTTTTTGTTGTTTTTGAGACAGGATTTTGCTGTCCTTCAGGGTGGCCCCTACATTCAGCCATGGAAAGGGGCCGAGTTCTTAGGCATAGACTGGCCTGGGTAAAGGCTCCAGAGTGTGAACTGTGTGACTCTTTCCCTTACCAGGGCTGCCCCACTCCCACTGGGAGCCCTGAAGGTTGCAGGGCGAGGGGTGGAGTCCAGCTTTTCCTTGGTTAAAGTAGTCAGCTGTTGAAGAGGTGTGTAACCCCCCATGCTAGGGACTGAGCCCAGGACTCTGCACTGACCCACATCGTTTACCCCACCCAGCCCACTAAATTGCTCAGGCCGAGTTTGAGTGCTGGGGTTATAGGCATGCGCTGCTGTGCTTGGCTTGTTTTTTAAAACATGTACCTTTTTTCTAGATGGCTATCTCAGCTGTTGCTGGTATTCTCAAGCAGCTAAAAAGAACTCACAAAAAGATGACCATTGACCCCTATGAAATCAGTAAGTATTGTGCTTTTCAGTAAAACTTAGAAAATTTTGTTGAAAAATGCAAATTATTGTTCTTGACCTCAGACTTTTTTTTATGGGTGTCGATAAACAATGTGAAATAATGCCAAAAAATGAAATAGTTGGCATATTAAAAACTAAGGATTAAAAAATTCACAAGAAAATAATGAGTCTTGAGGCAGTTGAACCCAGGACCTGTGCATGACAGGCGAGGGCTCTACCTGGGAGCTACGCCCCAGCCTTATGTGGTCGTCTTTGAGGGCATTTAGTAGCTGCTTATCGTAAAAGCAGAGTTACTCTAGTTCCTTTTTTTAAAATTTTTTATTTTATTTTATTTTTATTTTTTAGGGAAGGGTCTACAGGATGTTCAGGGTCTCACTACTAGATCAGAGTCGTAGTGATCACACAGTTTGCAGCCTCCCAAGAGCTGGGATTACAGGCATGTGCCACTGTGGCCAGTCTCAGTGGCCATCTCAGTACACCAGCGGCAGGGCCTGGCGCGGCAGGCCTGGGGATCGAATCCTGGTCCCTTAATCTGCTGAGCTATTTAGCCGGCCCTAGCAGAGTCAACACTAATTCCTTTGTTTGAAAGTGGAGGATTAATTATTGGCTGAGTGTTTAATTAGCTGTCTCTCCTTCCTTAGGTGGATGTCCTAAACCTGCCCAAGTTCTTGCTGGTGATAGGCCTGATAATCGTTGGTTGCATTATGACAGCAGCACTGTACCAAGAACTAAAAAAGAATGGGAAACAAGTTGCTTTGTTGAGAAAACTCACTGGGGCTACTATGCTTGGCCAAAGTGAGTGCGAGTTCCTGCACCTATGAAGTGGGCCCTGCGGTTTTGTCGCGCTTGGCTTTCTGGGGAAGTTGAGAGGAGCCCGCCAGTGCTGAGCTCCATTCCTACCTCTGGGCGGCTCCTGGCCTCCCCCACACTGTAGGGCACTGAGGAGGAGGCTAATAGCCGCTTTGCGTTGTGTTTCATCTGTCAGTAACGCAGACCCTGGGCCAGCCCCGAGGAGTGCTCGCCTCTCTTGTTTGCAGTGATGTCACCAGGACACAGCGATCCACTGTATTGTTAAGGCTGAGCGTGCTCTAGTCTCCGAACATGGCCTGCAGGGCTTAATTGCACACCTTGTAATGCTTTCTGTCCGGGATGCTGTGGTATTTTTTTCTGCGTATATTACAAATCTGCATTCTTAACTGTGCAGGAATATGGTGGTTTATGCTGGTGTGGAAGAGCAGCCTCAGCTTGGCAGAAGCAGGGAGGACATGACAGAGGTAAGCGCTCATCTCTCCGTGCTTGCAGATGCCTTTTATTTTTGGCCCCTGATTTATTTCAGTCTTAGTGCAGATCTTTTTCCACACTGTGCGGTTTCAGTGTAGTGCAGAACAAGTGCAGGGGGTGTTGGCTGCTCTCCTAGGCCGCCCGTGCCAGCCGCAGCATCTGGGAGGTTGCTCTCAGGTTCTGCGCGCCCTCCGTGGCTGCTGCGGATACAGTCAGCAGTTCCCTGTCAGTTCTGAGTTATGCTTATGGAAGGAGAAATGATGAGTTAGTTTTAGGTTTTTGTTAAGTGCAGATGGTAGAACACTTGGTAAGTGGGTGTTTATAGCTTCAAGTCCAAACCTCTCAGTCTTCACTGAGCTTCCTGCTTTCTCAGGTGGAAAGATAAGGGCTTTTACTGTGGATATTAAAGGTTGTGTAGCTGATTCTGAGCAGTTTGCCTTTTAACTTAAGATGTACACATATGGAAATGCCTCGTTGGCGTTTGGCTTCCAGTTGGGCAGTTTCACAGATTATGCAAGAGCGCAGGAGCAGCAAGCCTTCACTTCCCAAGCAGGCTGGCTGTTGGTTTTAATTTACGACTTCAAGGACGTGAAGGACTTGGCTATTTTTATGTACGTAAACGTTTTTAGGGAGTATGTTGTGTGGGGTCTAGAAAGCCTTGTTTCTGTGAGAACTAAACATTCATTAGAGGAAAGTGACAGGCTCTGTTGAATCAAAATCGTATTTTAACCTTTTAGAGTTATGTTCTTAAAAGATTTTAAACCCTGAATATTCTTTTTCTTTAACTTTATAGGCAGAACAGATTATATTTGATCATTTTTCTGATCCTAAATTTGTTGAACAGTTAATTACTTTTCTATCTTTAGAAGACAGAAAAGGAAAAGATAAGTTTAATCCCCGACGTTTTTGCCTCTTTAAGGTAACTATATTATTTATATACTCTTTATAAAGTTTAGTTATTATTTTATTTGTAAATCATAAGTTTATTTTAAATATGTGATCGAGGTTTTAATTTCACCATCTGTTTTCATTGAAAATGACCCTTTCATTGCTCTTAGCTAGAGGTCGTGAAAGAAAGGCAGGGACCAGGGAGATAGCCCTGCTTTTTTAAAGCATAACATTTTTAAGTTCAAAACAAAGTCTTAGTTACATTATAACATAAAATGGCAGTAGTTTTACCATTTTAACTTACATTGTTAAAGTACTTAAAGTACTTGCTACTAAAGGGAGGCTTGCTTAGAATTGTTGAGCATGGTAATGGCGAATAGTAGTTGCGTATTGTAATTGAACTGAATGATACTGGATTGATGTCTTTGCTTTTGTAGGGATTGTTTAGAAATTTCGATGATGCCTTTCTGCCACTCCTGAAGCCCCATTTAGAACGGTTGGTTGCAGATTCTCACGAAAGTACCCAGCGATGTGTTGCAGAAATTATAGCCGGCCTAATCAGAGGTTCAAAGCACTGGACATTTGAAAAGGTGATGTCATTCTGCAGCAGTTCTTTGTTAGGGATACATTGTCTATTCAGTGAGCAGTTCCCATGTCCTTTGTTACTTGATTTGTAATGCTTGGTTCCCTAAGTTGTGTGGTATACATGTGTTGCTTTAGAGTAGACACCATGGGGCTGGGGAGATGGCTCAGTGGAATAAGCGCTTCCCTGGCAAGCACAAGGGCCTGAGTTCAATCCCTTTTTCCACACACACACACACACAAAAAAAAGATTTAGAGTAGACACCACAAATTTGTGGTCGTTAGGGGTCATTTGATATCTTTACATTCTTACTTGTCGGTATTGTGGGGAGGTCAAGATACAGTATGTTGAAGAAGAACAGCAGGGATGGATGTGAGAAGAAGAGTAATGTTTGGTCTCCCCTGCAAAGGAAGAAGGTCCTGAAGTCCGCCCAGGTCTTCCCACCATACCCACTGCACCGCCGCGCCGCGCCGCGCCGCATGCAGTCCTCTCCCACTGGAACCTTCTCAACCTCTTTGTTCATCAGCTGCCTTTCTAGTCTTGTATGCAGTTTGAGTTAAAATTCCCTCTGTAGAGTGTCACTGTATTTAAGATTTGATTTCACACTTATGCCCTAATTTTTTTGACTTTTGGGGGTTTTTTTTGCTCTTTTTTTAAGATAGTTCAGGCTGACCTTGAACTCAGTTTGTATCCCAGGCTGGTCTTGAACTTGCAGCACTGGGATTACAGGCGTGCACTTCCATGCCCCCCTCTTGTGAACGTTAGCATAATGTAAGTAGAGATACTGGTGTATTTTTAGATGGCCTGTGAATACTTACACTTAAACAGTTTTAGGCTAGTATTCAGTCCCTGTTCAGTGAAACAGTTTTGTTTTTTTGTATTTTAGGGAAGGGTCTACAGGGTGTTCAGGGTCTCACTACACAGATCAGACTTGTAATGATCTGCCTATTTTGCCTCTCAAGAGCTGGGATTACAGGCGTGTGCACTACCACGCCCAGTCTCAATCAGAGTCTCATTCTCAGCACGCCCTGGGGACAAGCCTACACTGCAGGCCCAAGGATTGAACCCTGGGCCCTTGCACCTAATCCACTGAGCTATTTGGGCGGCCCTTCACTGAAACAGTTTTTAAAAGGCTGTTTTTATAATCTATGTCTTGGAATTTGGATTATACCTTGCTAATTTTTGTATTAAAGTATCATTGCCTTTAATTGTAAAATTCAGTCAGATGACTTTAATAAACATTTAA